>NW_024070188.1:57834768-57853120 GCF_014754425.2 Oryx dammah
GTAAGTGCTCTCACCTGTGTGGGAGGCTGTCAAATTGCAGTGAATCAGAGTTGGGTATTGGTCAGTTTCCTTTTATTTTTCATCCCCACTCTTGTCATGATAACTGTTTACTTCAAGATTTTCCTTATTGCTAAACAGCAGGCTAGAAAAATTGAGAGTCTGAACAAGACTGGGCGATGCTCAGAGAGCTTCCAAGACAGAGTGGCCAAGAGGGAGAGAAAAGCAGCAAGAACCCTGGGCGTCGCAGTGCTGGCATTTCTGATCTCCTGGCTGCCTTACTTCCTGGATTCCATCATTGATGCCTTCCTAGGTTTCATCACTCCTACATATATTTATGAAATATTGGTTTGGATTGCTTATTATAACTCAGCTATGAACCCCTTGATTTATGCTTTCTTTTATCCTTGGTTTCGAAAAGCCATCAAGCTCATTGTCACTGGCAAAGTCTTGAGAGCGAATTCCTCAACAGTAAATTTATTTTCTGGGTAAGTCCACATTTTAGATGGAGGAATTGAATATAGATTTACAGTGAACACACCATTGGGTAGAAAACTTCATCATATACATGCAAGAACTTGTAAAGTAAAATAATAAATTATGCTTCCAATATGACCTGAAGACTTAAATTCAGTTTCATCATTCTTTGGTCAATATAACACAAAAACCTGGTTGTTATGGAAACAACATGACCTTGGAGCCAGAAACGTGGCATTTTACCATTGATCTTGGGCTACTACTTGTCTCTGAACTTTGCTGTACAATCTCTAGTAATTAATCCCTTCCTTGTAGCATTCTTGAGAAAATGTAAGAGAATATATGGGGAAGGATGTAGTAGATTTTTTATTCAAAATCTTCTTTTATCATTTTATAATTGTTTAATCCCTGGTTATAGCTTCTCTTTATTCCTTTGTAATATTTTCTATTACAAAGTAAATGCATCTGTGGAATACTTAGAGAGGTCCTGGTTAAAGGAGAGCAAAGTAGGAAGTCTGCACTGTCAGGCGGTCAGATTTATGAGTTCAGAAATATGATCTCAATGTCAGGTAAAATCAATCCTGAGATAGATTTATTGACTGATATATATATATATATATATATATATATATATATATATATATGTATATGTATATGTATATGAAAAAGGCATGGCAATCCACTCCAGTATTCTTGCCTGGAGAATTCCATGGACAGAGAAGCCTGGTGGGCTATAATCTGTGGGGTCGTAAAGAGTCGGACATAACTGAGTGACTAACAGACATATATCAGTTGAATTATGTACTATGGGACAAATAATTGATGTCATAAAAAACATTCATTTGTTGAGTGAGCTTCTTCCTGGTGATCCTCTGCTCATAAAATTTCACTTGAGTTTAGAAATTTTACTAGTTAACATATGTTTAGACCATGCATAAGTTTTTAAGATTGTCACTCATATTGTACTTTATCTGAAATTAACTTACAATTTTGTTCACTTTGGCATTGTTCCAGAAATTATGTATAAGGGTTTTCATTGATACACAAGAAACCCCAATTAAAAATGTATTTAAAAAAATAGAACACTGAAGTGAAGAGGGCATAAAAGTATGACAGACAGAGGCTGATAAATACATTTTACATGACTCACAAATTTTCACGTTGGATAAAAGCCAGCCAGCTTTTCAGAAATGAAGCCCTGTTTTTGGTACAAAGATTGGAGGATGCTATACATCTGGGTTTTTGAAAGTAAATTAAAACATTTTTTACATAAATTGCTTGATTCTAACTTTCCCTGGTGGCTCAGCGGTAAAGGATCTGCCTGCCAATGCAGCTGACGTGGGTTCGATCCCTGGCTTGGGAAGTTACCCTGAAGAAGAAAATGGCAAACCACTCCAATAGTCTTGCCTGGGAAATCCCATGGACAGAGGAGCCTGGTGAGTTACAGTCCAGTGGAATTAAAAAAAAAGAGTCAGATTTGATTTAGCAACTAAAATGACAACAAAACATTTTAACTTTTGTTGTAATCAGACATCAAGATTTAAAAATTAGAGCATCATGTCTCCTGAGCAGGAGTGAATTCACATCAATATATTCTGATTTTTTTCTACTTTCTTGCTTGATAGAAATTTGTCATATATTAGCACATCATTTCTGACTATTATTAGACATATGCTTTAAATCAATAAACCTTTCCTGAGATAGTGAATTATTTCTGATTACCTTATACTATACTTGATTGAAGTTCTCTCATCTTCATTTGGTGATTAAAGATGATTTAAAGGTACTTTTACCTGCTTAGTATTTAGTTTACTCACAGTTCTTCAGTTCTGACACTGAAAATCATCAGTTTATTTTGATTTAGTGCTTTCAATATAGTAACTTTCTTTAATCCTTAATCCTATGCCACAAGCTATAGGGAGTCATACTTCCTCATTTTAAAAATGAAAAAGCTAAAATCGAAGTGTTTAAAAGTCTGTTGAATACCATAAAGCTTCTGGATTCAAATAAGCACTTCTAACATCTAGTTTAATACATTTACACTTATTTTTCCTTTTTCAGTAACCTTTTACACATGCTAGACAAATCTTTCAATTTTACCACTGTTTCCTAGAACTACATTATATTCTATTTTTAAAAATATTTCTGAACTTTCTTTATAAAAGAATACACTCTAGGCCTCATTTCTCTCTTCTATGAATTACTCTATTCATGCGGGACTTATCCACTCACCTTTGCTTCAGTGAACACTTATTGAGTGCTTCTGGTATGCAAACCTAAGAATGCTTTGTGATAGACTACTCATTCTTTGTTTGGGACCATCTTACCTGCCCTATCCAGTCTTTACAACAACACTATGTGAGAGGAAATATCATGACTATATTAAATTATTATTACTTCTAGGTCACAAATGAAGGACCTGAGGCAAAGAGAGATGAGTCTTATGCCCAAGGTGGCATATTTGTTAAACAATAGGGTCAGTGTTCATGTCCAGGGAGTCAGAAAGTGAAGGAAGTAGTAACTCTTCCTCCCCTGATGTGGCCCAGCCACTGAAATCAAATTATTGAAAGCAAGAAATGGAATATTTTCGGCCATATCAGTTAACAGAGGAGGTTATGATCATCAGCAATTGCAGCCACCACGGAGAGTGAACTGGTAACCTTGAGGGAACTCAAGAAGGAAAGAATACCTGCCATCCACGGCCACATAAATTTCTCATATATCATAGTGCTTATAGTACTGCAGACTCTATACACACTTATTTTGTGGTTCTTGGGATCATCCCTTGGACAGAACATCCCTCTGTGTCAGATTTTGGTAGGTGAATTCAGGGCCAGAAAAATTTCCTGGCCAAGAATATCACGTTAGCCAGATTTTCTTGACCATTCAATCATTGGCCCTCTGCAACAAATGTACAAAACACTAAAACTGAAGGTAACTTTGAGATGATCAATTCTGAACCATTACCTTTTACTTTTGAACAGAGAAACTCAAATTTTAATATTTTCATAACACATATGCATAATAGACATAAACTACACATACGAATGATATACAATTTGATGAGTTTTGACATTTGTAGACACCTGGAAATTCATCACCAAAATCAAGACTAAACTTATTTATTACTCCAAAAGTTTCTTCACATCTTTGGTAATGTCCTTCTTGTTTATCCCTACAAACTTAGCCCCCTTCTGTCCCCAGGTAGCCACTGATGAACTTCATGTTCAGTTCAGTTCAGTTCAGTCGCTCAGTCGTGTCCGACTCTTTGCGACCCTATGAATCGCAGCACGCCAGGCCTCCCTGTCCATCACCATCTCCCGGAGTTCACTCAGACTCACGTCCATAGAGTCCGTGATGCCATCCAGCCATCTCATCCTCTGTCGTCCCCTTCTCCTCCTGCCCCCAATTCCTCCCAGCATCAGAGTCTTTTCCAATGAGTCAACTCTTCGCATAAGGTGGCTAAAGTACTGGAGGTTCAGCTTTAGCATCATTCCCTCCAAAGAAATCCCAGGGTTGATCTCCTTCAGAATAGACTGGTTGGATCTCCTTGCAGTCCAAGGGACTCTCAAGAGTCTTCTCCAACACCACAGTTCAAAGGCATCAATTCTTCGGCACTCATCCTTCTTCACAGTCCAACTCTCACATCCATACGTGACCACAGGAAAAACCATAGCCTTGGCTAGATGGACCTTAGTTGGCAAAGTAACATCTCTGCTTTTGAATATACTGTCTAGGTTGGTCATAACTTTTCTTCCAAGGAGTAAGCGTCTTTTAATTTCATGGCTGCAGTCACCATCTGCAGTGATTTTGGAGCCCCCCAAAATAAAGTCTGACACTGTTTCTACTGCTTCCCCCTCTATTTCCCATGAAGTGATGGGAGCAGATGCCATGATCTTCGTTTTCTGAATGTTGAGCTTTAAGCCTACTTTTTCACTCTCCTCTTTCACTTTCATCAAGAGGCTTTTTAGTTCCTCTTCACTTTCTCCCATACGGGTGGTGTCATCTGCATATCTGAGGTTATTGATATATGTTACTCTACACTAATTTGTACTTTCTAGCATTTTACATAAATGCAAGCATACATTATATACACTTATTTTTGTCTGAATTATTTCACTGTGCTTAGTGATTTGGAGAATAAACCATGTCAAAGGATGAGTCAGTATCTGATTCCTTTTTCTTTGTGACTTTGTGACTGAGTAGTGTTGCACTGTGTGGGTTGGCCACAATTTTTTTATTCTTCTTATTTGTTGATTGAATTTGGGTTTGAACCATCATTTTTAAAATGCAGGCTGAAGTTTAAGTGACCTGAACAAGGCCGGATACCCAGAGTCTCATGAATTCACAGAGTGGGGCTCGCCACCACCCAGGGAATGTCAGGCTGGATCGGGTCCTGCTGGAACTGCCCAGTGGTCCACTTTCATCTGCTCCTTCCTTAGGTCTTGGCACAACCTCCTCTTGCTAAGAATTGCCCCACTTCTGGTCGCTTATTTGTGGCTTGCCTGCTTCTAATGATCCATGACCATCTATTTGTAGCTCTGTTTTATACTTATGCAAATTACATATTTGAATTATACAAGCATGTATTATATTAAGCCTAGGTCCCGGTGGCTCAGAGGTTAAAGCATCTGCCTGGAATGCGGGAGAGCCGGGTTCGATCCCTGGGTCGGGAAGATCCCCTGGAGAAGGAAATGGCAACCCACTCCATTACTCTTGCCTGGAGAATCCCATGGAGGGCGGAGCCTGGTAGGCTACAGTCCATGGCATAGCAAAGATTATAATTCAGTTTAGTAAAATATTTGTTATAATATATTGATATATTGTATAATACATAGAAATGCCTACTATAAATACATGTAACTAGAATGAATGTTCTTAATTCCAAACTAGCTTTAAAGAACTTTATAGCATTTCAATCATTATTTTAATTTGAACTAGAATGATGGTTTTAAAAATAAATTCTCTGATAACTTAAAAAAACATGACTCCACTGCCTTCTTGGCCCTAGTGTACTGATGAGGATTTTGACCCCAGTATGATATTCACATCGTTTTCATAAACCTGTTCCCTCTGGTCTCTGTCCCAAGGAACTTTTGAGAATTTCTCTTTAGACTTGTCCATATTTAGTGCCTGTGTTTATTCTGTTTTCCTTCTTTAAACTTGATAGGCACTTGCATTTCAAGTTTAGACCCTTTAGCTCAGAATAAAATGTCTCAAGCATTGTTTTATGATTTTCTTGTCCTCATTCATTTAAAAAAATTGTGTTTATTTGGCTGCATGCAGTCTTAGCTGAGGCAGGCAGGATCTTTGTTCCATGACGTGGGATCTTTTATTGCAGTGCACAGAATCCAGAGCACACAGGGTCAGTAGTTAGGGTGTGCTGGCTTAATTGCTGTGCAGCATGTGGGATCTTAGTTTCCTGACCAGGGATCAAATTCATGTCCCCTACATTGCAAGGCGGATTCTTAACCACAGGATCACCTGGAAAGTTCCCCTGTCCTAATTTTTTATTTGCTTTTTTTGGGATTAAGAATCTCTGCCATGCTTTATTAGAAAGAACATTTTTTTTCACCTTAATGGTAAACTTTTATTGTGTACAGTGTGGATTGTATTCTCTCTACCCTGCTCTTTCCATTAGTTTGCTCCAGTGAATTTTTATCTTTCAGAAATACTTCAGGGACATTTCAATGGAATTTTAGGAGGAAGTAAACACTGTGATCAGTTAATAGGGCTTATCTTCAGAGGGCATGTGCCAGTTCAGCCAGTCCATTGTGAAAACGATGAAATGTTTAAGTTCAGACCTGGCTAGCTTGGGCACAGGGAAGACAGGGATATTCTATGACATTTAGGTTGTGTTTCAACCTGGAGTCATCCAAACTGAGTTATTATCACACACAATGACTAGATAGCTCTGAGGTCTAATGCGAGCTGAGGAAGGAAGATACGTAGAGGACATTGGGAGTCTGTGGTTGGAGAAAATACAGTGACACGTCATTTCCCATTTCACTCAATTCATTCCATAAGAGGTTAACATATATTTCTGAGAAATATCCATTAAACACAAGTAGATTATGTAAAGAATCAAGTGTGATTCAATTTCACACTCACTTGTAAAAATGTTTTATATATTATTATTACATATAATTAATGTGTGTGTACTTATTATGTGTTATCAATGCAAATTGCTGTTGATTCATTGTTCAATACTTCTACCATGCTTTGTGTTTGGTTACATCTAGCCTCTAATCCAAACAGACAAGAGTACAAAGCATTTCCCTCTCACCCCTCCCATTAACAAGCTTCTGAGTTTGTGTGCTGGAAAAATCACAACTTTAATGCACCTTTCTCTTGTTTTGTTTTAATGAGGAAAGTCTCACACAATCAGTCATTGGGGAGAGAGTTTATTGAATGGATTTTTATTTTAAGAATGCCTGAGAGTTTCAAAATCTGCAAATACGGACTGAAAACTTTGGATAATGCAAGATAACCAAAAATTTGCCTCCAAATTCTGTCCTTGGTATTAGAAGGATAGAATGAGAAATATGATTACTGCCTCTGAGAAATATGATTATTATCTAACCTTATCTTTATTTGAGGCAGATCACTTTCTCAAGATGTATGAGCATAAAAGGAAGAGTCAGATACTGCAAGAATTTTAGAGGGTTTAGGAAGAGCCTCCAATTTTTACCTCACCTCAGCACAAGGCTGCTGCTGCTGCTGCTAAGTTGCTTCAGTCGTGTCCAATGCTGAGAGACCCCATAGATGGCAGCCCATCAGGCTCCCCCGTCCCTGGGATTCTCCAGGCAAGAACACTGGAGTGGGTTGCCATTTCCTTCTCCAATGCATGAAAGTGAAAAGTGAAAGTGAAGTTGCTCAGTCATGTCCGACCTTCAGCAACCCCATGGACTGCAGCCTTCCAGGCTCCTCCGTCCATGGGATTTTCCAGGCAAGAGTACTGGAGTGGGGTGCCATTGCCTTCTCCGCAGCACAAGGCTAGGTGTCCTTAATTGGCCAAACACGAGAGCAGCAAATAACCTAGGTTCCTCTAATAAGTTTTGAAGGTAGCAAAAAAGAAAACGTAAAAAAATGCAAGGCGACTCTTTTCTTTTCACAACAGACATTAGATACTGCTTTTTCTGTGAGGTTGATTTCTTGGACATATACGTCTATTGGAAGAAATTTTACTATTTTAAATATTTGGAATTGATCAGAGGATGCCCTGGTTTATTTTAAGGCTCTAAAAGGCTTACCTGCTAAAATACCACCTTTGTTATTGAGAAAACTAATGGTTCCTGGAAACTTGGGTTTCAGAAGCAATAAAATTGGTGAAAAAAATCCAAGGAAACCACAAATGCTTGCCAAATAATAACTTTGCCAGCTAAGGACTTCGCAAACAACAGCAGCAGCTGCAGGGACAGTTTTATGTTTTGGCAAAATTTCATTAAAGAGAAGTATGGTTTTTTTGCTCAGTCATGAATGACTCTTTTTGACTCCATAGACTATAACGTGCTAGGTTACTCTGTCCATGGGATTCTCCAGGCAAGAATACTGGAGTGGGTTGCCATTTTCTTCTCCAGGGGATCTTCCCGACCCAGAGATCAAACCTGGGTCTCCTGCATTGTAGGTGAATTCTTTACTATGCTTTGATATTAATACTATAGGAAACATATCGTTTATCTCTTTGCTCTTGTTTTTCTCCTTTTCCTCTGATCGATGAGGAGTTGGCCATAAATCAGCACTGATTCCCAGACTGGCTTTTCAATATAACTGAATTAAGATTAAAAGAAAAGATTGAAATGAATAAATATTGAGAAATAACTTTACAAACATGTTTTCTTCTATGTAGGTTCTCTGCACCATTTAGGAACCTGGTTGTCACCTGAGGACTTTGCTTTCCAGCAGCAGAGCAATGAGGGGGCATCCTCCATGTTCCTCGTCTTCCCTCAAACCCTCAAGGTCATCAGATTGTACCAGTCTTGCCTCTCTCCAATACTGTCAACTGGCACAGGGTCCTTCTTCCTTCTTGCATCTTAATATTAATACCCAGCACTCTGTCATTCTCTCCAGAACTAGTCTCAATATATATAGATCTTAAACATTTAAAGTGTGAACATGTGCTAGTTAAGTACTATGTCATGTGCTTTAGAAATAGTAACCCCAATAGTTGTCATAATAACCTTCTGTTGAAGGGAATATTATTATCCCAATTTCACAGCTGAAAACCCAGGTCATTGGTCAGTTACAAAGTTGGGGAGAGCCTGGATTCAACCCTAGGCAACTGGATCCAGAGTCCATGCCTTTTTAAAAACATTATTTATATTTATTCATTTATTTTAGGCTCTGCTGGGTCTTCATCGCTGTGTGGGCTTCTCTCTAGCTGTAGCAAGCTGCGGCTACTCTCTTGTGGTTCGAGGGCTTCTCATTGCGGTGTCTTCTGCTGTTAAGGAACATGGGCTTTAGACTTGGGAGCTTCAGTAGTTGCATCGCAGGAGCTCAGTAGGTGTAGTTCCCATGATCTAGAGTACAGGCTCAATAGCGGTGGCACACGGGCTCAGTGGCCCCTAGGTTTGTGGGATCTTCCTGGATCGGGGATCGAAACTGCGTCCCCTGCACTGGCAGGCAAATTCCTCACACTGAACAATCACTGGAAGACCCCAGAGTCCATGCTCTTGATCAAGTGCTAATCTGCCTCTAACAGTTTCTAGATATTCTCTTCTTCTAGGATATCACCTCCAATCTACCTCTGTCTTTACTTAGGACTTGTCATTTACCAGCTACAATCTTTTATCTAAAACTCCCAGGACTTCTAGTAATCAAAATATTTTTTTTTCTTTTTTATTTAAAAGGCACATGCATTAAATATTTGGAATAAACCAATGAAGTGTGTGAAGCATTTGTCATCAACACATTATGATTTCTGCACCAATAATCAGATATGCAACACAATATCTGCATGAATATTCAGATAGACTGATTAAAAAGTAAACATTAGAAATAGCCTTATGTCAGTGTTTATCACCAAATTAATTAGACATAAACTTACAATGTTATCGATTTTAGAGTTTTAGAATGTGGACTTGTACTAAAACCTGAAATCCGTCCAGTTTAGGTATATTATCACCAACACCAGCCTTTCAGGCTCACTTGCTCTAGAATGCCGAATGCAAGTCACCTTTCACCTCTTGCTTGCTGGAATTCATTACTATTCTCCTCACCCACCTTAAATGTCAGCACCATCATTCTTAGTCCTTAGAAGTGAAGTTGTTATTGGAAGTAAAGATCCCACCCTTGTTTCATTATTTTTGTCAATGCTTATTATATTTCTAACTCTTATATACTATACTAACCTATACTATTCTATGTTATTGGTAACATAACATAGTAATTCAGTTTAAGCACAAGTTAAATACTTTCCTACCTTACCTCTAGTCATACAACTCTTTATGGTGGGTATTATTACTCCCAAGTCACAGCTGAGCAATCTGATGCCAGGAGAGTTCAGGTGAGTGTTCCAAGATCACATACCCAGACATTTTCTGATTCAAAGCTCTCTACAATCATTCCCTAGGGACATTGTCTTCCTAGCTTAGATGGTTTCCCCATATAGCTTATACCAAACACATGTATTGTAGCTCTTACTTTTTAGAAATGACAAAAAGAATAGAAATCAAACACAATGAGAGAAGAATTACAGAAGTTCTCTTCAAATAATAATGCAATTGGTAATAAAGCTCTCCACAGTATAAGGAGCTGTACTCACTGGTTTCATTTCAAACAGTTGTCCACTCTTACTAAGTTGCTCATCACCTCTCTGGCCTTGACTGACTTATTGGTGGAGGTGGTTCTGACATTCAGCATAGTGAGGAGAATGAAACGAGCATGGGGTTTGGACTGAACCTGAATTCCTCTTTCCTCTCTGTCACTGAAATTAACTTGTCTAGTTTCAAAATGGGCTGGATATTGAAGTGGGCGAGGATGTGCTTCCACGGGGGAGGCTGCACATGGGAAATTTCTGTACCTTCTGCACAATTTCGTTTTGAACCAGAAACTGAAGTGAAAGGGAAATTCGCTCAGTTGTGTCAGACTCCTTGCATCCCCGCAGACTGTAGCCCGCCAGGCTCCTCTGTCCATGGAATTCTCCAAGCAAGAATACTGGCGTGAGTAGCCGTTCCATTCTCCAGGGGATCTTCCCAACCCAGGTATCAAACCCAGGTCTCCTGCATTGAAGGCAGATTCTTTACCATCTGAGCCACCAGGGAAACCCCGAGAATACTGGAGTAAGCCTATTCTTTCTACAAGAGGTCTTCCTGATCCAGGGAAAGAATCATGGTCTCCTGCATTGCAGGCAGATTCTTTACCAGCTGAGCTACCAGGGAAGCCCCGTGTGTTGAATCTAGAACTCCTCTAAAATGTACTTTATTTTTTAAATGAGTTGAATTATACCTATAAGATAAGGTTGATGACTGCTAAAGGCTGACGATAGAAGCTCACATTATTTACAATTTGTTTTCAAAGCTCTGAAATCTGGTTTTTTGAACAAATGTGTTGATATTCATTCCTTGAATTTTTGCTGAAATTTCTTCTTCACCAAGCATTCTACCACTGAAATGGAAAGTATCCAGGAGAGTGTTTTCTTTTCTAGGACTGCTGTAACAAATGACCCCAACCTTGCTGGCTTTATTCTCTCACAGAAATGTATTCTCTCATAGTCCTGTAGACCAGAGGTCTGAAATAAAACCCTCTGATTTTAGAGGTCTTGACAGCAGGGCCATGCTCCCCTCCCGTGGCTCTGGGTAGAGTCATTCTCTGTCTCTTCGGGCTTCTGATGGCTCCAAGCATGTTTTGGCTTGGAGCAGCATCACTCCAATCTCTGGCTCCATCTTCACAAGGCCATCTTCTCTCTTCTCTCTTCTCTTTCTCAACTTCTGTCTAAGGACACTGCTCTTGGATTTAGTGCCCATCCATGTAGTACAGGATGATCTCATCTTATTAAACCCATGAAGGCATCTTTTCCAGAGAAGATCTGGCTCTGGGGGTTAGAATGTGGGCATATTCTTTGTGGGGGTGGGGTATAGCATTGAGCCCACTACCAATGGGAATGTGAAGTCTTCTGTCTGTGAGAATCTCACAGCAGCAGTATTCAGAGGATTTACACCCATTTCTCATGTGGATGGAGAGACACGGCAATCTTCTCCCAGTGACAACATCCTGAGAAGAGAAGGATCTTTTCTCTACCAGCACTGATAGTTGTAGAAGTTCAGAAAGAAGGGTGTATCTAAATACCATGGCATTTTTAAAGCTTTGCTGTAATGTAATTCATCCTTCTCAAGTTGCTCGCAATGTGTGTTTCATTTTCTGTTTCTTGGTATCCAGTTCAGATACAAAAATGATTCTTAACTGGAGAAAAAAAAGCCAAGGATTGATTCTTCCTGCTTGTAACCTGTCATATCTTTGAAACAAAAATCCAGTAATGTGGCCAAAACAGAACTGTGAATAGAGAAAAAGCTCAAGTCTAAGAAGAAAAAAGTCTTTGGCCAAATAAACATAATGATAATCTAACTTAATGTGAAGACTGTTTTGTAGAATAACTCTCTTAATAATCACTCTTGAAAATAACCTTCCAAGTTCACACCTTGCACTACAGGGATTCCATCAAGGGATTTTTAATGTATTAATACTAATCCTCAGAACTTGTGGATGTTGGCTTTTGCAGTTGCCTCCACTTGAGTTTACTTCATCACTTATTTGCTGTTGCAAAGAGATAGCTTAATCTCTGAAGTGAACTGGACAAGGCCCTTATGTGGCTAAGTGACTGACTTTGTAGATGTGATTAAGGATTTTGAGATGGCAAGATCATTTTTGACTATGCAGGTAAGCTCAATGTAATCACAAGGGTCATTAAAAATGAAAAAGGGAGATGAGGGGAGAATCAGAGTCAGAGATTTGAAGATGCTATCCTGTTTGGCGGAGAAGGCAATGGCAACCCACTCCAGTACTCTTGCCTGGAAAATCCCATGGATGGAGGAGCCTGGTAGGTTGCAGTCCGTGGGGTCTCGAAGAGTCGGACATGACTGAGTGACTTCACTTTCATTTTCACTTTTCACTTTCATGCATTGAAGAAAGAAATGGCAACCCACTCCAGTGTTCTTGCCTGGAGAATTCCAGGGGTGGGGGAGCCTGATGGTCTGCCGTCTATGGGGTCGCACAGAGTCGGACACGACTGAAGCAACTTAGCAGCAGCAGCAGCATCCTGTTTGGAGAAAGGGACTACAAGCTAAGGAATGCAGATGACCTCTAGAGCCCACGCCAGTTAGTCATGTCCAACTCTTTTTCACCCCATGGACTGGACTGTAGTTCACCAGGTTCCTCTGAGTACTAGAGTGGGTTGCCATTCTCTTCTCCAGCGGATCTTCTTGACCCAGGGATTGAACCCAGGCTTCCTGCATTGCAGGCAGAATCTTTACCATCTGAGCCACCACGGAAGCTCCTCAATTGACCTCTAGAAGTCAATAAGAGCCAGGAAGGGGAGTCAAGATGGCAGAGGAATAGGAAGGGAAGACCACTTTCTCCCTCACAAATTCCTCAAAAGATCATTTCAACGCGGAGCAAACTCCACAAAACAACCTCTGAATGCAGGCAGAGGACATCAGGCAACCAGAAAAGCAGATCATTGTCTTCAAAAACAGGTAGGAAAAAATATAAAAGACGAGAAAAGAGACAAAGGAGGTGGGGAGGGAGCTCCGTCCCGGGAAGGGAAGCCCGTCCCGGGAAGGGAAGCCCGTCCTGGGAAGGGAATTCTAAGAAGAGAGGTTTCCAAACACAAGGAAACACTCTCCCTGCCGAGTCTAAGGCGAGCCTTGGAAACACAGAGGGCAACATAACAGGAAGGAAAAACGAATAAATAATTAAAACCAACAGATTACAAGCCCAACAGTAACTCCCACAGCGGAAAAGCTGCGCAGACGCCTGCAGCCGCCACTAGCAAGTGGGGGCAGGGCAGGGAAGCGCGGGAGGCGCGGGCTGCCGTGCTCGGTAAGAAGCGGGCAGAAACTCCCCACGCGTAACCAGAGCGATCGAACAGGCTGGGGGATAGCTACCACGCGAAAAGCTGGAACATAAGACCCCGCCAGGACCGCGCACAGAACAAAGGACGGAACGGAAATAGCCGGCTGCAGACCATCCCCCACCGGGGACAGGCAGCCAGAGCTGTAAGGGCTGGAAAGGGGCAATCGCAGCCCCGGAGAGACTACCTAAAAAGCAGTAGGCAGGCTTCTTTGCTGAGACTTCAGGGGATGCAGGACAGTCACCATCCGCCTCACAAGGAGCGCCAGCAGTACACCCAGAAAACTGAGCAATAGAAACAGAGAAGGGGACAAGTCCCGGCGACCGCGCTCGCCAAGCTCCCGAGCTGCTCGGACCCGGGAGGGGCGCAGAGCGCAGTCCCAAACAAGTTTGTGCCTCTGAGGGTTACCTGGGCGCCAAAACCGAGCGGCTTGGACCGGGGAGGTGCGCGAAGCCTGGGGCCGGCCTCGGATGGTTCCTGGCTGAACTCCGTGGAGCCGGAGCGGTTTGTGCGTCGTGGGGGGAGACAGGCCCAGCGGAGTTGAGACGCTGTGTGCCCACGACAGTGCTATTTGTTTGCAGCATCCCCCCTCCCCACAGCGCGACTGAACTAGTGAGCCTAAAAAAAAAAAAAAAAAAAAAGTGTCCACCACCGCCCCCATGTGTCAGGACGGAATTCAGACCCTCAAGAGACCAGCAAACAGAAGTTAAACAGAGGGAAACGCCTTGGAAGTGACCAACACGGCCCACAACATCAGAGAAGGGCCAGATATATCTTCACAATTTTTACAATCATTTCTTTTTTTTTTTCTTTTTTTTTCTCAAACTTTTTTTTAACTGTTAAGTCTTCTATTTCTCTACTTTATATTTCTATAACTATTACTTTTCAAAAAAAAAAAAAAGACTTTTTTAAAGCAAACACCATATATAGTCTTCGCGTGGTGGTTGTTGGTATTTCTTTTTTAATCTTGGGGTTTTTTTTTTTTTTCTTATATATATATTTTTTCCTTTTTTTTTTCTTATTTCTTTTTCTTAATATTATTATTTTTTTTTATCTTTTCTCTTTTTTTCTTTCTTCCTTCTGCTTTGTCTCTTTAACATTGTATTTTTGAAAATCTAACCTCTACTCTAGGTTTTTAATCATTGCTTTTCAGTTTTTGTTGTCAATCTTATACATTTCATAACCCAATCTTACCTGACAGCGAGATTACTGGCTTGACCACTCTCTCCTCCTTTTGGACTCTCCTTTTTCTCCACCAGGTGGCCTCTGTCTCTCCCCACCCTCCTCCCATCTCTCCTATATCCAACTCTGTGATTCTCTGTGTGTTCTAGATAGTGGAGAGCACCTAAGGAACTGATTACTGGCTGGACCTGTCTCTCTCCTTTTCATTCCTCTCTCTTACCCTCCTGGCCACCTCTGTCTACTTCCTCTCTCTCCTCTTCCCTGTATAACTCCGTGAATACCTCTAAGAGGTCCAGACTATGGAGCGCACATAAGGAAGTGACTATTGACTAGCTTGCTCTCTCCTCTTTTGATCTCACCGCATCTCATCCCAGTCACCTCTAACTACCCCCTCCCTCTTCTCTTCTCCATGTAACCCAGTGAACCTCTCTGGGTGCCCCTCAATGTGGAGAAACCTTTCATCTTTAACCTAGATGCTATATCATTGGTGCTGTATACATGGAGAAGTCTAGAGACCACCGTAAAAATAAAACCGAAAACCAGAAGCAGGAGGCTTAAGTCCAAAGCTTGAGAACATCAGAGAACTCCTGAATTCAGGGAACATTAAGCAATAGGAGCTCATCAAATGCCTCCAAACCTACACTGAAACAAAGCTCCACCCAAGGGCCAACAAGTTCCAGAGCAAGACATATCACACAAATTCTCCAGCAACACAGGAACACACCCCTGAGCTTCAATATACAGGCAGTTCAAAGTTACTCCAAAACTTTAGACGTCTCATAACCCATTACTGGTCACTCCACTGCACTCCAGAGAGAAGAAACCCAGCCCCACCCACCAGACCTCCAACACAAGCTTCCCTAACCAGGAAACCTTGACAAGCCACTGATACAACCCCACCCACAGTGAGGAAGCTCCACAATAAAGAAAACTCCACAAATTACCAGAATACAAAAAGGCCATTCCAAACGCAGCAATATAACCAAGATGAAGAGACAGAGGAATACCCAACAGGTAAAGGACCAGGAGAAATGCCCAGCAAACCAGACAAAAGAGGAAGAGATAGGGAATCTACCTGAGAAAGAATTCCGAATATTGATAGTGAAAATGATCCAAAACCTTGAAGTCAAAATGGAATCACAGATAAATACCCTAGAGACAAGGATTGAGAAGATGCAAGAAAGGTTCAACAAGGACCTAGAAGAAATAAAACAGAGTCAATATACAATGAATAATGCAATAAATGAGATCAGAAACACTCTGGAGGCAACAAATAATAGAATAACGGAGGCAGAAGATAGGATTAGTGAAATAGAAGGTAGAATGGTAGAAATAAATGAATCAGAGAGGAAAAAAGAAAAACGAATTAAAAGAAATGAGGACAATCTCAGAGACCTCCAGGACAATATGAAATGCTCCAACATTCGAATTATAGGAGTCCCAGAAGAAGAAGACAAAAAGAAAGACCATGAGAAAATCCTTGAGGAGATAATAGTAGAAAACTTCCCTAAAATGGGGAAGGAAATAATCATCCAAGTCCAAGAAACCCAGAGAGTCCCAAATAGGATAAACCCAAGGCGAAACACCCCAAGACACATATTAATCAAATTAACAAAGATCAAACACAAAGAACAACTATTAAAAGCAGCAAGGGAAAAACAACAAATAACACACAAGGGGATTCCCATAAGGATAACAGCTGATCTCTCAATAGAAACTCTTCAGGCCAGGAGGGAATGGCAAGACATACTTAAAGTGATGAAAGAAAATAACCTACAGCCCAGATTACTATACCCAGCAAGGATCTCATTCAAATACGAAGGAGAAATCAAAAGCTTTACAGACAAGCAAAAGCTGAGAGAATTCAGCACCACCAAACCAGCTCTCCAACAAATTCTAAAGGATATTCTCTAGACAGGAAACACAAAAAGGGAGTATAAACCCGAACCCAAAATAATAAAATAAATGGCAACGGGATCATACTTATCAATAATTACCTTAAACGTAAATGGATTGAATGCCCCAACCAAAAGGCAAAGACTGGCCAATTGGATACAAAAACAAGAACCCTCTATATGCTGCTTACAAGAGACCCACCTCAAAACAAGGGACACATACAGACTGAAAGTGAAGGGTTGGAAAAAGATATTCCATGCAAATAGAGACCAAAAGAAAGCAGGAGTGGCAATACTCATATCCGATAAAATAGACTTTAAAACAAAGGCTGTGAAAAGAGACAAAGAAGGCCACTACATAATGATCAAAGGATCAATCCAAGAAGAAGATATAACAATTATAAATATATATGCACCCAATATAGGAGCACCGCAATATGTAGGACAAATGCTAACAAGTATGAAAGAGGAAATTAACAACAACACAATAATAGTGGGAGACTTTAATACCCCACTCACACATATGGACAGATCAACTAAACAGAAAATTAACAAAGAAACGCAAACTTTAAATGATACATTAGACCAGTTAGACCTAATTGATATCTATAGGACATTTCACCCCAAAACAATGAATTTCACCTTTTTCTCAAGTGCTCATGGAAACTTCTCAAGGATTGATCACATCCTGGGCCATAAATATAACCTTGATAAATTCAAAAAAATCGAAATCATTCCAAGCATCTTTTCTGACCATAATGTACTAAGATTAGAACTCAATTACAGGAGGAAACCTATTAAAAATTCCAACATATGGAGGCTGAACAACACGCTTCTGAATAACCAACAAATCACAGAAGAAATCAAAAAAGAAATCAAAATATGCATAGAAACTAATGAAAATGAAAACACAACAACCCAAAACCTGTGGGACACTATAAAAGCAGTGCTAAGAGGAAAGTTCATAGCAATACAGGCATACCTCAAGAAACAAGAAAAAAGTCAAATAAATAACCTAACTCTACACCTAAAGCAACTAGAAAAGGAAGAATTAGAGAACCCCAGAGTTAGCAGAAGGAAAGAAATCTTAAAAATTAGGGCAGAAATAAATGCAAAAGAAACAAAAGAGACCATAGCAAAAATCAACAAAGCCAAAAGCTGGCTCTTTGAAAGGATAAATAAAATTGACAGACCGTTAGCCAGACTCATCAAGAAGCAAAGAGAGAAAAATCAAATCAACAAAATTAGAAATGAAAATGGAGAGATCACAACAGACAACACAGAAATACAAAGGATCATAAGAGACTACTATCAGCAATTATATGCCAATAAAATGGACAACCTGGAAGAAATGGACAAATTCTTAGAAAAATACAATTTTCCAAAACTAAACCAGGAAGAAATAGACAATCTTAACAGACCCATCACAAGCACGGAAATTGAAACTGTAATCAGAAATCTTCCAGCAAACAAAAGCCCAGGTGGACTGGGTGAATTTAACTCAGATGACCATTATATCTACTACTGCAGGCAGGAATCCCTCAGAAGAAACGGAGTAGCCATAGTGGTCAACAAAAGAGTCCGAAGTGCAGTACTTGGATGCAATCTCAAAAATGACAGAATGATGTCTGTTCGTTTCCAAGGCAAACCATTCAATATCACAGTAATCCAAGTCTATGCCCCAACCAGTAACGCTGAAGAAGCTGAAGTTGAACGGTTCTATGAAGACCTACAA
>NW_024070188.1:58562403-58907413 GCF_014754425.2 Oryx dammah
ATACATATACATATACATATACATATACATATACATATACATATACATATACATATACATATACATTCTCCCCCAAACTCCCCTCCCATCAAAGCTGCCACATAACATTGAGCAGAATTCCATGTTCTATACAGTAAGTCCTGGTTGGTTATCCATTTTAAATATTATACTTCATTTTTACTTTGACAGTCTTTTTAAGTTAAACATCACAGTGTTGTGTTCAAACTGCATTAGCATTGTTTTGAGGAAAGTAACATAATATTAGTATTGATAGAATATTCACCTTATCAAACATAAACACCTTTGAATTTTGATACTAGGAATAAAGCTGTAAATGGAAGACTCACTTTCTTTAAAAAGTAATTAATATAAAACTTAAAAGCAATGTTATATACATACATATGACATTCATGGTTTATTCTTATTGCCATTTATAACTTGCTTTTGAATTGACGTCCAATTTCTACAGGGAATGTTAGTAAAATTAGTAAATTCATGTGTGCTTGATTCCTGAAATCTGATGACCATGGTAAATGGATCTCATTCATTCTCCCTTTGTAATAATATTCTGAATTCTATACAACAGGAAACCTATACTAAAGAATTGTTTTATCAGTTTTCAATTTTAGCCAGCAAATAAAAGGTGCTGTGGGCTTCTCTGGGGGCTCAATGGTTAAGAATCCACGTGCAATGCAAGAGGCACAGATTCCATCTCGGTCAGGAAGCACCCCTGGAGAAGAAAATGGCAAGCCACTCCAATATTCTTGCCTGAGAAGTTTCATGGAAGAGGAACCTGGTTGTCTACTGTCATGGGGTTACAAAAATGTTGGACTTGACTTAGCAACTAAACAGCATCAGCAACAATAAAGTGCTGCAAAGAATAAATTTAAAAAAAAACAGTAAGAAAAAAAGGAGGGCATAATAAGGATGAGTCTTGACATTTCTGTTACTTCTTAATTAGTTACATATCTTTATAGAAAATTATATTTAGAGTTCCTATTAAAATTTGTCATCCTCAGTTATAATATGCACAATGTGACGTGCTCAGCAACTTCAACCAGCATGAGAAGAGTTGAGAAACCTGTATTCTACTTCCTTTTCTCCAACAATTAATGAGCAAATCACTGAAATTCTCTGCAATTAGTGTTCTGCAGCTATCAGTGAGAAGTTTGAGGCAGATTACAATCAAACATATTTACGCCTTATAAAATCAGTAATTCTTTGACAATGATTATCTTGATTATCTTACTGTTATTGAAAAAAGAAAATAAATTTTTATCTGAAGTTCTTCAGTGGGTTGCTGACAATGGTTGAGTAAGCAAGTTAGAGAAACAGTGGAAGGAATTACTCAGGAATGGATGATATATTTTAAAAATGCAAGAGTCCTAGAACTTTAACCCTGGATACACTTTGATGTTGTTGTTGTTCAGTCACTCAGTCGTGTTCAACTCTTTGCAGCCCCATGGACTGCAGCACACCAGGCTTCCCTGTCCTTCACTCTCTCAACACAGTCGTGTCCAACTCTTAGCAACCCCATGGACTGCAGCCTACCAGGCTCCTCCGTCCATGGAATTCTCCATGCAAGAGTACTGGAGTGGGGTGCCATTGCCTTCTCTGTTTACTCTATGCAGACTATTTATATCACCATATAATTGATTTTCCCAATTGCTTTTAATTTTAATAATCAAAGTGACTTTGGCCCTATTTTTTGTTATGTAGTCATTCAAAATAGTAAGAGCATTTTTAAAAGCTCCTTATTTATAGGCAGTTTATGTGGCTAAAATATGATTAGAAAAAAAATAAAAGCATATGAGAGAAGAAAAATAGGATAGAGCTTAAATGGTATAGGGCTAAGACTAGTACAAAAAGGCAAACTACAGTAGCTGATACCATTAAAAGAGAAAAGGGTTAGTTGCTTAGTCTTGTAGGACTCTTTTGGAGCACCTGCACTGTCTTTCCCAGCTACAATATGTATATTTTTAAGACACAAGTAAGGTCCGTCTAGTCAAGGCTATGGTTTTTCCTGTGGTCATGTATGGATGTGAGAGTTGGACTGTGAAGAAAGCTGAGTGCCAAAGAATTGATGCTTTTGAACTGTGGTGTTGGAGAAGACTCTTGAGAGTCCCTTGGACTGCAAGGAGATCCAACCAGTCCATTCTGAAGGAGATCAACCCTGGGATTTCTTTGGAAGGACTGATGCTAAAGCTGAAACTCCAGTACTTTGGCCACCTCATGCGGAGAGTTGACTCATTGGAAAAGACTTTGATGCTGGGAGGGATTGGGGGCAGGAGGAGAAGAGGACGACAGAGGATGAGATGGCTGGATGGCATCACTGACTCGATGGACGTGAGTCTGAGTGAACTCCAGGAGTTGGTGATGGACAGGGAGGCCTGGCGTGCTGCAATTCATGGGGTCACAAAGAGTCGGGCATGACTGAGCGACTGAACTGAACTGAACTGAACCTTAACACTGAGAATAGGCCAGTGGAAGAAGTCATTACATCTACTTAGCAGGCTGTTATAGAGAATTAGTATGTGACATAACACACTGTCTTTAGTGTGAAGACAAGCCTTAGGGTCATCAGAATTATAGGCTATCTATATTTTCATGACACTGAGAATTGTATAACTAATCAAGTTTCTATTTTTGACTCACTGCTAAAAAGTTTAGAACCACATTTGGGATTTACCTGTTGGCAAGAGTGTAAGCTGGGGGCTCTCCCAGTGACTCAGATGATAAAGAGTCTGCCTGCAATATGGAGACCTAGGTTTAATCCCTGGATCGGGAAGATCCCCTGCAGAAGGAAATGGCAACAACCCTCTCCAGTATTCTTTCCTGGAGAATCCCATGGACAGAGGAGCCTGGCGGGTGGCGGTTGTTGTTCAGTCACTAAGTCATGTCTGACTCTTTGCAACCCCAAGGACTATAGCACACCAGGCTTTCCTGTCCTTCATGGTCTCCCAGAGTTTGCTCAAACTCATGTCTGTTTAGTCAGGGATGCCATCCAACCATCTATCCTCTGTTGCCCTCTTCTCCTCTTGCCCTCAATCTTTCCTAGCATGCCCTATTTTCTCCTCTAGACTGAAACTTCCTGAAGGACAGGGACTCTGCCTGGTTCATCTCTGTCTCTCCTCAGATTGACTGAGTGTTTGTGGAGGCTAAGAACAGATGCTGAGAACATCCACATTTAAGTGGCCAGAGGAGATTCAAGGAAAGGATAAACAAAGAGTGATCAGAGAGGTGGAGGTGACTGAATCCAGAGCACCCAACAAAAGTCAAGGGAGAAGAAAGTTCCAATGAAAAGCTTGTCAGTGGGACCAATTACCAAACAACGGGTTCTCAAATAGGAAAACTGAGGAAAGGATTTGACAGTGAAAGAAGAGCATTTTAGAATTTGATATCCTGAAACCCAAAATGAATGCTAAGCAATGTCACTGGTCTCTTGAATTTCCTGAGTGGCCTTAGTTCTGGCAGTTATGAACATTTCTTTTAACAATAAGGCCAATTTGGGAAAAAATTAAGTGTTTATGGGCTATTTTTTCATTCGAAATTAAAATAGCTTTTTCAGTGGCTCCTATGCAGACAAAAGGTCAATTCTTATAAATTGGACTGCCTTTTATTTGAAGGGAAAGGACTTTCCAGTTGGCGCTAGTTGTAAAGAATCCACCCATCAATGCAGGAGATGTAAAGTGATCTGGGCTCGATCTCTGGGTCAGGAAGATTCTCTGAAGGAGGGCATGGCAACCCATTCCAGTATTCTTGCCTGGAGAATCCCTTGGACAGAGGAGCCTGTCTGGCTACAGTCCATAGACGCACAAAGAGTCAGACATAGCTGAAGCAACTAAACATGCACACACAAGAGGAAGGCTACAGGGCTTTCAGAACTCAAAAATTCAGATGAGGCAGAATAGAGAAGCACCAGAATAAAGGCCTCCCTAAGGTGCACTACTCATTTCATCTTCAAATAAAGGTTTGTGGGCTCATCCTTTCATTTCAGATGGGGTAGCTTTGGCTCCCTTGAGGTTAAAAACAAGCTAGCAGGGGCACTGTGGCTAAATCAGTTCATTTAGTTCAGGGCAATAGTAATGAACCCTTATTATTTCCCCAGCGCTACATAGGCACTGAGAAAGGCAATTATTCTGAATCTTTCCCCTCCTGCCTTTTTCTAACCCAGACCTCCCTCATCTGTAGACATAAAGCTTCCTGTCTCAGTGGGTTGTCCTCAAGCTCACCTCCTGAGCCATATGCCCCAATCTCTGTTTTTTTTTAAACACATAGGCTGCTTTGGAAATTCTGTCATGAAGCTGGGATGGTTCATCACAGGTCCTGAACCATAGGATACACAAAGAACACTTTATCCCTGCTAATTTGGAATAGTAAAATGCAGAATACAAAAGAGGGAATTGGTTTGGGCTTAGGGAGTATATCAAATTTCCCAAAGGGGATCCTACAAGAGTTAGATTAAAATACACAAATTAAACTTACAGGAGGAAAGTCTTCATCACACTAAATGTCTTCTGCTATAATGAAGTCAGGTTATCAACTGGAGTATGTGTTCATTCTTCATTTAAGCATCTAATTTTATATTTTTAGCAACTGTTGATCAAGTTCTAGATACAAGGTGCTGTTCATGGAAAACAAAGGAAAATGCAAGATTCGTTTTCTGATGAGCAGGAAAGAACCTAGAGGAGGGGGGAATGCTGATGATGACAGAAGAGGCATAGGGAGGGAGGCAGCTATAAGAAAGAAATGAAAGAATAGATGGGGAGACATTGCCGATGCAAAATAACCTCATCCTCTTGATTTAGTGATTATGGAATGAAAGAAAGCGAGATGAAGAAGCATTAGTGAAAGTGGTGACAAAATTCATTCAAGAAGAGGAGGTGGTGGGAGAAGCTGGGGGAGTCGCTGAGCTGATGCGTTCACCTTGGAGTGTGTCTGGCTTGAGATGTCACCATGGCCTACAGTGAGGCTTCCTGTGCGTGCTAAGTTGCTTCAGTCCTGTCTGACCCTGAAACCCTATGGACTGTAGCTCACCAGCCTCCTCTGTCCATGGGATTCCCCAGGCAAGAATACTGCAGTGGGTTGCCATTTCCTTCTCCAGGGGATCTTCCCGACCCAGGGATAGAACCCATATCTCTTATGACTCCTGCAATGGCAGGCAGGTTCTTTATTACTTGTGCCACCTGGGAGTGAGACTTCCCAGACTTCTGAAAAGGAGATTAGTAAAAGGATGGGGGTAAAAATCAAATTTCTAGGATTTACCATGAGTGAGCAAACTCCAGGAGATAGTGAAGGACAGGGAAACCTGGCATGCTGCTGTTCATGGGATCACAGAGAATTGAACACAACTTAGTGATTGAACAATAGCAAGTAGGCACGCTTAGTCCTGACTAATATTTTGGAGAGGATTGGTGGAAGAATAAATATGATGAACAGAACAGCCATTTTAATCGGTGTTGGAGTTGGTGCTGAGAATATATACCAAAAATTGAAAAACATTGTATAAATAGTTTCTAAATGTGCTATAAAATATAGTGGAAGGAATGGACATTATAAAGCTTTCAGTATAGTTTTCAGTGGTGTTATAATAGTTTCACTCAAAAATATTCAGTTTAAATGGATTTCTGCAATTTAGCAATCTTCCTAACTTTGTGATTTTATAAAATGAATGGATACTGGAATTGACTATGCCAAATACATTACTTTAAAATTGTCAAATCAGTTTATTTGCTATCCTTAATTTTCCTCCTTCCACCAACCATTGAACTGTACATTTGGGGACTTTCAGATTACAATCAGTGGACAGTTTTTTACAGGCAGACATGTATCATAAGACTATATGATGAAGAGTTGTGTGCAAAAAGAGATTGACTGGACATTTCCTATTTTGAGATGTAGGCATTGATAAGCCAATGAAATCAAAAGCACAACGAAGTAATCTTATTCATATTTTGACTTCTACTATCATTTAAAACTGGGTTTTTGAAGTCCTGGAGAAGAAATCAGGCTCGTTAGAGTTTGCTAAAAAAAAACACTTGTGTGAGGTGAAATTGAGGAAAACAACATTAGACTAAGTTTGTCAGAATATGGAAGTAGCAGAGCTGGTGGGGATTTGCCGGGAAGTCAGGACATAATGCCACAGGAGAAAAAATAAATGTAGGATTCATTCTGCTATGTTAATGAGACCACACCTGTAATAACTCATTCAGTGTGGGATTCGTCTAATGAAAATGAACATCTAGGAAACTGGAAATAGTTCAGAGACAAGCAATAAGGATGATTAAGGGTCTGGAGAGACTGAACTGAAACCAGATTAAAAGGCCTTACATTTGTTTAATGTGGCTAACAGATGACTAAAAGTGGGCATGATATCTGTTTATAAACATCTGAAAGTTGGGTGTAAACACGAAAGATAGAGTAGGATTGCATAATATGGTACTAAAAGGATTTGACTTGAGAAAAAATTTCGAGAGAATTGAAAAGTAAATATAATGAAGCTGTCTCCCAGAGAGTGTGCGTTTCCTTTTCTTTAGAGACTCAGCTAAGAATGAGGAAGTTTAGCAGAGAGCCCAGCACAAGAGAATGACCCAACAGGTCCCCTGCAGATCCGATTTCCTCATTTTCACAAACCAGTAGAAAACCTTTTTAAGCTTGATCTGTTTGTACAAAATTACTCAGAAAATGTGTTTGTTTATAGATTTTAGAAAACCAGGAGCACAGAACTTTAGACTTCTGGGCAATCATGTTTTATCTTTATTTGTTCTGTTATTGGCAAAGTAGTAGAGAAAACAGTGTTAAATCTAATCTAGCTCCTGATTGTTGTTGTTTAGTCGCTAAGTCTTATTGGACTCTTTTGAGATCCCATGGACTGTAGTAGCCCACCAGCCTCCTCTGCCCATAGGATTTTCCAGGCAAGAATACTGGAGTGGGTTGCCATTTCCTTCTCCAGGGGATCTTCCTGACCCAGGGATAGAACCTGTGTCTCCTGCATTGGCAGGCAGATTCTTTACCACTGAGCCACCATGTGGAAGCTCACTCTCCCAAAGCTCAAAGGATTTGGCTTAAAATGTTTGAGACAATTACCGAATGACTTTATTTTTTAAGAATTGTGTATACGTCCAGCTGGGCTTTAAATGTACCAAAAATGAGTAATTTAAGAGATCTATTCTGGGATTATTTCTACAAGCATCCAGTCTTCTGTCTTCTTTTTTGGTGAATGTAGTATTGAAAACAAGCAGGACTCTATAGGGTCCTCTGAGATACAAATCCTTTCTATGTCCCCTGTTTCTTGTTTGTGGGTATTAGGCTTCATTCAGTCTCCTAAGACCTTTCCTGAATTCCAAACTGTGACCCTTCTCCTTGTTTGGCCCTGGAATAAACCTTTCTCTACTCCAAACTCTGAGTTTCAGTCAGTCTGGTGTCTGGTACATGAACTTGTGTTCAGTAAGTGTCTTATTCCATTTTCTAGCATAACGTTTGTCCTTACTAAAGTGATGGAATGGTTTCCCCTTAAGGTTACTTTAAAATAAAATTAAAATTAAAATAAAGTTTTGGACTATGAGCTCATAGAGGGCTTTGATTTTTTTAATTTGACTTACATGCACCAACCTAGATAGCATATTCAAAAGCAGAGACATTACTTTGCCAACTAAGGTCTGTCTAGTCAAGGCTATGGTTTTTCCAGTGGTCATGTATGGATGTGAGAGTTGGACTGTGAAGAAAGCTGAGTGCCGAAGAACTGATGCTTTTGAACTGTGGTGTTGGAGAAGACTCTTGAGAGTCCCTTGGACTGCAAGGAGATCCAACCAGTTCATTCTAAAGGAGATCAGTCCTGGGTGTTCTTTGGAAGGAATGATGCTAAAGCTGAAACTCCAGTACTTTGGCCACCTCATGCAAAGAGTTGACTCATTGGAAAAGACTCTGATGCTGAGAGGGGTTGGGAGCAGGGGGAAAAGGGGACGACAGAGGATGAGATGGCTGAATGGCATCACCAACTCGATGGATGTAGGTTTGGGTGAACTCTGGGAGTTGGTGATGGACAGGAGGCCTGGCGTGCTGCGATTCATGGGGTCTCAAAGAGTCGGACATGACTGAGCGACTGAACTGAACTGAACACGCAAACCAATGCCAGAACAGTGCCATGCACACTTTAAAAATAAATAATAGATGATAACTGCAGGAAGGGTTGGTTAAAGGACTTTTTAATAAGTGAATTTTTTATTTCCACCAGTTTACACTATAAAGTCATCTTTATTTTTATCCCCCCACAACAAATATCCTTTTTCAGATGAAATTATACATTCAAGGATACTCTGATTTCCTGGTTCATGTCATTTCAAACCTTCTAGTGTTTCTGAATCACTTCCAGACTTTTCCAGCAGATTTCATACTTCAAAATTTTCCTCCCTGGATATCATTTCAGGCTGTTTGAGCTTCTCCCAATGATCTGTCTTCCTCTCCTCATTGCCTTGTAGAACTCTGTTGGGTGCAGTACCAGACTGCACCAATAGATGCTGCCACTTCAGTTGGAAAGTTTCTTTTTCAGAGGTTAAGGTTTAAGATTGTTGAGGGGTGATTCGGAAGGTAACTGCCTAAATTATCTTCCTTGAAAGTAATTTGATTTTTAATTGTGGGTTTATAAATTGTTCACATTTTACAAGTAAGATATTGAGAAAAATAATAAAATTAATTTTCAAAAGACACTTCAATTTCAAATACTTCAAGTATGGAAATAATTTACTAATACAATAATTCTAAATGTAATAGCTAAAAAAATTTGGACTCAACATTTCTCTACAGTGATGGAAAAGGAAGGCTAGAAAATATGTTTTGGAAAACTCAAGGGACACAAGGAGTGTAAATCTTTAAACCAGTGTTTCTCAAACTGGTGTCAGATAATTTTAGGTGGTACAAGATAATTTTTATTTCTGTAAAAATGACTCATTTGCAAGGTCATCCTCTATTCATGGCAAATTATATTGATTTTCCATTTATGATAATGATAAAAAGTTTCCTTTATCATATATAATTATATAATAAAAAACAGCTTAAAGAATAACATTGAGTTAACAGTATTAAAGATGATATGGCAATAATTATAAAAGTTATATTTAGTAGAAATGCTGGAAATAATGCCTTGTCTAAATAGGCAATACACTTTTGCCTATACAACTTTAAAATTATTAAATCTCTTGTGCTCAAATTATTTCAAAGGTGGACTGAAAACGTGAGATTTTATATTACTCCTGATGATATCTATGTAATATGTATAAATGAACTTGAAAGTACTAATAAGAAGTTAACTAATAGTGTGATATAATTCTAGTTTTTTTGAGGGAGGGTAACTTCTATAAAACGTATTCTTATGTAGATTATAAAAAATTATGTGGGAGCAAAGTAACTTGAAAGTAAGATCAGTATTGCTGAAAATATGATTTTAGGAGTGAGTAAAGAGTTACTCATCGGGAAAGACTCTGATGCTGGGAGGGGTTGGGGGCAGGAGGAGAAGGGGACGACCGAGGATGAGATGGCTGGATGGCATCACTGACTCGATGGACATGAGTCTGAGTGAATTCTGGGAGTTGGTGATGGACAGGGAGGCCTGGCGTGCTGCGATTCATGGGGTCGCAAAGAGTCGGACAGGACTGAACGACTGAACTGAACTGAACTGAAAGCAACATGCTGAAAACCTGTATCTGTGTGGACATGCTGTACTAAAGTATGAATTTTTATTTTATCCAAATTATGCATCTTCTCACTTTTATATAGAGGTCAAACTAAGACATAATGTTTCATACAAAAAATGAAATGTAAAAATCTGTGGCCTTAGGAGGAGAGTAGTACATTCAGCCTTGTACTTAATTTTTACTTGATAATTACTATAGTTGCTGAGCATTCCTAGACAATGAATGGTTGACAAAACATTTAAATTGCATATTTTGCCTGTAGCATATAAACTGTACTAAAATAATTACTATTTTTCCTCACTACTACCACTACTAATAATAGCATGACAGTGGCTAGGAGTGGCCTTTGCGGTTACACAGAAGCTGGTTTGAATCTTAGGTCTGCCATTTATTAGGAAGTTGCTAAAAATTCTGAGCCCTTATTTCCTCACCTGTAAAATGAGGAAATTAAGACTTGCAAAGTTAACTGAATCTAGCCATGAATATTTCCCTCTTAAGTGTATAGGAGCTGGCATCCTTCAGGCCAAAATGTGCTCTTATCTAGATCATGGTTCAAATCCCCTTTGAGCCAAACCCACTGCCAAAAGCCCTTCTACCTTGAGAACCAGAAAAGGAAACAAGCCTGGCAGTGCCTAAGCCCTCCAAAATAAATCCGTAGGAAAGAACACCCAGTGAGTGATGAGTGCAGCAATGAGTACATTTATCAGTTTAAATTTACAACTTCACCTTTCCCATTGCCTATTAATTATTGTACATAATTCCCCACTGATCAAAAAATAAGTTGATTGCTTTTGAACTCGACGGTGTCCGTGTCCATTGCTGAAGACTCAGGTGAAGCAGAGGGTGAAATTTTTTCCTGAACTTTATGCAAAATATAATTCGGTTGATAATATATCGAAACTAAACTTTCTTTGGGTGTCATTCCTACTAGTTTACTTGTAAGCTCTGGGGTTGTGGCTCAGGCAGTTTGAAGGGCTGCTTGTTGAATAATAGACTTTGTGTTTATAGAGGCTACTGGGTTTATCTTTGGGAACATTCCTTGGGTTTCTTTTGGCCTCAGTTTCCTTATCTCTTATACAGGATTAAATAACCACCACAGAGATGTGAAAATTATATGAACACACGTGTACCATAAGTGACCAGTGCAATGACTGCCACTCAGTAAATTCTCAACAAATCAAAACACTTTTAATCAATGTGACAACGAAAGATGTTCCTAACTTTGACAATAGGTTTTACCGAAGAGGTGATGATATGGATGCAAAATTTATGTACTGTTGCTTGTCAACTTTGCTCAGATCTCGGGTTATGATCTCCACATGGGTGCATATAGAATATTAGATCCTACGTGGGTGTATCTTGCATGCGCAGAAGGCTTACGCAGGAAATGTCGCTTCAGCAATGTGCCTGGGGAGGCTCTGACGCTGTCTTGGAAGTCGGTCGTCGCAGCCTGACCTTTGGGCGTCTGGGAGGGATGCCTACCTGCGCCCAGCGCTGGACGGGGGCCCAGGCCCTTTCCAGCACAGCTATCCCCACACTGCTCACTCCTCGTGCCTCGCATACATCTTCACGGAAAGGAGTATTTCCTCCGTTCAAAGTTCCCCAGTCCGACGTGGGGTGTTTTGTACTTTACGTAGTTCCAAGTAGGCGAAGTTCCTTCTTTCTTCTCCCTGGGGGTAAGTGGAAAGGAGTCCCGCTGGGCGCCCGAAGTCGTCCACACCGGGGATCGGGTAGCGACCGAGTTAGAGACAACTGGGGTGGGGGGTTGCTGCCGGGCAGAAGCAGGTGGGCACAAACTGCGGTTCCCCGGTCCGGGGAGGGGACTGCGACCGCGGGTCCCTCCCCTCCACCCGGAGGTGGCTGCAGCCGGCGCCCGGCCAGTGGGGGCGGGGTGGGGGCGGCGCGGAGGGCGCGGAGATTACCGCGGCGCCACCGGGGACGCCCAGGGCCCCCGAGTGGTGCCCACGCGGGATCGCGAGCGATGACAACAGGCCATCGCCCGAGGTCGAATAAAAAGGAGTCGCTTTCCCGGGTGCCGCCGCCCCGCCACAGCCTGACCCCGGGGTTGGGGGGTGCCCCCGGCGGCCTCCAGTGGCCGCGGGCGCCGGCGTCCCCCGCCCCCACCCCGCGCGCAAGTGCGAGGCTGCCCGCCGTGCGGCGCACGCTCCGCCGCTCCCGGCTTCCGCGCACAACTTCGAGCCTGGCTGCGTGAAGCTGTCGCTCCCGCTTCGGAGCGGGAGAGAGCCTGCAGAAAAGCCTGGCCGTGTGGACCGCGGTGGCTGGGCGCGCGCTCTCTTTTTCTTTTCTTCTACTTTTTTTTTTTTTCCTGTCGCCATCGGGAGTTTTGGCTCCTCTCCTTTCCTCCTCCCCCTCGTAGCCGCTTCTCCCCCCGCCCCGTCTCTCCCCCACTGGTGTACGCTATTTGTTGGAGGTGGGGGGGGTGGCCGAAGGGGATGTCCTCTTTTCACCAGAGGCATAGCGTGAAGGCGAAACTTCAACACTGGAAGGAAAGAGAATAAATACGTAAATACGGACGCACAGATCTGTTGCTGGGGGAGTCACTTGGACTTTGGGATCCTGAGACGGTCCGGGCGGCAGGAGGTGAGTGCCTCTTCTTCCGACCCTCTGTCCCGGGGTCCGCGTTTCAGGGATCCCGCAAACTCTCCCGGGAGAGTGCGCGCGGCTGCGCCGGGAGCGAGAAGCGATGAGCGCTCTGCGGGAAGGTGTGTGGGCCCCGGGGTCCCCGCGGTCGCTCCATTGCTGAGTACCCCCAGCCAAAGGGCCCGGGCGGCTCGGAGTGACTTGGTGTGTTCTGCCCTGGAGGACGCCCTGGAGCCCCGAGGGTCCCTGCAGAGCCTTTTTGTGCCTCGCGGAGCCCTCGCGGAACAGGACGCGCAGCTCCATACCTGCACTCTATTCCCGCCTCTCAGCGGTGCGCGCCCCTGGGTCTCTCCTGCTTCCTTCTTGTGACATTTGTTACTTTGCCTAGTAGCCCCTAGATGTGCCAGATGCAAGGATGCTGACCCAGGTCCCATAGAGGGCCCCAGGCGCCTGGGGTTTTCGCGGTGCTGGGTGCGTGTGTACGTTTAACGCTTGTGTTCTAAACTCAAGGCACCAACCGGGCTGTTGGGCTGCGGCCGTCCCCCTTTCATAGTTTTTATGTGGCGTGGGCCGAATGTCTCTTGCCGTTTCCCAGGGTCTGTGAAACGAGAGGCGCCTTTTCAGAGGACACGCGTTCATTGGCCCGGGACGCGGATGCCGCGAGGAATCCTAACTTCTCCAAACGGAAAGACCTGACCCGGGTCGGGGGTAGCAGGTTTTCTCCTTACAAAACCTGCAGTGTCTGGGGTGGCTGTGGGGCTTGAAAGGGCTCGACGCTTTAGCGTCGTTAAGCGAGATTTGGAAATAGATCGTGTGTGTGCTTGTTTTATTTTGCGCCGCACGGCAGCCAGAACTTTCGTTGGTAGCGCTTGCAAGATGTCTCTTTCTTTTGTAAACAGTATTCGGAACAGCTTGGAGCAATTAGGGAATTTGCCGTCCGAGTGCCACGGCTGAGAGGTGGCGAAACCAGAGAGCACGATTTAAGTTTTGTGATCCCTTTCCTAGTTGGGGTGGCAGCGTCTCCCCTCTCCACCACCTCTCTTTCTCCTGCCCTTGAAAGCTAACGGGGTTTGTGTCAGGCGTGAGTGAGTGTGTGGGAGGATGTTGTTTGGAGCGCATTTCTCTCTCCTCGCCGCCGGCGTCTGTCCTCTGCACTGTCCAGCGGGCAGTCATTCATGAATCCTCATCCGAGGGCAGTGGAGGAAGGTGCAGGTCCTTCGGCCCTTTCTGCCAAGGTGGAGAATAGCGACGGGGCGTGTGTTTTGGTTTCAGAGCAGTTCCACGTGGAGCACCTCCGTGTGCGTGTGTGTTGTGTACTTGATCTGTGAGGAGGTAACAGGAGGCTCGTGTTCAAACCCAGTGGGCCGTTGGCCATTAATTTGCTTTCCTGGCTGTCATTACAGACACTTCCAAAATCTGATACCTAAGAGAACCAACAGGTTAGGTTTCACATTAAGAGCTCATACTTAACAGTTTTCTTTCTCCCTTACCCCTTTTGGCTTGGCACCCTGGGATCAACGTAATTGATGGAGCAGAAACACGTCTTCTCGAATATGGCAATTTTGTTCCTCTTCTCTGCGGCTACTTTTTGCACTCTCGGGCGTCTGTCAGCTTCACTACGCGCTCCGTCTGGACTTAGATTGGAGTCTTAGGAGCATTTAAGGACCATGGGTTCCTCTTCCACAGCTCCTGAAGTTTGATTTATACGTCGATGACTGTTAGACTTGAAAGTTGAGGATGGTATTTTGTCTGTTGCATTTTTAGTTTTATTTCAAAACCGCCACAGCAGAAGGATTATACTTGATAACTTTACCCGGGTAGAATTAGGCTTGTCTCCCCCCACCTCTTTATTTTTTAAAAATTATTTCTAGCCAATTTATAGCTGAGGAACGAAAAACTAGGAAGGGGGTTGGGAAGCGAGAGAATCCTAAAACAAAATGTTTGATACATAGCAGGGTGTGGTATAACCTTATCCCAAGAAATAGATAGCAATAGTAAGAACAGGAAACTACTCTGTGTGGAGCTAGGCTGCTGGAATCTGATTTTTATGGTAACGATACCAAATGCAGTATAACTACATTCATTTTTTTATTGTTATTATAAACCATAAAAATACTTTGTTCCGCCTCATTAAAAGTTGTAAGCCATTCAGAGTCAAATCACTTTTTTTTTCCCCCCAGAAATGGCTGTAGGAGAGGGTTAAAACCTTTGACAGTTATAGGTTTGAAAGTAATATAATTAGATTATCTGAAAACTGTTCCTTCCCACCCCCGATTATTAGGGATATATCCCTGCCTTTCATAATAGGTAAAGGTCTAAAATCAATAGGTTTTCAAGAGATAGTTTTCCTTTGCCAGTTATCTGAAAATGGTACATGTCAACCTAAGATCACCATAATTAGCAATTGTTTCACAATTATAACTGAAATTAAAAGATTTACTTGATTATTCTTTTTTATGAATAAGTATTATACAGGATATTAGAGACTTAATTTGTCTTTTACACAATAAAAATTTTATATATGCACATATTTAGAGAATATCTAAGTATTATGTTCAAGCTTAAAAAAAATACCCTGAGATTCATATAAAAAGAATTTTGTTTAAAAGCAATCATTATTCCTATTAAGAAATACAGATACTGCGTTCTGGAGGATTTGTAGAAGCCAGTTGAAAAATATTGTCTTTCGTCAAAGTTTCTTTTTTGAGGGCAGACTGGAGGATCAGTAGTTCATCATTTTGCTGTAATTTGTTTTTTCTTTCAAAAACCTCTTTGAGTTAAACAAAAAGAAAAATAAGACCTCCATTTCTGAAAGTTTCCTTTTTATTTATATTATGATTTGGGGTGTAAATAAATTTTACATAGCCACGGGAAATTAGGTGTTCAATTTCATGTTTTCAATCTCTGTTGCAAGCTCTAAATGACTGATGCCATGTCTAAAAATACATTTATGTGGCTTGGTATTTCATTTTAAAAAATTTTATGCACTGAAATGAAATTAGCCTGAAGTTTTAGAAAAGTAGAATGGTAGAAAACCCATGACTGTTATTATGAAAAGTTAGGATGTTAGGAAATTCACATTCTAACTTGCAAATTCACTTACTTCACCAGGTGGAAGCTCACACTTTTTATCTAGAATTCCAGAAGAGGGGAAATAATCCTTTTCAAGGCTTAGTGAAGTGTTAAGTAATTTAGTAGTGCAAGTATGTATTTTATTTTTCATTATCTTTTTTCCCTCTTTGAGGTAAATGCAGGAACACTGAACATTCAGTATAAGCAGGCCCCCCTTTATAAGAAGTTTATTCACCATAGTTCTGTATTGCAGCTGCTGGTCATATTTCATGGAGCTGTTAAAGCACTTAAAACCTAAAATTAGGTACTGTCTGGTTGTAAATATTTTAGATCACTCATCTAAGAAACAAATAGAAGAGTGTGTTATCAGAAGTAGATGTTCTGAATCCTCTCATTGAAGAGCAGAACAAAACACGTATCAAACACTTTGTTATTTTTTCAGTATATAATATAATCATGACAGTTTCTTTTTCAAGTGGATATTAGTCTTACATATTCTAAACTCTTATAAACTCTTGTCTCCCTGTAGAGTATCTTAAGTAATTGTATTCAGAAATACCACTGGGGGTTTTATTACAGCAGTTACTGGGTGAATGCAGTCCACACCAGGAAGAAGAGGATGACTTTCTTCAGTGTACCTGCTCCTCTCATGATTTTTTCCCGGTGAACTAAGAAATGACATGTTCTTTCAGGCACTCATTCTAGAGATGGGTGAGAGATGCAGCGGTGTATTTAATTGCAGTATGTGTGAGACTGCATTTTGCAGTCAGATGAGTTTTGTTGTAGGGGACACCGAAGATTAAGTTGTATGCAGAGTGAACTTGGCTTCACTTAGTTTGAACTTGAGTGGAAGAAAATAAACAAGAATCACATATTCCCAAGTAGTATAAGCAACTCTGATTGCTTTTAAGAGGTTTGCAGACTTTGTAAACATTACTGTCACCTAATATTGCTTGTGGCTCTGCACATTAGGATAGGCTTTGGTAATATACTGTTTTTCTCTTGAAGTTTGTGATTCTTACCATGTCCCATCCAGGTTTCTACTAGGAGAGTGGTACTGAAAATAAATATCACTACCCTTACTCCCCTAACTCCTTCCTCCTTCCAGAAAAAGGGATGAAACAGATGAATTTAAAAATAGAAACCATTTTAAGTTATCAAAACCACATTTATTAGGTGGTTTAAAACAGTTGCAGAGTGTGTACCTCTAAGTCTCACTGTAACCTTTTCTGTCATTGAAAGGTGCTAATTGATCTTAGGGCGCTGACATAATAGTATAGTTTGATATTTGAAACCTTTCGGCATTGGTCTGGCCCTTTTCTCACCCTGAGATTTCAGTGCATGGCTGATGAAGAGTAACATCATGTTATAATGTCAGGAATTCTAATTTTTTTCTCCATGTAAAACATTTTAATACAGCAACTGATATTCTTAAAGCTTTTATGTATGTGTAGTAAGTAAATTTATTTTAATGTACTTCTGGGAAAGAAGGGCTTATATTATATATTATCATGTTAAGGTTTTTAAATTTTTTTTCCACAGGTAAATTTTATTTTTAGATTGAAATTTTTAGGCAAAATCTGATTGCTATGATCACATTTGATTAGGTTCAAAGTGAACTTGCATTAAAGCAATGCAGAATAGCCATCTTGAAATTTCATATATGAAGTATATGTTCTTAAGTAAACGGAGATCTTACGGTATTTAAAAAAAAAAGTCACTTTAGTTTTTGTATAGTTGTAACCGTTCTGCTAGTGTGAGTAATTATGATTTTCACTATCAGTCATTATCATAGCCATCACATCATAGCTGACATTTACTGACTATTTATTTACGTTTTTTGCAAAAAAATTTAAGGTATTTATGCGTCTCAACTGTGCCATTTTTATTATTCCCATTTTACAGATGAGAAAACTGAGACTCAGTTATGCAGTAGAGTGGAGCCAGGATTTTAGCTCTGCAGCCTGAACCCTGATTCCCTACCCTTAAATGTTGCCCTAGACCATTTGCTCCCACCAGTCAAACCTGAGTTCATTTTAGGGGGTTCCCACACATTTTATTTTTATATTATTAGTTATATATTTATTTCTAAGATTACTAGGAATATATGTTAGATTTCAAATTAAACCTATATTTTCCTAGATAATGTTGTTTAAGGCAAAACCAGAAAAGGATTGAAGCAAAAACAAAAACAAAAGCAAACAATTAAAGCACCTATTTAAAGAAACATATTAAGTGACAGTGAACAAGTGCTAAGTTAAAATACCCAAAATCATGAAGGTTGATGGCAAAGGACTACAATTGGGAGAAACTGGTAGTCTAGAAGCCTCCCTAAACACTGAAAACTTCTGTCTAGATCTCTTCAATATTTGACTTACATGTAGTCTTTTCTTTTGCTTTTCGAGCCTTATCCTTTAGTTAGATGTTATCAGTTTTATAGTTTTTCTCTTTTTGCCTTAAGCTTGAATGCTCATTATGAATCTCAGATCTAGATGTTTCTGTCGAACCAACTAATGAGGACTGCGTAATGGATTTCTAAAGGCAAGCTGAAATGATAACAGGGCTCAGTTATATTTCAGAAATACTTTCAACTTACATAGATATCAGACTTTGCATTTTTGAGGTTTTCCTTAGGTGAACATCCTTGTTCTGCTGTTAATAATCTGTTTTATAACTTTAATGTAGTTTTCAAGGAAGCAGCGGTTTTTCTTTTGATTTACATATTTAGCCACAGAACCCTTCTTTCAAGTGAAAGCTAACACTAAGCCCACTAGAGAAAAGTCCACTGCCATCGTGAAGCAGGACGTGCGTGGCCTGCGAATCACTCACTAATCCTGTTTCCGACCATTGGTGCCTCCCCACGCCTCTGTAACGATCGTGCAGTTTGCAAAAAAACGAACCTTCTGACGAAAAGTCAGTTCAGAGTACCTCCTGCAGTCTGTAAGTATGTCATCCACTAAAAAACCAGAACAGAACAACAAGCAACTCTCAAACATGGCAAATTATCTCCCAGTGTAACACAGCGTCAAAAGGTGCGTCGGTTTACCCTTGCATACCCTTGGATATTCTTAGTTAACCTATCTGCAACTTTCAGTTTAGTACTGAGAAAATAAAAAGTAGTCAAAATGTTTCCCACATGGAATTACGGGTCTGAATAAGTCACATAGAATTTGTTCTTGCAAAGATTTGTTTGATTAGAGCATCTTTTTTTTTTTTTTTCTTCCTTTAAAGACGTGACAGAGACTCATCAGCAGTGGCATAAATTGACTTGACCTTAGATTTTCACATAAATTATTGCTCCCGTTTCTGTTATTCTTTCCTCCTTCCTTTTTAAAATGAAAGGGACATTTCTTGTGAAAGGCTACAATTAAATCATAAAAATTTACGTTCATATACCATTAAGTTTAATTCTGCTCACAAAAGCAATAGCATTAAATTTGAAATTCAATCCTTAATCAAGTAGGTCCACCACATAGCAAGAGGGCTTATTCTCTGCACGGTAATATACACAGTTCACAGGCCTCTGCATATACCCAGTGGAGGGATCTATTCATTACATTTCACTTCTGACTGAACTCCCTCAAGTTAGAGGATTTGAAAGGACCTGAATGTTCCGACTAAGAGATGGAATATTTCTAACTTAATGCATGCAGTATGTTGAAAGTGATGATGACTTGGAAAGTCCACAGGTCTCTGAATTAGCTAATTCTCTTCACTTCAGATTTTATATTTTAATGCAAATGTGTATTCACATATGATTTTGACTCAAGTAATTCTAGCCAAATTGAATCACAAGGTGGGCAAGTCACGTTCCAATTTCCTTTTGCAGGTTTTCAGTAATCTCAGATTGTACTTCTAGTAGGTAACTTTAGAATGCAGACCTCAGCCAGTTGGTCAAGAACCTCAATATTACTGAAACTTTGTCTGTGAACTTTAGGTATTTAGATGATGCTACTCTTTTTGTTTTTCATAGTCAACCCAAGTAGACTTTTCATTTAGGTCTGTTTTGTCATCTCAGTTGTTGACTTTAGTTTTTAAAGGCTCCATTCATAAAAATACTAGCAAAGTTCTGGACACATGGTAAATACTTATTAAATGCTTTTTTCATTATCAATGTTGCTGATGAGATGCCCAAATTATAATGCAACGAATAGACTTTTTTCCTACTCTCAATGATTTTGAAGGCTTTGGGACTTTTAGTCTATGATTATACTAACAATAAGTTCTACTTTTTCTTGGCATATACCATTCATAGGAATGGTTAGCTTGGTAAGTGAGTTAATCGTAGTAACAAGGTTATAGGTTTAATCCTCAGATGAACATATTAGCTATAGGGGGACACTTGTGCCACACACACTTGGTCACATTGACTGTTGTCATGAGTATGGTTGTGATATCCTGACCTTCTCTGTTCAGGGACCGCTCTGGTCTGTGCTGGATCTATCTCTAAGACTTTCCTGCTGTCCCAAGGATGATCAACCACATCTGTTCACAGTTTTTATCAGATCCCTTTTTGACTTAAAATTCTAAACAAAATAAATTCCCTGTTGCCTACAGGGCATATTCTGAAATCCTTTAGAAGGATCTATGACACCCTTCAAGCTGAGAACTTTGCTCAAGTTTCCCTTTTTACCTCTCACCAGCCACTCACAAGAAATCTCTTCTCCAGCTGGATGGAAAAGTGCAACCCTCAAATACACTCTGCTCATTTCTGCTCCATTTCTTTGTGCGTGTGATTCTTTCTATCTGGAAGACATCTTTCCCCGCTCCCTGAAACTTTCTTTTCTACTGCTTTTGCAAGACTCAAGATGAAAAATGTTACCCCCTCTGACCACCAGAGACTGATCTGGATATTTCTAGTCTCTTTATTCCCAAAGAGCCTAGTTTCCACCTTTTAGCATAGGAGTTGCCACATTAAAATGTAATAGGTTGCATGAGTTTAAATTCTTCTTTTGACTGTGAATTTGCTGATGCTCTTAACAGTATTTGCCATTCTATATATCCAGTAGGTAGGGGACACTAAATTCCTACTGAATCAATGAGCTAAAAGAAATGGGGGTGAAGGCGGTGGTGGTAGCACTGGGGATAGTTCCCAATGCAAGGCAGGACAGCCTTAGCAATGACCTCAGGGACGCAGGGTATTGATCTAGTAGAATTGCATCTCTAAATTCAAGCCCAGCTTGTATGTATGATGTAGAGATGTATTTATATCACACATGACCATTGGTCAGTCAGTGATCCAGTAGATAAAAGGAGGATCCTGAAAATCTCTGGAGATGTGAGTATTTCTTAGCACTTGACGTCTGAGGAAACTTCTGTTATGGCATAGTGGTTAAGTACAAAGAATATGGACCTGGACTCCTTGGGTTTGAAACCCAGCTTTGACACCAATGACTGTAATGATGATCATGTTACTTAAAATGGGTTTTGCTTCAGTTTTCTCAGGTGTGGTGGAATGTACTTATTGGAGATCGTATGAGAATTCAACACATAAATATCTGTGAAGCATTTAGAATAGTGTATGACTGATGCTGGGAAAGACTGAAGGCAGGAGGAGAAGGGGATGACGGAGGATGAGATGGTTGGATGGCATCACCGACTCAATGGACATGAGTTTGAGTAAACTCCAGGAGTTGGTGATGGACAGGGAGGCCTGGCGTGCTGCCATTCATGGGGTCGCAAAGAGTTGGACACGACTGAGCCACTGAACTGAACTGAGCTGATGATATGAATCCTAGCTATTATGAATGTGGTTGTCTTCCCTCCATTGAAGTATGCTAAATATTCCAGAGACAGAGCTGAAGGTCATTTTTGGGGTCATAGACTGGGGATTAAAAATTGAGTCCCTAGTGGTCCAAGTACACATCTAATACCCTGGGTGATCTTGGCAAATCTGAGGCTGGGTTTGGAGTTATAAGAGAAGACATTAGAAAACTCAGTTTTAGCCATTAACATTGCATGGTGTTTCTTTTAACAAATACTTTCCCATACAGTCATCTAGATTTTATTTATTTACTTAAAAATAATTTTTATTGGAGTCTAGTTGCTTTACAATGTTATGTTAGTTTCTATTATACAGCAAAGTGAATCAGCTATATGTATACATGTATATTTCAATTTTTAAAGGCTTTCATCTTTGTGGTTTCTCAGCTACTCTAAGTCATTTTAAGAACATTCTATAATGATCTTTTTGTCTATAGCCAATATTTATTTCACCAGTTGCTTTTTTTTTCCAGCCTAAAGGCACCAATTATAAGAATTTGTATAATTCTCCCAGGTGATGCAATGGTACAGAATCTGCCTGCCAATGCAGGAGACACAAGAGTTGCAGGTTCGACCCCTGGGTGGGGAAGATCCCTTGGAGAAGGAAATGGCGACCCACTGCAGTATTCTTGCCTGGAGAATTCCATGGACAGAGGAGCGTGGAGGGCTACTGTTCATGGAGTCTCAAAGAGTCAGACATGAGTGAGCATGGATGCACACATTTGAAGAACTCAGTGTAAACTTTTTAAAAAGATAACACCAAAGCTTGCTATGACTCTATCTTTGCAGTCAGCAGGAGGTCATTGAAAGTGAAAGTGTGAAAGTTAGTCACTCAGTCATGTCTGACTCTGTGATTCCAGGGACTGTGGCCTGTCAGGCTCCTCTATCCATGGAATTCTCCAGGCAAGAATACTGGAGTGGATTGCCATTTCCTTTTCCAGGGGAGCCTCTCAGTCCAGGGATTGAACCCAGGTTTCCTGCATGTGGGCAGATTCTTTACCATCTGAGCCGCCAGGGAAGTCATTAGCATCTTCATTTTTCGACTTGATCCTTGGATTCAGATATAATGAATATATGGTGAAGAGGGGCTGAAGGAGGAGGGAAGGTTAAACGTTAATTGTCAGGCTTCTGTTTGTTTTAACTGCTTACCTGGAATTGCTGCCAGGCACATCTATTTAAAAATATGGTGTTACTATTGATGTTGTGTCTGAATCTCTCAGTGTCTTTAGACCAGTGTTTCTCAAAGTCTTATTATTGACATTTTGAATTGGATAATTCATTGTTGGAGGTGTGTGTATGACTGACCTGTGTGTGCATTTTAGGGCACACAGTGTAGGGTGTTGTGTGACATCCTTGGTCTCTACCCACGAGATGCCAGCAGCAGCTTTCCCCAATTATTAACAGTGTCTCCAGACTTTTGTCACATGTCCTCTGGAAGTGAAATTTGCCCTCAGCTGAGAAATCATAGTCAAAGTCTGTTTTAAGATCACTTGTTAAAGTCAAATAATTTCCAGGCATCTGCATGAGAGGACTGTTACTATTTTTAGTTAAGTGTGGAGAATCTTTATACATTCCTCCTAAGTTTAAACACAAAATCAATCAATTCTTATTGGCCTGTATTGATAGATAAGCCTTACATAGAGGGGATTTACAGATGGCTTTATATAAACGGGAGATTTCCAGGTGGTGCAGTGGTAAAGAATCCCCCTGCCAATGCAGGAGACACTAGAAACTTGGGTTCCATCCTGGGTCTGGAAGATCCTCTGCAGTATGGAATAGCAACCCACTCCAGTATTGCCCGGAAAGTTCCATGGACAGAGGAGCCTGATGGGCTGCAGTCCATGGGGTTGTAAAGACTTGGACGCACCAGAGCATGCATGCCTTTTACACAGATTGGCTATTGTCAGCATATTTTTCTTTTCTGAAAACTGTGTATGAGTTGGAGGAGCAGAATACTTAGGAAATTATGTCAGAAGTAGATATTTATTTGAATCACCTATATGACTATTTTTAAGATATTACTTTTGCTGTCAATCATTAGTAGATACTTTTGATTCATTTTTGATAATGACAATTGCTTATCTTTTCCCATAGATAAATATTCAGTAAAATAAACTTTTATTTTTAGTTTGTAGTGTCAGAAAAAGTAAAGTATTATCTATAATCACAATTGCCTAAGATTAAAATACTTTATTAGTTAAGTCATTTGTTTGTAACGAGAAAGTTTCAAACAAAATACGTGTTAGCTTTCAATTTGTACCACAGTTTCAGGGTCTTGAGTTTAATAATATTGTTACAGTCTGCAGAAAGTAAAAATGAGCATCTTGCACGTAAGATGCTTTGCTGATTTACCAAATCCAGACCTTATGTTCTAATTCTATAGGTTTAATCTTGGCATGCGCATTTTGTCTCTGAATTGATATGCAGTTGACTACAAGTAAATGTGACTATAGTCAGAGTACTCCATCTGACACTTACCTAGTTCAGATGTATATGAAAGGCACTTCAGAAATTACTGAGAAGAATAAACTGGGAATATATATCTATTAACATGAAGTGAAAGAGGATAACTTCGCTTACATAAGTTTTGTGTTGCATGTAAAAATTATTTTAGAGTATGAAACAGTTAATACTATAAATATATGATTAGAGTAATGTTTATGTGAGGTCTAAACAGTAGAGAAAATTTAAATCTCACTAGTAATTGCAAGATACTTGAAATTCCACGTGTATGTATTATCTAGTGGTTTTACTTTAATTGTATTAGGCAGGTAATCATGTTACCTGGAAGCGGTCAGACAGACCTAGGGATTTCACATCATTTACTAATTGATGCTCAAGCAGACAGGGCAGAGATACTTGAAAACAAACTCCCCTTGTTTCTCTGTCTGTCTGTCTGTCTTTCTCTGTTACCTCTGCTTTGATTTATGCTTTAATTTTAGAAATGTACTCTTAAAAAGGAAAAGTGGCTGCAAATATAGCATACTATATGTGGTCAAAATGTATTTCTGTTTTCTAAAAAGAGAAGGACTCCTCACAGCTACTTGTTAGCAGAGAGATGAAGTGGGTGCTGGGCAACCCAATGACAGATGGGGACCCTTCCAGGGGAGTTAGGTGGGAGTTGTAAACCAAGGGCTTAAATCATAAGTTCTCAGACAGTAGAGGAGAGTTCTGCTCCACGCATTGACAGGAAGTCCAAAGAAGGCATAGCAAACCTCAAGTCCATCCAGGCACTTTATTCCTGACATTGAACAGGAAGCCTGGTAGCCCTTGAGTCATTGGAGAATAGCCAGTAAACCAGAAGTTCTGTTTTTCCAAATGAACACTCCTTGGGTTCATAAATCAGGGAACCCCTCAGGGAATTCAAGTCACATATTTGCTTTCTCAGGTTGATTTCTTTGTACAGTGGATACAAATGTGAGACTTACCTATTTTATGAATGCTGTATGGCATAAAATACAATTACGCATTTCCTTTTCTCTCTCAGGTATATTCTGGCCACCACTGTCCTCCACTGCCCCAGCTCCCTTAACCTACTTGCCTCTTATGTTTTGCTGCCTACCTGGACAAAAAAAATCTACTCATCTTTCAAGGCTTAGCTCAAATGGCACCTCCTCTGGGAAGCCTTCCCAAAGCTCAGGCAGAAGGAATTCTTTTCTCTCTGTAATACCATAGCACCTTATATGGGCTATTAGTATAAGGGCACACTGTGCTGGGACTACGTTTATGTGAGTCTGTCTTTTAGAGAGATTCTGAATGCACCCAGGGGCAAAACTTTATCTTTCTCGTTCTGTAGCCCCAGTGCCTGGGATATTGATGGAAATTCATTAGTTACCCTGTTGCCTACACGTCTTCAAAGGATGTACATCCAAAGCCAAACAGACTACAAAGAATGGATCCTGTTTATAGTTTGGAATCTAATTCTTTTTTTGTATGTGATCATGGAAGCTAGTTCATTGGTTATATTCTATTCTAACTTATTGAAAGCTTTATTTGTACCAAAGTGTTACTGATATCCAGGGCTTCCTAGCAGAGGAAAAGATATGGCCACATGAACTGGTATTTTGAACAAACTGAAATTAAAACGGCAGATTCTAGTGGAGGTTTATAGTTTTCTTACTTCCAGTTTTCTTTAGAAACACTTTGGCCTCCTGGGTTGATTTCTGTGGAGATACATTTCATGTTATTTTGAAGAGTTTTTAGCCCTCAGAATTATGGATTTTATCCGAGAGGAAGTACGTCTTGTGTTTATGTCAATGTTTCAAAACATGGCGACCAAAAATCCTAGAGGTATCTGTTAAAAGTATATGTGGCCACTTGGTGAGAGAAATTCAGTCTGTTTTCAGGCATAATTCAGGAAGAAAAATTTCTGTTTAGTTTCTAGTGGTTTGTTTTCAGGCATTTTCCACAAAAAGATGAGCAAGACCCTTCAAAACCACCAGTTTGCTTATTTAGGGGAAGAAAAAAAGCCTTCTGGGTCCAAAAATAACATTAAATTAAAATGATTGTTTCCAATAGTTTCAGAAATTGTGGTTTTATTTCCTCGTATGAGTCATTTCTGAACGGAGTATGTGATTGTGCTACACTGTGATGAAGCCTATTTGCTTGGTATTTTTGTAGGTCACATAATTTATCAGAGAATAGGATCAGGAGAGGAATTTAGCCTAACTCTCCATTTTGCAGATGAATCCTGAATTAGAGATGTTAAGTGATTTATTCAAAAGGAAGCTAAAAAGAGAATCCTGTGCTGGAGAAACCCTAGTGCTCCCAACTCTACAACTTGCTGCCTTTTTCTTTCTTTGTTTGAGTTCAACAAGGAGTTGCAAATACTGGGATCAGACTGCCTTTGTATGTATCCTTCCAGGCCTTCCTGCCATTCATCAGCAGTGTACCCTTGGAGAAGTTATTTACTGTCCTGCTTTAGCCAGAGTTGTAGCGTGTGTCAACAAGGAGTAATAATAGTACTTGCTTCATGGAATGTTGTAAGGAATAACTGAGTTTATATCAGAAAGACACTGAAAATGCTTGTATATATATACACATACATATATATGCATATGACACACACATATATATTGAATTAATTTCTTAAAATAAATGTTGAGTATATTTAATATTCAAAAAAGGGCTGTTAACCCTGCTGAAGCGAGACTTTTTAATCAATCTTTTTTTAAAAAAAATAAAAGTTATTGTGTGTTTTGTAACATATTGATATTAAAACAGATACAATAGGAGGTCCTGTGAGGTCCTGACTGGAATAGGCAAGGAGAAAGACTTCTGAAATGCTGATAAAGCCCTTTATCTTGATCTCATTGATGGTGAGGTGTGGGTGTTGAGGTAATAAATACTTAATTGGTTGTTTACTTTTGATTTGCATATTTTACTGTGTGTATGTTATACTTTACTAAAAAGTTTTAAAATACAGATATATTTATATAAGCTAGATGAACAAAAAGGATTTACAGTGTAGCACAGGGAACTATATTAATATCTTATAGTAAACTATGGAAAGCATCTGAAAAGTATATCTATATATGCATAAATTTATATATCTCCAAATCACTTTGCTCTGCACCTGAAACTAACACAGTATTGCAAATCAACTGTACTTCAATAACCTAAAAAAATAACAGATATATTTAACACAAAAACTGGGTGTCCCTCACTTTATATATCTCTTCCACATCCCACAAATGAGGACAAATGGTTGTACATTGGTGTACTTCCTTTCGGGCATTTTTTTCTATACACTTGGAAATGTAAGAAGTATATGGGGTTGTGATTTATTTTTATTTTACATTTTTAAGCCAAAATAGATTATTGGTTGTCTTGAAACTTGCTTTTGATTTGCTGTATTTTGAATAGTTTTTGATATTAGTGCATGTGGTTTGGGGTACTTCTGTTTAATGTATGAATATGTTTTATACTTTAATCTCTTTTTGATATATTTTTAGGTTGCTTGAAGATTTTTACTATTATAAAGTGTTGCAGTCATGGAGCTTATATATCGTTTTGTATATCTGCCCCAAATTCCCATAGATAACACTTCAGATGTAGGATTAATAGATGAAAGAGCATGTGCGTTTTGCATAAATGGTGCCAGAATATAAAGAGGGTCATAACATCATGTATCCTTATGAGGACATCTTTCGCATAAAGCCAAAGGCAATATTATATGCTAAGTTGAATGTTGTATTTGTGCTTTGGTTAATAAGATGGCTTATAGCAGTAAATTCCTTGAGACTCACACACTAAATGGAAGAATTCACTGATAGGAGCAAATATTCTGTTAACCACATATGTAACAAATCTGTGTTATATGTAGTTAACATCTTGCTTAAGGGTGGTCACTACTCCTTACATGCACACGCATGCTTAGTCACTCAGTTGTGTCCGATCTTGCAACCCCATAGACTGTAACCTGCCAGGCTCCTCTGTCCATGGGATTCCCCAGACAGGAATACCGGTATGGGTTGCCATTTCCTTCTCCACTCCTTACATGAATGATTATTAATATATGTATTCATAGTTCTTAAACCACTTGGTAGGAGGAAAAAAACTCTGTGTGTATAATATTCATGATATGTTTTTACTTAGCACCATAAAATATTTGTAAGAATTGTTCAGAGAAGCTCTGTTATTGTTAAGAACTTATGAGGCATGGTATATTTTTATTCTGTTAAGAGCCAACTATGTGCCAGGCACAGTTGTAAGCACCTTACATATATTACTAGAGCATTTAAACATGTAGATGAAAGGCTTAGACATTGTATTATGATAAATGAGGTCACTCCATATTGAATGTATTATTAAATATTACCATATGTCAAACTATCAGCTGTATCTTATTGATGTTTTGATTTGTAAATCTGTGAAATGTCACAATCTAATATGAAAATTAAAGTGAAAGCATCAAAATTCAGAAAATTGCTATTCAAGTCCTAGCCAAATTATTATGACGCCTGAAGTTTAAAGTGAAGTTTGTTAGTCAGTTGCTTTTCCTGTGAAATTCTATATCCAGAATACAGTCTTATAATTTCTGGTTAATTAAGAGTCTGGCTAACCTTTAATGGTATCTAGTACCTTAAGAGAGTAATCCAACTCAGAATAATAGTTAACTGATTCCTCCCAGTGTTGGATAAATATTGCTATCAATTTTTGTGAGTTTTTTTTTTCCTGTAGAATTTCCTGTTATTTTAAGGGATTCAATAGGACTTAGGCACATAAAACTGAAAATTATATTACTATGGGGAAACTGCTCTGTGCCTTTGAGAAAGAACTCTCTTGCTAACTTAAGTACTATATGTGTGTAGAATAGCTAACATTTTCCTCCCAAGAAATTTCATGTATGCAGTTAAAACACTCTTAAATTGATTAAGGATTTGTTATATATTTCCAGAAGCACTCAAGAGTACTTTTATGGTTATAAGAGTAGAGTGCATTAGAATGCCAGAAACCAATGAATACGCTAGAGGCCTTCAAAACCATGCCCAACATTCCTGACTTTACCATATAAACACGCGGGACAGTCTGGAAAAACAAAACAACTCCCCTTCTCCCAAATGTAGGTAAGCCTGTGATGATAACACTTCAACTGGCTTGAATATTAATTTGATACCTTTTCTGTTAGAAGTAATTTTTATTACTTAGAAAATGGAATGGCAAAGTTATAAATATGACTGATATTTATTTCTCAATTCAAGTATTATTTTACATCAGATTTGACCAGTTACCTTTATACATTTTGGAAAGTGGATTATATAGCTACCACAGTATTTTGCCTATTAATCAGGGAAGTTAAAAAGTCTTTTATAAATGTTGAATGAAAACTCACACTGCTGTGAGGGAATTAAATTTCAAGCCATATACTCCTTTTATAGGGTGAGAAACTGAAGTATGGAGAAATTACAAGGTTTTCCCAAAGCTATACACTGAGTCATGGCAGACATGGAAATCTGTGATTCTGTTTGCCTGATTCAGTCTGAAACTTCATGAAATTAAACTTATTTATTTCTTGACATGTGCCTTAGGAGTGTTTCACTATTTGCTTAATTGTTCATTTATTCATACATTATACAGGAAACTGTTTTGCAAGATATAGTCTTAATGTAGGGACTATAAATAATTTGAATTTATATATCATAGATATTTTCTTAAAAAGAAACTCATTGTATTTTTTTCTTTTTCATGAACATGAAAAAAAAAAAAGAAAAGATTAAGACATTAAAAGCTAAGTTGGATTGTCTTTATTCAGGCCACAGCAGAGTCTATAAGAGCCTGAAGCATAGACACTGCATAGCAACTCAATTAGCTTCTTCAGGAGCTAATAGAGTTTGAGTGTTTGAACAAGAACTTGGCTGAAGCCCCAGGTAGATATGGAACAGAGTAACAACCAGGAGAAACCACACCACCCCTCAAAAGTACAGAAAGGACCAGCGTCCACATCTCTAACAACAGTATCTTTGTATTTAATCAAGAGGGGGCCGGTTATTCTGCTCCTATCTCATCTTCCTGAGTTTCAAGTTTCATATTTTAAATTCTTTTTCATTGTGATCTTTTTCTTAACTAGTTTAACCAGTGTTTTCCCAAACTTGCTTCACCTGCTTCATTTTTTCCTCCAGACTTTAAGAGTCATATTTAAAAAGCGAATAGTATTTCTCTGAGTCAGACCTCACCTCTTGATGGAATAGCTAACGCCGCAAGTAGCTTCACAGCAGCAGAGTATTGCATCTTCCCCCAGCACAGCACACCGTAACAGAGAATCCAAGGAATAGAGGGCTGCCATCTACCCTCCACCTCTTCCCCAGAGTGTTTGCTGAACACATTTTTGGTTGGTTGGTTTTCTTGTCCTTTTCTTGCAGTCCTGAGACTTAGGACTCAGACTTGGCTCCAGCTTTATGGCTCACCAGCTCTTCCCATGTTCTTTACCAAGGTAGTCCTGAGGCCCAAGAGCCCTTGGAGCCCTGGGAACTGAACAGACCCAGGCATGGCCAAGACCTAAACAAAGGAAACTTTCCTGCAGTTTAAAGATTAGTCTTTTTTTTTTCTTTTCAAATTTTTCTAAAGAAATAATTCAGTGTTAAATGAACCAGCAAACAAACAAAACCCCTCGGGTCTTTCTCAAAGGAGCATTCTTATAGCTTTGAAAATTTATTGTTACTAATTTCCATTTCATCTAGTTGGATTTCTTTTCCTTTTTTCGGTCTGGGTATGAATGTGATATTTGATATACATTCATGGTAGCACTAGTGGTAAAGAATCTGCCTGCTAGTGCGGGAGATGTAAGAGACATGAGTTTGATCCCTGGGTTGGGAAGATCTCTGGAGGAGGAAGTGGCAACTGCTCCAGTATTCTTGCCTGGAAAATTCCGTGGACAGAGAAGCCTGGTGGTCTACAGTCCATGAGGTCATAAAGAGTTGTACACAATTGAGCAACTGAGCACACACACACCATACTGATTGATATTAATTTAATGTCAATTGGTAATTGAATGGTTTGAAAATAATGATGTACACTGACCTATTTCATACCCACCTTCCATTTAATGCATTTCTTAGGCAGTTATGCTTTTGTGGCTGACTGAATTCCCTCTTAATTCCTATTGGGAAACAAGGACTTTCTTATTAAAGATGTGGTCGTATTAACTAGGGGTACTTAACTTGAGGAAAAAATATTTAGGGGTGACATAAATGATTGCACTTTTTAATATCTAGTATATAAGATACTTATTCTAGTATCTTAAGAATATTAAGATATTTCTTAATATCTAATATCTATGTATCTGCCACACATATAAAAGCAGGATTCAATTTCTACTCTGTGAGCAGACCAGAGTGGAAGTTCTGAAAAGTAGATTTTTAAGACTAATAGGTAAAGAAGAATGGAAAAAGGAGAAGTAGATGGTTCTATTCACTGAATCTAAGAAGCTTCAAGTATTGTGTCTACAAACTCATATGATCAGTCTTTTAATAAACCCACTTACTTATATACCCCTTATGATCCTAAGACAAAGAAGTACTGCTACTGCTACTGCTAAGTCGCTTCAGTCGTGTCCCACTCTGTGTGACCCCATAGACGGCAGCCCACCAGGCTCCCCGGTCCCTGGGATTCTCCAGGCAAGAACACTGGAGTGGGTTGCCATTTCCTTCTCCAATGGATGAAAGTGAAAAGTGAAGAAAGTGAAGAGTGAAGTCGCTCAGTTGTGTCTGACTTCTAGCGACCCCATGGACTGCAGCCTACCAGGCTCCTCCATCCGTGGGATTTTCCAGGCAAGAGTACTGGAGTGGGGTGCCATTGCCTTCTCCGAAGACAAATAAGTTAGATGCTATGAATTTCATTCATAGTCTCTGTCTCTCTAAGTTTGCCTTTAAAGTCATTCTTTAGGGAAGCAAAGCATGGAATTGAACTGCAACATAAAATTTATTTGAGATTATTTTCTGAATTCTTTCAGCTTTGACGTTTAGGAAATTCTTTGGATTACCAGATGCTAAATGGCAGATTTTGTAAATGTGATTCTGCAGTTACAAAGTCAGTGGATGCTTTTATACTCTGATGCTATAGGGAAATTTGGGAGAAAAGAAGATATTCAAACTTTCTTGGGAGAAAACTTTCTTGGATGCCTTGATTAAAAAATCTGGGTAAATAAAATTCTCTTTAGGTGTCCCAAATTTTAGGAAGGTAAAGAACATTACATTTAATTAAATTCTTAACTGTTATTCTCTATAGACACAGTTCAAGCATGAAACTTGTATTTAGGGAAGTCAAATTTACTGCTATATTTTATATCTCTCATATTTATTTTGTTATATATTGGATCTCCTACTCGCAAAATAAATAACATGATTTTCAGGTGTCACACCTTCACTTCTTTGAAGTTGGTAAGACAGAAAACTTTAGAGGGAAAGATAGGTTTGTGTTGCTGCTATTGTTTTTGTTTTTATTTCTTTCTTTTATGGGGGTGGGGTATTTCCCGAGTTTTGTCTTCTACTTTACAAATTGTTTCCTTAGCTGAATCTAATCAGCTGTTTATTTCATTCATTTCTCATTTGAAATTTCAATGGATATATTTTTTAAAACACTTTTTAAGGTTCTTTTCCAAATTTGTGTATTTATTTTTTGCGATTCGTGGGTCCTTCAATTTTGTTTCTATTTCTTCTTTAATTATTTTAAGCATACTTACTATATGTATGAGATCTTTCCGATTATCATTAATCTCAAATTTTGGGGTTCCAAATCTCCTGTTGTTGCATCTATTTTCTCTGTGGTGTTTTGTTTCATGGTGTAGCTTATCACTTTTGATGAATTTTTACTTCAGAATCCTTTATGCCCTGTGGACCAGTTTTTCATTTGCTTCCCTGGAGTCTAGGGAATTCAAATCTCTGGCTCAATCTTGATTTTAATATTTTGGCTTGTGATTTCCATGTTAGCGATGCAGTGACTATTTAGAATTACATTTGTGTGAGGCTGAGGTTTGATTTATCTCAATTATTTTCTCTTACTCTCTTCCCAAAGGCTCTTTCACCTGACAGACTTCCTTGTTGAGTTAGATGACAGGATGAGTTGTCCTAGCTTTCCTTCAGTAAAAGAGACGAACTTCTCAGACTTCTTCCTTCCTGTGTTACCTCTTGCTGTTGTTTTCTGCCCATCTTTATAAATGAGCATAAGGTCAGCAAAACAGTTATATGCAAACAAGCAGAACAAATTTTCTGCTCAACGTTTTCATATTGCCAGTTTCTCCAGAATCCAGGTGTGACACCTGATAATTATGTTTGTCTTACTGATTACATATCAGTTGCGTTTGCCTTATAAAGATTTGTCTTTCATGTAATCCCACATATATATCTTTTCTCTAGGCTTCTTTCAGTCACCGTTATCAGTCCAGGTTCTCCTGATTTCTTATTCAGATTATCACAACAGCCTTCAAGTTGCCTGCCCCTTAACTCCAGTTACTGGTCCCTATTTTTCATAAATTGGAGGTAGATGTATTGTTGCAATTATATCATATTTACCATTCATTTTTTGTGTTTCAAAGGTATCAAAGCAGTAATAACAAAGTGTATGTATTCACTAGTATTTAGCACTTTTCTCCTGCTTTTGCCAATTCAGAACTTCTCAGTATTGTGTTAACACTGAATGCCATTCCTTGCTCATGCTTTCTTTTCTGAAAATGTGTTCTCTTTTATGTACTCATCTATAATTCCGTTATGTAAACATCAGTCTCAGTGCTAAAGAAACCAATCGCAACTTCTTTGGTATGTAGAATGGCAAACTCAAAATAGGTAAATCAAAATGTCAAAAATTGTTCATTTTTACAATCTAGTGTGAGTTCAGAAAATTGGTCCAAGACTGGTGACTTGGGCTACTAACTGCCCATATATAGATAGTTAATGCAGTTCCTGAAAATAACTGATTTTAACTCTGTTAAAGGTTAAAAATTATTTTCATAGAAATCACATGAGTACAATTCTACTGTATAGAAAAAACAACATATTTTAATTAATATATGAAGAATGAATAAAAAAGCAGACATTTTCTTCCAGTCTGTCATTAGTAAATGGCTTACATTTTTGAAATATGTGATTTTATTTAATCCTAACAAAATGTAGTATAGGTATTATTATTGTTCCTATGTGATGGATGAAGAGGGTGATATTCAAAGGTATTTATGAATGATCCCAAGGCCATAGTTATCCAGTAGGAAAGCAAGGACTTGTTTTATTCCTAAAGTCTTTACTTTGTTGATGTTGTTGTTTAGTCTTTTACAGCTTCGTGAACTGTACAGGGTCCTCTGTCCATGGGATTTTCCAGGCAAGAATAGTGGAGTGGGTTGCCATGCCCTCCTCCAGGGGATCTTTCCAACCCAGGCATCAAACCTGCCTCTCCTGCTTTGCAAGTGGATTGTTTTCCCAGTGAGCCACCTGGGAAGCCCCTAAGTCTTTACTAGGAGTCACTGCATTTCTATTTCCTCCAGAAAGACCTTTTTTTAGACTTCTAGGGTCTCAAGAGGAGAGAAGAGCAGATAGTTTATTCAGAAAGGCTCAAATAGTTCTTTTCTGTCAGGCTACATAGTTCAATGAACTATTACAGTAAATGCAGAAAGCTCCACAGTCAGTGAAAGTGTAGTATGGGAAGAACAACAAGGGATGCGTGAGAAGGAAAGTAGGTTACAGAATATGTAGGTGTCATAAAAGTTGCCAAGCTCAGAATTCTTCGAGATGTTTCTGTGAGACTAGCTGGTTTCAATTATATCTGTGTTTTCTAAGTTGACTAGCCAACCATCAACAATTAGCAAACACAAACAAAACATAACCTCGGCTGGCCCTTACTGTCAAAAATCAAGTGGTGGTAATTTATAATTCCAGGAAGATGGCTGCTATCAAATGAATGTGTATATCACTAAGGACCCAAATGCAAGTGTGCGTGCTCAGTCACTTCAGTTGTGTCTGACTCTGTGTATCCCTAAGAACTGTAGCCTGCTAGGCTCCTCTGTCCACGGGATTCTCCAGGCAAGAATACTGAAGTGGGTTACTATGCCCTCCTCCAGGGGATCTTCCTGACCCAGGGATTGAACTCATGTCTCTTGGGTCTCCTGCATTGGCAGTCGAGTTCTTTACCACTAGTGCCAGCTGGGAAAGCATAATTATCATGAAATTCGGCTTGTTATCATTTTTTAGCATGAGAAATTAACCTCATTATTTTTAAACATTGTGTGTTAAATGGACCATTTTGCAAAATCCATGCCCTATCTTGTAAAGTGAAAGTGAAAGTGAAAGTGAAGTCACCCAGTCATGTCTGACTCTTTGCGACCCCATGGACTGTAGCCTACCAGGCTCCTCTGTCCATGGGATTTTCCAGGCAATAGTACTGGAGTGGATTGCCATTTCCTTCTTTAGGGGATCTTCCCGACCCAGGGATTGAACCCCGGTCTCCCACATTGTAGACAGACACTTAACTGTCTGAGCCACCAGGGAAGTCCCCTGTCTTGTAAACAGTTCAAAAATAGCTCAGCGTCTACTTTTTAGCTTGACTTCATTTAAGGAGATTGAAGTCAGACATTACTGTTCACCTCGATCTGTTTATTGGACACCTTTTCTGTTTTCCTTTTGTACAAGCAGGGACAAGAGTCATGTGCATGCTCACAGAATACCCATCTTACCTTTCTGAACAGTTGGCCATAGAATTGGAGCTAGGTGTTCTTTGTGCTGTTGGCTTCCCTCTCTGGCATGCTTCCTGAGCAGCTGGAATGAGCCAGTGCCTGACCCAGCTTCAGAGACCCATTAATGAAATTTGGGGGGCAATGAGGGGAACTTGGTGCAGAGGATGTAAAGGTGGTGTCCTTCTTGACAGTTGATCCCAACTATAATAGCTCAAGAATGCAGGGGGAATAAAACTTGTCAGACCTCCTATACAATTGCAGTTTTATGTGAGACAATCTCTTAGTAAAGGAGAGAATTTAATTGGAGATTATGAGGATTGCTCATGGAATCCAACGAAGCACTGAGCAACGATGGAGCAGGAAGAGCAGAGAGACAGTGAGGCTTCATGAGTAACAGGATCCAGGGACTTGAATTCTGCCAGGACCTTCTTGCTGTCTCCCGTTTTTGCTTCTCTTTCTGGGTCAGCTCCTCTCTGTCTCTCCCTAGCAGGTTAGCTTTTTACTCATGGCAATAAAAAGCTCCCAAGTTTTATATGCTAGAGATTTTGCCACTGATGGAGGAGTAGCCTGGTACTTTCTCGGGCCTACATCCTAAGCCGTTGGAAGGGATAGTGACGAGTCATTAGACTGAAATAATTTGATGTCACTGGAAAATTCCTGAGGGACTTAATGTGTTATAAGATGAATACGGGTTAGTGTGATATTCAGAGATGTATATGGGCTTCCCTGGTGGCTCAGCAGTAAAGAATCTGTCTGCAACGTAGGACTCGTGGGTTCAATCCCTGGAAGATCCCCTAGAGAAGGAAATGGCAACCCACTCCAGTATTCTTGCCTGGGAAATCTCACGAACAGAGGAACCTGACAGGAAACAGTCCATGGGGTTGCAAAAGCATCGGACACCACTTAGAGACTAAACAACAACAATGGGTAATAAGTACCCTCATGCAAGCAAACCTTAATTTTATACACAAATGTTTTTGAAAATTCATTTGCAATTTGGTAATCTGCAAGTCAAACAATAGATTAGCTGTTCTAAATGATAGAATATAATGGAATGCCAGACACCTTCCCTTGGTCCAGAAGACTTTTCATGTGTAATAAGTCCTCTGAAGCCCCCACCTAGAGTAGAATGGGGGCTGTGCCAGAGGTTATGGACAGAACTATCCACACACTTCCATCTCCACTGCAGAATCTTCACAGGAGCTAGAACAAGAGTTTGGCTGGGGTGCAATCTTTATATCTTACCCTAAGAATGTACTGGACATTTGGGCCTCCCAGGAGGCACTAGTGGTAAAGAACCTGCTTGCTAATGCAAGAGAAGTGGGTTCGATTCCTTCGTGGGTAAGATACCCTAGAGAAGGGCATGGCAACCCACTCCAGTATTCTTGGAGAATCTCATGGACAGAGGAGCCTGGTGGGCTATAGTTGATAGGGTCACAAAAACAGCTGGACATGACTGAGCAATTTAGCAGATAGGCACACATACTAGGCATTTGGAAGATGGGTGGGGGAATGTAGTCTCTTTTCTTTTTTCTTTGCATTGCAGCAAGAAGCAAACATAGCCTCTACTGTGCATGCACCCTCATAGGAGACTCCTGGTGGAATTCCCAACCTTTGGCCGCAGAGCAGTGTGATGGTAGTGATAGGATGAAGGGATGCCAAGGACTGTGGAATAAAGCCTTGACCGCAGGGTGAAGGAAGATGGAGCTCTCCCTAAATTTCTACTTTGGTCCATGGCCCCAGGGAACAAAAGCAGCTGATTTCTGGTCATCTGTCGTGGGTCATTTTGGCAGAGTGATGTACTGCGAGAGCTGCAGTGGCGCCAATGAAAGAATGGTTTATCCCAAGGAAGGGGCAAAGCTCTGGACTGTTTGAAGAGAACATAATCAGATCTTTACTTTAAAGCTATCACTCTGACTATGCCGTGAAAAATGAGGTCCAGGGAGCAGGATGGAGGGCCCTTAGGAAGCTGCTGCTTCAAAGTAGGGAAGGTGATGGCTTGAACTACTATAGTATCTGTGAGGAGAGAAACATGGAGGGATTTGAGTGAACTCCATGAGGTATTGCTAGGCCATTTATTGAATGTGGAGAGGAGTGACAAGGAGTCGGTGACAGGTGTTAAGCTTTAATGATCAGTGGGAGGCCTTGCCATCTGTGTATATAGTCCAGCAGAATAGCCCCCCGACCCCACCCCCTGCAGCTTCTGTCTTAGTTCCATGCCAGCTCTGAAACAGGGAGCACCCCTTCACCCTTCACATTTGCCTTTAGCCAGAGTAAGGGCTTCCCAGGTGGTGCGAGTGGTAAAGAATCTGCCTGCAGTGAAGGTGATTGATGAGACTCAGGTTCGATCCCTGGGTCAGGAAGATCCCCTGGAGGAATAAATGGCAACCCACTCCAATATTCCTGCCTGAAGAATTCCATGAACAGAGGAGCCTGGTGGGCTACAGTTCATGGGGTCTCGAAGAGTCGGACATGACTGAGCACACACACACACACACACACACACACCACCACCACCACCAAGGGAAAGCATGCCTGGATAGTCTAGTTTTTATTGGTGGTTTGCTTAGAAAGACAGAGGATTAGGGTTACATCACACAGACTCCACAAGCTCTTCCTGCTTCTTTCAGTATCTTCTCGTTCTTGAAAGCACAGTGTCCTTTCTGTGCCATTTCTAAGTATCTCATGCCGTTTCTGAGAGTTGTTTTTAATATTTGACATATAATCTCATTATATGTTTAAATTAGAAGATTTGCTGATTTTTTTTTCTGATTTTCCACCTTATGTCTAGGGCAGAGTTCAAGAAAAGGATAAGATCAATTTTCTGTACGTTGAAAACCTAACTTCAGAAGAAATAATCTAACACAGAATGAGTGAGGTTGCTGTGATTTCTGTTCGAAATTTACCATTTTGGGGAGAATGGCCTTGAAATAGAGCTTGGAACTAAATTATTGCCTCATAAAACAGCATGAGGTTACTGTTATTCCTTAATTTTATATCTTTATTATGAGGTAATACTTCTCTTATTTGATTTGAAGAATGTTCTTGTCTTTTTCTCATGTATTTGTGAATACTAAATGTTAAAGGACTTAGCATAACAACCATTGCTAAATTATGATGTAAAATAATACTGTGTCTGCAATTAGCCCAGGTAGTTTTACTTGGTCCAGTAATATAAAATCACTGGGCTCATAATATTTTAGTACTTTAGAGTGTTTGGCCAAGAAATAAATTCATGTTACCGTAAAACAGTTAAACTAAGTAACAATCTCAATTTTAAGGAAATATAAAGCAAAGTATTATGTTGTAACATGGAACATTGATGCAAATAACTCCCCAACTGGAACATTAAGTAGATTCTGAAGCAGTGGTTAACAGAAAAAGGCTGGTCTTTGCTTTATTCTCTTACTCTTCAACAGTCTTTTGGCTGTCTTAATGTTTAATTTCACTTGAGTTAGCACCAGTGCCCAGAGATGGTGGTCCTTCTAGAATATGATCAGTTCTTTCCTAGGGGTCGATATCCTTAATTTAATTCTTGTGTATCTTTTCTGGAAATACTATGTTTTCAGTTAAATCGCTCTGTTGTGTTCGACTCTTTGAGACCCGTGAACTGCAGAACACCAGGCTTCCCTGTCCATCACCAATTCCTGGAGCTTGCTCAAACTCATGTCCATCGAGTCTGTGATGCCATCCAACTATATTATCCTCTGTGATCCCCTTCTCATCCTGCCTTCAATCTTCTACATTTAAACCTTGATCACATCTTAATATTATTTTAGTGTGATCATTGTACATGTGTTTTGGGTTGAATTGTTTTTCCCAAAGGATAGGTTTAAGTTCTAACCCCCTTACTTATGAATGCTACCTTACTTGGAAATAGGGTCTTTGTAGATGTAATCGAGTTAAAATGAGATTTGACCAGATTAGAGTGGGTTCTAGTCCAATGGCTGGTGTACTTGTAAGAACAGGGAAATGTGGACAGAGAGACACACATACAGAGGAAGTTCTTTGGAGAGATAGACAGGAGAATATTGTGTGATGGCCACACTAAGATGCATCTACAAGCCAAGGGATACTAAGGATTGCTGGCAAACACCAGAAATTAGGAAGAGACAAAGAATGATTCCTTTCTAGAGCCTCCAGAGACGGCATGAATCTTCCAGTGTGTTAATTTAGGACTTCGTACTGTCAGAACTATGAGAGAATAGATTTCTGTTGTTTAAGCCACCTAATCTTAGTACTTTATAGCAGCAACTTTAGGAAACTAAAATGACATACTATGTTATAAATAAATAATAGGCTACATTTGATTATAATAGTCATAATAAGTATTTTATTGTTGTGTATGTGTGCTCAGTTGCTCAGTTGTGGCTGACTCTGCGACCCTGTGGACTGTAGCCCGCCAGGCTCCTCTCACCATGGAATTTTCCAGGCAAGAATACTGGAGTGGATTGCCATTTCCTTCAGGGGATCTTCCGAACACAGGGATCAAACCCAGGTCTCCTGCGTTGGTCGCAGATTCTTTACCATCTGAGCCACCAGGGAAGCCAAAAATTTAATATTGAGATTAGTCCACCAGGTACTGTGTCAGGCAAATAGGAAAATACCTGGTGAGCTAATCTCAATATTAAATTTTTTGAAAAGTTACAATATTCTACCTGAAAAGCACAGCATTTTTCTTAAAATAGCCACATATTTGAGATAGAATTTTCAAAATTAAGATACATGGGTGTTTACACTTTTAGTTTGCATTGTCAAATACATTATGTATGATTTCATCCATTGATTTTGTCATTCAGTCAGTTAATATTTGTTAACCATGTAATGCTCGCCAGACACTGAGATAGGTGCTGTAGATGACACTAATAAATAGGATAAAGAATACTTGCCTTAAAGAAATTACTCTGGTTTTGAGATTTATTTCCTAGAGAAAGACACAGAGTTCATTTGAAGATAGAGACTACTACTTGGAAAATTCCCATTCATTGTTCGCTGATCTTGGGAAATCATTTTAGCATCATTTGGTTTTACTTATTCTGTCTTCCTGTATTATGGTGGAAAAAAATAAAATATAATTTATTGCAAACAGGCAATAAAATCAACAATAATCAAAATATATGAAGACAAAGACATAATTCTTTATCAAATTATGTATATTTTTAATGTTTGTTTTTAACCAATACCCAAATACACACTAAATTTACATTAGTATTAGCATAGCTAAAATTTTGTGTTCCGATTTTTTTTACTTACTATATAATCAGTATTTTTTGCTTTTCATGTCATTTTTATAATTGTACTTTGGGGCTTTGCATTAATATTAAATTTATTGACCATAATTTGTTTAATTGATGCCTGCAAAGATGAAACTACATCTAATTTTTTTGATCATGAATGCCACTGTTGTGAATACCTTGTCACTTTTGGAAGGAAATAGCTCACTCCCTAGGAAAGTTGATACATTGGGTAAAAGAGTTTAGACATATTTTAAAATGCAGTGACAGACGGTTTAATAAAAATATTAGAAAACTTGGCATTATCAGTGGCAGTTGAATGAGGACACCATTTTCACTGTATCCTTTCTGACACTGAGTATTAACATTTAAAATGGTTAGTTATTGAAGATATGTATAGGAATCCAAACTGTATACTTGTTGCTTAAGTTTGCATGTTTTGGCAACTGTGAAAGTGAATACTTTTTCAAATATTTATTTATTACTTACATTTTAAATAATGATTTTTCATATCTATGCTTAGTCATTTAATAGTTCCTTAAACTTTGTCTTAGCAATATTTTTGTTTTTAAAGTCCTCTTTATAGTATTTATTGAAGATATTTTTCATAATCTGTTGTATCTTTTTATTTTATGGTCTATTTTTCTCTATTCAGAAATAAAAAGTTTTGGGTTTGTTTTTACATAGCTGAATTTAGTGTTTCTTCCCTTGATACTCTGGTATAGTATTTTTGCCATTCATCTTACCCATCTATTAGATGAAAAGGAACATCAGATTCCCCCATTAAGAGAGTACTTGGCTAATTTATTATCCAGGTAGTAGGGAGAAAATAGCTGTAAAGGAAATAATCCATCACAGTTTCTTCCTGCAGGAGGGAGGAAGGGCTCATGATGCTGGCAGGTGTAGAATCTTAGCAGTTTAGCATCAGTTGGACTAGTGGCCACATTTCCTAAGTTGTGCACCTTATCCAAGGCAAGGGTGGGCCAGAGTGGTCGGGCCAAGGATCAGGAGGTCCGCTTGGATGGGAAGAGCAAGCCAGAGATCAGCAAGAAGCAGGACAAGGAGGGAAAGCTGGATGTGATGCGAGGGTCTGTAAGGAAATGGGGGAGAGTGGGAGAAGAAAGACGAAGATGCGAGGTGAAAAGGAAAAAGCTGGGCTTTTTCCCATCACCATTTCTCAGGGTCACCTCCAACACAAAGAATGACATCTTTAAATCTAGAACTCCCTGCCTACCTATCTTCCTAAATTCAGATGTATACTGTAACACCTTTCAGTGTGTTAATATCTACGCTTCCTCATCCCCACCTTAAATGCCCTTTAAAATAGTGCTTTTCTTTAAAAATGACACCTTTCTGGTTTTGGAGTATTTGTAATCAGTTTCTTACTGAGACTGTCACAATACAATTACATATAAGTTGCCATTCCCATTTTATGGCTTCTAAAAATTTAAAAATTTAAATTAGAGAAAATTTTAGAAAAGAATCTTTGTGTCTCTGTGTTCGTGTATATGTAAAACAATGTACATTTTAAAAAGTCTTATGTTCTAATAAAGAAAGTAACTGGTTTATTAAAGACTGTACTGCAGGGCAAAAAAGAAAAAGAAACTAAAACCACGTCTCTCTAGTTGTAGGGAATACTTAAAACCAAGTAAAACTCCTCCAATATGTTGAATGTTCTGTAAAGTGAGTTGGGAACATATTGTTTCTGCAGACTGGAATATTTATTTTCCACTTAAATGATATCTTTGAAAACTTTTGATGTCTCTAAATATTCCTTGAAATGTAAGTTTAATAATTTATATCTGTGTTTATGCCTGTAATGAACACTTTTTTATAGAGATCTTTTTATAAACTCATATTCTTTTAATTTTATTTTAGAATTAGAATATGAAGGGCTAGAAATGTATCATTACTAATTTAAAGTACATTTCATAGATTAGTGAGCTTGAACATTGTTTTGTTGTGATTGACCATTTTTCTGTAGAAGTGCACATGCTTTTCTGTTTAGATTGTAAGAGCTCTTTATTATGTCAAGGACATTAGCTTATTATGTTTGATATTTGCAGAGATACTTTTATATTTTCATGTATCTTTTAATTGTGATATTGTGTGTGTGTGGGGGGGAAACTCAAGGGGGTATTTGGCTTTTTGTGTGTTATATTCCATTGCTTCTAAAGTTTTTAATGCGTTATATCAAGTAAAGATGAACATTTTTTGAGTAGTTTACTGACCAGTTTTCCTTCTTATATATTTCTGTACTACCTTTTTATCATGATAGTCTTATTTTCATTCTTTTTAAAAACTTGTGCATGCATTTTATCACATTATATTTTTTAGAACAGAATTTGGTCATCTGGCAATTAAGACAAATTTTCCTGTCGTATAGAGCTGTCATATTAAAATACACATTATATTTTTTCAATATTATATTCTTTAGAAAATGAATAGTTAATGCAGACTTTTGGAGAAGGAAATGGCAACCCACTCCAGTATTATTGCTTGGAGGATCCCATGGACAGAAGAGCCTGGCAGGCGACAGTTCGTGGGGTCTCAAAGAGTTGAATACAACTGAGCAACCAACACAAAACACAGACTTTTAATTTTTAATCTGTCAATTGCTTAATGATAGACCTCTCTCAGCAAAATAGCACACTGGGTGTTTACTCCACCCTGGGTCTCGGAAGTTGTCCTCAGATACTTTTGTTTATCTGCAGGATGCCTAAGTAGCTGTTTACTTATCTCAGTATTACTATGATGTGATTTTCAAGGTCATCATTTCTATCAGATACGGGAACAATACTAAAGAAATTTTGTTCTTGAAAAATAATGTCTCTATAGATTATTATCACATAAATCAAAGTTTTAGTAATTTTGCAAATAATTTTAAAAGATAACTTTTTCATTTTTCCACTTTATTTTCATTGTTCTGTTTCAGATTGTCCATTTTTAATTGGAGGAAGCTGCTTCTACTTGGGGGGTGGCAGGAGAAGTAAGAAAACCACATGGAAGACTCCCAGGATTTAAATGAGCAATCCGTAAGTCGTAATTCAATCTCAGTTTTACTGAAAAATGTTGTGGTAAGACGACTCAAAATCATACTGGAAGGGATATATTGTAAAAAGCAAGTTTTTGTTAAACATATTTTTAGTCAAATTTTGAATCCTTTTTCAAGATCATAAAACATGCCTTTGGAAATGTATACTGTTTCTGCTTAATGATATCATATTTTGAGGTCTTCCTTGATTGTCTACTTGTAAAGACAATGATAGAAAGATGAGGGCATTGAAATTGTGCAAAGTGTTTTTTTATTGTCTAAACAGTTTTACACACCTCCTTTACTGGGTTTTATTCCAGAGGTACTTGGATGGTGCATGTGGGGTTGAATGTCAGAAGTATGAAAAAGGTGAAGCATATCACTTGCATGCCTATTGTTCACTGAGGAGGGCAACCACAGTCCTGAAGGGATTTCCTTATTTTGCTAAGGTCTTTGCAGGGCTTCCTTGTGGCTTAGCTGATAAAGAATCCACCTGCAATGCGGGACACCCGGGTTTGATCCCTGGGTTGGGAAGATCCCCTGGAGAAGGGAAAGGCTGCCCAATCTGGTATTCTGGCCTGGAGAATTCCATGGACTGTATAGTCCATGGAGTTGCAAAGAGTCGGACATAACTGAGCGACTTTCACTTTGCCCAGGGAGGAATGCACGAGATTGGTGGCAACCATTCTAAAATTCAGATTTCTCAATGGGAAAGGACTTATATAGCCTTTCCTCCTAATTTATTAGTAGTGTCTTTGTGATACTAGTCCTTCAGTGTGTGCAGTGGGAGTCAGTGGGAGCTTCTCCCTTCACTCCCCACTCCCACAGTACCGTCAGTTGCATCCCAGCTGTTCTGCCCACAGACAATTAGTGATGTCACAAATGAGGAGACGTATACTTACCATGTGTGTGTTATTTGCTTGTATGATCATGACTAGATCTTAGAATCTTATGTTCCCATCAGGCAACAAAGGACAGTATATTTGTTATAATAATATAGTTCTGGAAATGATTTCTGAAATGAGTTCAATTTTAAAATTCAGAGTAATGTGCGTTCTGATATATAGATGTCGTTCCAAGTTAGTTTGTTTTCTATTAGTGTTTCATTTAAATGATAATCAAGTTTTTAATTTATAGACAGATATGACCATTGTCTAATGTCTTTATATATTATTATTTAATTTCACCTGGTATCATTGCAGGAAAAATGTAACAAAAAATTACAAAGACCATTAAAAAATTTGTCAAATAGTAGAGGTTATTCCTCAAAAAATGCCTGAGTTTTTACAAAAGTAGACAAAAGGCAGTAGGGAAGCAGGGGCTTCAAAATAGTTTTTTTAAATGCTGGTTATTGAACTTAAATATTAGTAGCATGGGCTCTAGTGAAATGGGTGGTAGTCAGCATGATGATACGCCACCCATGCCATTCACTGCCTGTCTTTTGATCCCAGTGGCATCTGAGGTCTGTAAATGTGACCATGTACCTGAGTGGATGATGACGTCATCTTAGTGGCAATGCTTCATGAGAGGGCTACTGTCTATCTGTACTTTGTTCTGACACACCGGGCATTACTTAAAAGTTTGTGTCCATCTGTGTAAGAATGTGTGTGTGTGTTTGTGTGCATGCATGCATGCACGTGTGAGCTAGATTGACCTACTGTCCCTGTTTTCCAGGGACCAGGAGTTTCCTGTGACTTGGAACTTTCAAAGCTAAAGCCGGTAGAGTCCGGGCAAACCAGGATGACCCAGTTAATTACCTTAGGGTGTGTGTGTGTATACTTAAGAACGAATTTTTGATTCAGTACAGTTAAATGAAGCTAAAGACAATATAGTCTTAGGTTTAACAGTAGAGTGAGGTTATTATACAAGATGCTTCATATCACCTTTTATAAAATGAAACCCAACGCCTGTAAATCATATAGGCTTTACTCCTAGCAATATTTCAATGCTGTGGAATTTGGTATTAAAAAAAAAATTAAGTTCTTGGTGTTGTTCATGTTCAGCCAGCTTTGAGAATCAGAAATATTGAGTGACTGACCTTTCAGCTTAAACCCAGCTGCTGAATTGGTGGTAGGAATGGGAGAGATTTCGAGAGAAGAAGAGATTGCTCTCATTCTCCTTTCTTTTTCTCCCTCCCCAGTACTAAACTCTCCCCCTGCAGATGATGATCTGATCAGAGTCAGAATGGAAGCCTCTGCTCTCTGGTTATCAGGAGTGGGTTCGTCTCTTTTAACCCACAGGAAATGGGAAGTTTGTGTTAAGGGTTCATAGCTTAATGGCTTTAATTTTGTAAACACCATAAATCCTTCTCCTTCAGCATCCTTAGACTTAGCAGAGCATGTAGGCCAATCTGTTCATTTTGTGCATGTGTAAAGGGATGCTTGGGACTATTAAGTCCCAAGTCAGAGTTGGGACTTCACAACAGTCTTCTGACTCCAAGTCCAAAGCTTTCCCCATTACATCCACATGCCTTAAATGCATTTGAATTTTCCGGTTTGGACTTTCATCACCATAGAATAAACTCTCATTAGGGTGAAATGATTCCTACTTGAATGAAATCTTTAAATGACTTTAAATCTTGCAGAGTATATTGATTAATGTCTCAAAGCTTTTTGAAAAAATGCTTGGCATTTATTAAGATATAGGATAAATAGGCTGAAATTTTTAAAAAGTTCATAATAAAATGAGAGAATTTACTTATATCATAGCTATTTTACTTCAAAAAAAAGTTTTTTCTCTAGGCGTAGATGTAGCAAGAGGTGTCATTTATTGCACATTTTATGCTCATCTAGCATTTTCTGTATACTGACTTCAATCCTTACCATATCCTTGCTTCGTGTCTGTTATGGTCACCATTTCACAGATAAGAAAACTGTGGCGTAGAGAATATTAAGGTCAACCAGCTTTTAAGTAGCAGAGATTAGAATCGAACCTATTTTTCAGTTCAATGGTTCAGTTGTGTCTGACTCTTTGTGACCCCATGGACTTCAGCACGCCAGGCTTCCCTGTACATCACCAACTTCCGGAGCTTACTCAAACTCAGGTCCATTGAGTTGGTGGTGCCATCCAACCATCTCATCCTCTGTCATCCCCTTCTCCTCCCGCCTTCAATCTTTCCTAGCATCAGGGTCTTTTGCAATGAGTCATTTCTTCACATCAAGTGGCCAAAGTACTGGAGTTTCAGCTATTTTTATCTGGCCCTAAAATCAGTTGGTTTTTAATGAGTATGTGTGTTCATTCTTGCAAATTCAGCTGCCTTTCAGGAGACATAGCTGCCTTGGAGCACAAGGGTCTGTACACTCAGCAGATAAAAACTGAACTGAACCTACCAGCTTTCCTCTCCCAGTTTTTCCCCCTTTCTCCTCTCTTCCATCTCAGTGGATGGCATCATCAGCTACTGAGTAAGTTCATTTGGAAAACTGGAAGTCATCCTTTTCTCCTTCATCCCCATTTCAAAATCCTATCATTCTTAATTTTTAGTTATCTCTCAAAGTTGTTCTTTTGGTTCCAAATCCTTATTTTGGATCTTTATTTTTATCTCCTGTATTTTTCTGCTGTAAGTTTTTTCTAGAGTGGTCTTCCTAATTTACATATCTGAGGTGAAATTCACTCAGTCCAGTCGTGTCCAACTCTCTGTGACCCCATGGACTGTATAGTCCATGGAATTCTCCAGGCCAGAATACTAAAATGGGTAGCCTTTCCTTTCTCCAGGGGATTTTCCCAACCCAGGGATTGAACCTAGATCTCCTGCATTGCAGGTGGATTCTTTACCAGCTGAGCCACAAGGGAAGCCCAAGAATACTGGAGTGGGTGCTCTCCCTTCTCCAGTGGATCTTCTGGGCCCAGGGATGGAACAGGGGTCTCCTACATTGCAGGTGGATTCTTTACCAACTGAGCTATCAGGGAAGCCCTTTACATATCTAATCCCATCCTTATTCTACTTAATCACCTTCATAGGCTCTTTCTTGCCTTCCAGAGAAAAATCCAAAGTGTGTAGTAAAGCACTCAGACTTCATTGCTTGCCTGTGTCTATAGTTTTAGTTTTGTCTTCTCTCGGTTCCCTGAATCTCGCAGGCTCTCTGTGGTTTCTATGTCTTTGCTAGTACTCTAGCCTCTTCCCAGATGAGCCTCTTCCTCACTGGAGAACATGTAAATCTTGAAGACTCGCTACGGGTTTCACTCCCTCGAGGAAGGCTCTCAAGTTTCCTCCTTTTTCCCCAGGCAGTCAGCTGCACTGGGTCAGGGCCCCTGCTCTGTGCTGCTGTACCCTTTGGCATTTACCTCTCTACCCCAGGACTTACCCCACAGAGCTGAAATCTTATCTGTTTATTTACCTCTCTACTAGATTATAAACTACTTAAGAGTAATAATGGGTCTTGATCATCTTGTATCCTTCCTTCTTAGCACAATTCTTACTGACATTCAATAAATGTTTTCTTCAAAAGCTTTTATATACTGTTAGTAAGGTGTGTTAGTGAATAGCCTGACAAATTTTAGAAAGCCAAGATGTTATTCTCAGAATGGATTTACTGACTCATGAATTCATATATCACTTATTTAAAACAGTTGCGTATAACATGTAACACTAGTTTTTAACAGCATGTGATCAAAAGAAATTTTGGTCCTTAGTATTTTTTTTTTTTTTTTGCGTTTATCTGGATTACTTTTGGAGAAGGCAGTGGCACCCCACTCCAGTGCTCTTGCCTGGAAAATCCCATGGACAGAGGAGCCTGGTGGGCTGCAGTCCATGGGGTTGCGAGGAGTCGGACACGACTGAGCAACTTCACTTTCACTTTTCACTTTAATGCATTGGAGAAGGAAATGGCAACCCACTCCAGTATTCTTGCCTGGAGAATCCCAGGGATGGAGAGCCTGGTGGGCTGCCGTCTATGGGGTCGCACAGAGTCGGTCACTACTGAAGCGACTTAGCAGCAGCAGCAGCAGGATTACTTTTTGTAGTCTGGTTTAGATCTAGGAAATTTTAAGAGGTAAACAATTAAAGTACAATTTAACTTTCATATTTGAAGAACTTTATAATTACTTAGAAGCAGTTTGTTATATCCAGTTATAGCTCACTACAGTTTTTAATGACATGTTGCTTTTATTAATAGAAATAAATATGAATATAGATTATGCAGAGCAGTATTTATACTAACAATCAGAAATTCCTTTGATACTCTGAAATATAGTCTTTGTATTCAAATAATGACTAATCAGTATTTATGTTTTTATAGCTCCTAGAGTATCCCTACATATTGAAAAATTTTAGTCTTTTTTAAAGTTTTCCACAGATTTTTTCTAGTCTGACTTATTCATATCAAAGTGAGAGGGCATTTGGCCTAAATTTACCATCAAGCTAGAAGGTTTAAAAAAATATTGTTTACAAGTTTAAGTACTATATGTTACATAGTAAAATGTTAGTGTTTACTAAATAAACTGAGGTAAAATGAATTACAGTTTATGATACAATTGCATTCCCTAATATTAAAATTTAAGGGCCTGAATTTTCCTACATTATTACTGAATCAGTTAACTTACATTACTGATGACATATTTCAATTAGTGAGGTCTGAATTAAGTCACATCCCTTGGATTCATATTTTACATCATGTGTTTCAGCAGTATTTTGAAGTTCATATATATATATATATAGACATAACTAGTGTTTATTTTCTTGCATCAAACCTGCTAATTTAATAATACATATTAACATTCCAGAGTTAGCTTAATAAACTAACCTCTTTTCTGTCTGTTTTTCACCCCTGGACTACCAGATGACTTTAGAATTATTCCTCAGCTCTTTATTCTTAGAGATTCTGCAATATCATTTTTGCCTGTAGCCACTAGATCATCTTTAAAACCTGAACTGCTCTCTGAGCCATTTGGACAGGTTTTTAACTGTTGTATGGAGTTGAATATACTAACAAACTTCCCATCTAGATGTAGAGCTTCAGAATCAACAACTTCTATCAGTGTTTCAACTCTATGGAAGAAAAGAATTATTATTAGTTTCAGTTTAAAATAACTTTTTCATTTTTAGTAGTATAGCATTATCAATATCTAGAGATCCTATTAGTCTTCTATCGCTTTTTATCTTGGATAGTGTAATCAATTTAAGCATCATGCACACAGTGTATTTTATTCAGATATAGCCAAAATCAGTTTATTGGTTTTGAGGCTACAAATCTGTTTGGAAGAACTTGGCCTTTTAATTAGTCAAAAGAACCATATTTATAACATGTAATTTTTATACCATCCAACTAGACAATGTACTTCAGAATTCAACAGAGTTCTGCTTAAAGTTGAGTCAGTTTCAGAATTGATGTAGCTCCCAATTACCAATTATAGCTTTACTTTGCAGTTAGATAATAGAGTACCTAAATGGCGAAATTACCAAGAAGTATCTTTAAGACATTAGACGTACTGAAGCATCTGAAAACTATTTATGTTGATGAAAGCAGGTAAGACAATGTGTGCAGCAGCATGGATTCTGGAATAAGAGCTGGCAAGCTCACACTCCATCATCATAGCTTTCTAGCTGTCACAACCTTGTCACAATGCAGCTTGATTTCTAATTATTTAACCAAAAGGAAAAGATTTTTAAAATATGGAGGGAAATGTAGGTTATTCCACTATGGTTGGAAGTCAGCCACACAATTGTCATAGGTAAATCTTTAGAACAGGGAGTGGTAAGATAGCAAAATGTATTAAAATTGGTAATAATTCAACAGATTCGATTAAACCAATAATTGCTGTTTACTCTCTGTCAGGAACTTTGCTAAAGTTTAAACGATTAGTATATTATAATTTCTGTCCTGCCCAAGTTTTAGCTTAATATATGGTTGTAAGTTGTTAAGTTCTAGAGTTACCAATAGTTTAAAATGAAATTTGGGCAGTGGCTATGGATTTACTCAATGAATATTTGTGAGGAGCTGCTATATTTGAAGCATGGTTTTAAATGTTGGAGATACTCAGTGGACAAAATAGACAAATATGATTCTCATGGAGTTTATTATACTTTAGCAGGGAGAGATGAACAGGAAAACAATATTAGATACTAGAAAGTAATAGTGTGTCCAGAAAAAACAAATAAAGCAGGGAGAGGGACAGGACATTCTGGAGCTAAGGTGTGTGAGTGGGGCAAGGTGTGGGCTTTGAAGAATAGTCAGGGGGGCTTCCTAAAGGAAATCAGTCCTGAATATTCATTGGAAGGACTGATGCTGAAGCTCCAATAGTTTGGCCACCTGATGTGAATAACTGACTCACTGGAAAAGCCCATGATACTGGGAAAGATTGAAGGCAGGAGGAGAAGGGGATGACAGAGGATGAGATGGTTGATTGGCATCACTGACTTGATGGACATGAGTTTGAGCAAGCTCCAGGAGTTGGTGAAGGACAGGGAAGCTTGGCATGCTGCAGTCCATGGGGTCACATGGACACGATTGAGTGACTGAACTGAACTGAAGCTGTCACTGAGAAGATGGCATTGTGCAAAGACTTGAAGGAGCCACCTGGGTATCTGGGGAGAGTGAGTTTTGGTTAGAAGGAACAGTAACTATGAAAAAAGTGAGATGGCACCATACCTGATATGATCAAGGAATAGAAAGGAGGCCAGTGTTGGTGCCAGTAGTGGGGTGGTCAAGGGGGGAGATAAGGAAGTGATCATGATGGGAGTGTGCAGGTGAGGAGACAGATTGTGTAGAGGTGTTTAGGCCATTATAAGAGCTTGAGCTTTTCTCTGAGTTACATGGGAAATAATTTGAGGGTGAGCTTAGGGATGTCATTATGAGACTTAAGTTTTTAAAAGATCAGAATGTCTGCTGTGTTGAAAATGGTCTCTTTGAGGTCAAGCATAGAAACTGGGCTATTCTAAACATTCAGCTGTGAAATGGACAAGATAACAGTAGAAGTAGTGAGCAATGGTTGAATTCAGGATATGGTTTGAACCTAGAGCTGAGAGGACTTGCTGATAGGTTGGATGTGGATTGTGAGAGAAAGACCTTGGTCTTCCAGGTCTTTGTCCTGAGTAGTGAGAAGGATGGGATTAGGCATTTACTGAGATGGAATGAGGTAGAAAGAACAGGTTGAGCCTGGAGATCAGGAGTTCAGTTTTAGACTCGGCAACAGAGTTATTGCTGTGCTTTCACCAGTTCTGTTTCATACTTTTTTCTGGTGCATCTGAGACTAGCCTTCCTGGACTCCTTACCCTTAGACAGGGTGGTATAGCTAGTTTAAGGGAAGTGATGTACGTGTTATTTCCAGACTGAGGCAGTGAGAAACCTGTGCCTGATTCTGTAGTCTCTGTGTTTGCCTAGTGTTTGGAAAATGAAGAGGAGGTGACAGGTAAAGATGGTTGGGCTCCAAGATGGAGGAAGACTGAATTGTGGAGTCCCTGCATGAAGGACAGCTTCCCAGGAAAAAATTAAAGCAACTGGGTTAAAAGGGACATAATGAGTTTTACCTACTATTTGAAAAATGAGTGGGGAGTCAGTTGTAACATTTGGAACCTGGGAGGGAAGGTTGAACTTGAAATATAAATTTGGGAGGCTTCAGGGTATTGATGATATTTAAAGAACTGTTATTGGTTGATATCACCAAGAGATTAAATCTAGATAGAGATAAATTGAAAAGACTGAGCTCCAGGACATTCACATTTACAGATGACAGTTTACATAAGACAGCAGCTTGATCCTAACACAACCATAACCATAACACCTGTAAGCACTGAGTTATGTCACAGTTAGTATATATTACCAAAGCCAGTGAATTCTCTTATTTCAAGTTTCCCAATGATCAAATATTATATCTGGGTTACTGGAAACTGGGTTAACCCTTTTTAGAAGAAAAAGCCAGCTTACAGCCAAATAGGTATTCAAACATCATTCACTTCTTTATTTTCTATCAAAGTTGTTGTTCTGAACAACAGGCTGAACAACTCATGAGTCATGTCTGACTCATTGTACCCCCATGGACTGCAGCACGCCAGGCTTCCCTGTCCTTCAGTATCTTCTGGAATTTGCTCAAACTCATGTCCATAGAGTTGGAATTGCCATCCAACCATCTAGTCCTCTGTTGCCCTCTTCTCCTCCTGCCATCAGTCTTTCCCAGCATCAGGGTCTTTTCCAATGAGTAGCCCTTTGCATCAGGTGGCCAAAGTGTTGGAGCTTCAGCTTCAGCACCAATCCTTCCAATGAATATTCTGGGTTGATTTCCCAAAGATTGGTTTGATCTCCTTGCTCTCCAAGGGACTCTCAAGAATCTTCTCCAGCACCACATTTCGAAAGCATCAGCTCTCTTTATGGTCCATACAAGACCACTGGGAAAATCATAGCTTTGACCGTATAGACTTTTGCCTTTTAATACACTCTAAGTTGTCATAACCAGTCTGTTCTAAAGGAGGTCGGTCCTGGGTGTTCTTTGGAAGGAATGATGCTAAAGCTGAAACTCCAGTACTTTGGCCACCTCATGTGAAGAGTTGACTCTTTGGAAAAGACTCTGACACTGGGAGGGATTGGGGGCAGGAGGAGAAGGGGACGACAGAGGATGAGATGGCTGGATGGCATCACCGACTCGATGATGTGAATTTGAGGGAACGCCAGGAGTTGGTGATGGACAGGGAGGCCTGGCGTGCTGCGATTCAGGGGATTGCAAAGAGTCAGACACGACTCAGCAACTGAACTGAACTGAACTGAAGTTGTCATGGCTTTTTTTCTGAGAAACAAGTATCATTTAATTTCATGGGTACAGTCACCTCTGCAGTGGTTTTGGAGCCAAGAAAATAAATTCTATCACTGTTGCCATTTTTTTTCCCATCTATTTGCCATGAAGTGATGGGACTGGATGCCATGATTCATTTTTTGAATGTTGAGTTTTAAGCCAGCTTTTTCACTCTCTACTTTCATCCTCATCAAGAGGCTCTTTAGTTCCTCTTTACTTTCTGCCATTAGAATGGTATCATCTGCATATCTGAGATTGTTGATATTTCTCCTGGCAATCTTGATTCCAGCTTGTGCTTCATCCAGCCAGGCATTTCACATGATGTACTCTGCATATAAGTTAAATAAGCAGGGTAACAATTACAGCCTTGACATACTCCTTTCCCAAATTGGAACCAGCCCATGTTCCATGTCCGGTTCTAACTGTTGCTTCCTGATCTGCATACAGGTTTCTCAGGAAGTAGGTAAGGTGGTCTGGTATTCCCATCTCTGGAAGAATTTTCCACAGTTTGTTGTGATCCCTACAGTCAAAGGCTTTAGCGCAGTCAGTGAAGCAGAAGTAGATTTTTTTTGGAATTCCTTTGCTTTTTCTGTTATCCAACAGCTGTTGGCAATTTAATCTCTGGCTCTTTTGCGTTTTCTAAATCCACCTGGTGCATCTGAAAGTTCTCAGTTCTTGTTCTGCTGAAGCCTAGCTTGAAGGATTTTGAGCGTTACCTTGATCACATGTGAAATGAGTGCAATTGTACAGTAGTTTGAATGTTCTTTGGCATTACTTTTTTCTGGAATTGAAATGAAACTGACCCTTTCTGTCAAAGTTACAAAGTTAGAAGAAAGTACTCAACAAGTAGTATTTTCTTATTGCTATGTTTGTAGATATGATGTTTCTAGGATCCTAGTTTCATAAAGGATTGAACTACATCAGGGATACTCAACTTCAGCATTGTTGAATGTCTGACCTATTTAAACAGGATAATTCTTTGTAGCAGGGGGAGTGTCCTGTGCATTGGGTGATGTTTAGAAGCGTTTCTGGTATCCACCCACTAGATGTCAGTAGCACCTTCTTCCCTCCCCCACTTCCTTCTCTTTAGTGACAATCAGTCAAAACTGTCCCTAGATATGGACAGATGTTTTCTGGGGGGAGCCAAGAATCACAGATCTGCTTTCAGTGAGCCATTTGTTTACAAATTTATTCCCGGAAAAATATTTGAGGGAGTTTACCTGCACATTTAATATAATGTGCTATGTTGACTTATTGAGGGAGATGGGATGAAAAGGCAAGCACATGATAACACAGAATTTAAGCAAGAAAACAAAACAACATTGCCAGGTTAGCTGTATAAAATATTAAGTACTCTGCTATCAACAGGGTAAGTCTGTTTCAGAAAGACCAAGAAAGGAATTCTAGATAGGTTAGGTCATACCTTGGCTTCCCTGGTAGCTCAGAGGGTAAAAGTGTCTGCCTGCAATGCAGGAGACCTGGGTTTGATCCCTGGGTCAGGAAGATCCCCTGGAGAAGGAAATGGCAACCCACTCCAGTACTCTTGCCTGGAAAATCCCATAGACAGAGAAGCCTGGTAGACTACAGTCCATGGGATCCCAAAGAGTCGGACACCACTGAGCGACTTCACTTTCACTTTCACTTTAGGTCATACCTTAATTTGATCTTGAAAGAAAGGATGGAATTGTATGGACACAAAAGGACCTGTCCTGATCTGGTGAATAGTAAGAATGAAGACTCAGAAGGGCAAAATATAAGGCTGTAAAGCCTGCCTTGGAACTGTAGATGGATTAGAATGACTGAATCAGAAACTTTTTGGGGATAAAGATGCAGAGCAGTGGGAACTCAGGCTCAGAAGTCCTGAGACCATACTCAAAAGAGTCTTTGAAGCCAAACTTCTGTATTTACAAGGTGCTTGGTGTCCAGCAAGGTGCTTGTCACAACATAAAGTACAGAGTTACATGAGATGCTGCTCTGCCTTTGGACTTTTATCTTGGACATAATGGAAAGTCCCATAATTTTTGAGCAAGAGAATAATATTTTTAAAATGATGTTTTAGGAAAATTAACCAGATGGTAGGAAGATTAGTGAAAGTGTGAAACTTGGCATGGAAGATGGTTTAGGGGCCCTTGAAGCAGTTTATGTGTGAGCTAAAAAAGGCCTCAACCAGGGGCAGCAAACTTTTTTTTTTTTTTTTTGGTAAAAGTCAAGACAGTAAATAATTTTGAGTTTTCTGGCCATGCAGTCTCTGTGCAGGTCCTCACCTATGCTGGTGGAGTGTAAGAGCAGCCATATGTAACACATACATGAATGGGCATGGCTGTGGTCTAATAAAACTTTATTTACATAAACAAATGGCAAGTTGTGGACCATACTTAGCCAGCTCCTGGTCTAATAGTTGAAAGAAAGCTAGGAGAGAATTCAATAAAAAGAACTTGAAAAAAACTTTACTGAACTTGGATAATTAACCAACAGGGTTAATAGGAGGAAGGTGAGTGGTAGATGTGGAGAGGGAAAAAGGAAGATTTCTCCTAGAGTTTCAGGCTTAGTGGGTACCAGTAAGAGAGTGAGCAAGTGTCAGTGATTTCAGTAACCAGAAAGATGTGTTTGAATTTATAACTTTTGAGAACCAGTCAAACCAGCAACTGGCTCTGTTGTGCTATGAGGGGATGTCTAGGCTGGTCGGAGAGATCAAAGGAGTATTTTTAAAGATGTTGTGCCTGCGGGGAAATTATAGCTGGCTAAAGGACAGAAGGGCTTCCCTGGTGGCTCAGTGGTAAAAAAATTCGCCTGCCGATGCAGAAATGGGTTCAGCGCCTCCATCAAGATCTCCTGGAAAAGTAAATGGCTACCCACTCTAGTATTTTTGCTGGGAAATCCCATGGACAGAGGAGCCTGGTGGGCTTTAGTTCATGGGGCTGCAAAAGAGTCAGATACAACTTAGTGACTAAATGACAACCAGCAAAAAGGACGGAAGGATACACCCTGGATACACCTGGGAGAACACCTCTCAGGTGAGGATACACCTGGGAGAACACCATGTTTATGGAGTGGAAGGGGGAAGATGGAGCTGGAGAGACTGAGACAGGGAAACAGAAGGAGGTCAGGGTAATCCTACCTGAAGAGCCAATGACCAAGAATAATTCTTAGAAGGTATTGGTTATCACTTTCTGACATTTCAAGAAGACAGGTAGAATGGGGACTGAGAACAAAGCTCTTTCATTTGCTGATTAGAAGGCCATTGGTGGCCCCTCGGGATACAGTGCTATTTGTTTTGCGGCAGGTAGAGACATCTTAGAGGTTCAACATAGAAAAGATGTTGAGAAAGTAAGAGGAAGCATGTGTTGTGAAAGAACAGAACAGTAATTGAAGAGAGCACCTTTTTTCAAATTAGAAGAGAATTGTGTGTGATTGTTAGTGGGGAGAAGGACTCAATGGAGAATGGACTCAAGTTGTCACAGAGGGAGGGGGTCAGCAGAGGTCAGAATGAAGATAACGTGGGGATGAGGGAGAGATTCACCCTCTGACTGAAAATGCTAGATGATGCCTGTGCCCTTGGATATTCTAAGCTGTTCTCCCTGGATGACTTTCTTTTTTGCAGTTCTGTAGAAAGGAAGTCCATTTCTTCACACAAGATCAAGAAATGAAATGAAGAATGATAGGATTAAACGATTTAGTAGTATAAAGAAGATAACCAATAGGCATTATTTTTTTAATATAAATTTATTTATTTTAATTGGAGGCTAACTACTTTACAATGTTGTAGTGGTAGAGATCTCCTAGAACTTAGTACATAGATTATTGTGACATTTTCAGGTTTCCTTTAGCAAAGTCGGTCATACTGGCTGGGACTTATAACTGAGCATGGAAAGTTTTTGTTTTTTGTTTTTTTTTTTCATCAAAACCATTAAGAAGAGACAAGAGACAAATAAACATTTTGTGGTTAATGAAAATGCCCCTCATCTTTAGGAAGAAACTACTTGCTCTGTTTTTTTTGGCTATCAACACAACCAACAAAAAGAAGAGCCTATTTATTTAGATGGGATTGGGTCAAATTTGACTATAGAGTTGGATGGAGAAAGTACTTGTCTCAAAGTACACAGAATCCTGTTGTTTCATGTCTTCTTGGATGGAGGGTTGATTTCTCTGCTTAGACATCTTTAGGATATGGACACCCTTGTAAGGGTTACTATGGGAAGAAGTTAATGTTAAAACTCTTGGCAGGAGAGAAGTTCATGTTAAATTTGATGTTAAAACTCTTAGCATGGTGGGAAAAGGTCTGCAGAAAAAAGTAAATGAGAATTTAAAAAGGAAAGACAAATACTGCCTGCTTCTTTAGCTTTTGTTGTTTTCCCTAAACTGTTGTGGACAACATGTGTGGCCAGTGGGTTGTAACTAGACTGAGTCCCATGTGCTCACAGCTGACATGTGTGAAGTCCTCACTTGGGCTTTCTGAGTGCTTTATTTATATCAACTCATTTAATTCTCACATCAGCTTGATGAGTTGGGCACTATCATTATCTCCCAGTTTACAGATGAGGGTCACTCAGCTAGTGGGTGGGGGCCAGGATTTGAACCCAGGCAGCCTGGCTCCCGAGCTGACAATATTAACTGCTGGTGAATCTTCTGAGAAAATGCACTAATTATTTTTCAGCCCTCCACTCTGGTTTGAGCCTTCAACAGTAACAACAACAACAACAAAATGGAAATGTTTTTGTTGTAGCCACGCATTCTGGGAAACAAACTCACTCAGAAGCACAATGCAGATAGTGGAGTGCAGTTTATTACACTGGCAGGCCCAAGGCAGAGTCTCCTCCAAGGCCCCCGACTAGTTTTTGTGAAAACCTTATATACCCTAAGTGTACGTGCTCAAACCCAGCTCCCCAAATACTCTGAAACTAGTCTAAACAAAGGAAAAGAAAGATACAATCAAAGTTAACCCGTGATTCGTATGCCTTAAACCCATGATTCGTATGCCTTCCTTAAGCCTAGGTAGTTAACAGTAGACAATTATCAATAGGCCTGTGGTCATACCCCAGTAAACATAGCAGAATTTATGATTCTATTCGGTTACACAGATAATTAGGGTATTCTTTTAGGCGACATAGAGTCTAGGTACGAGCCCTGGGACTCTTCCATGGTGGAGCGGGGGCCAGGGCATGGGGAGCGGTGCCGGGGGGGGTCTGATTTTCCAGTTCGTATGTCGTTTCCATAGATACTGGGCATATAGCTCAAAGTCCACAGTCTGGCCCAAGATGGAGTTCTGCTTTCAAGATGGAGCCTGTTCTTTCTGTTTCCTCCTTCATTGCCCCCCCTCTTGATGCTCTTAACTCAGTATGAGCATCACTTATAAGGATATATTGCACCCTGGCTCTCTGACCGCCAATTTGGGAGAACGACACCAACCTTTGGGTTACAAAGTTCATAGTACATTGTAAAATGCAGGGTCCACAAAGCAGAACTATCAAGGCAACTATAACAATGGTAAATACAGCTTTCCAACATTCACCCTTCATCCAAGATAGGACTGAAGTCCAGAAAGGAATGTTTTCATTTGATATTGCTTTTACCTGTTTTTTTTTTATGTCATCTAAAGCAGCTGATACATTGCCAGATAAATCAGCAATATAGACACAACATTCAACCTTAATTATAGCACAGGTCCCTTCTTGAGCAGCTGTGAGCATGTCCAAAGCCATTCTAGTTTGAATTACCACTTTTCTCATTTGGATTTGTTCTTCATTTACGGCTTGGATGGCTTTAGCACCATCTAGGAGGGCCTGTTTTGTGAAATTAGTCCAGGCCTCTACTTTAATCATAGTATCTGTTGTCCCTATAAAAGGTACAAATAAGGCAGCAATATACTCATACCACTGAAACACAGACCTTGTCCACCTAGCATGTAAATAAGGTAGATTTATCAGGGCTTGTTGTAGGTTAGGCTTTAGGCTACCATGGGCAAAAGCAAACCCCAGTGTGCAGCAGCCTACCCAGCCGATTGGTAACCAAGGCCAAAAGGTAGGCCCACAAAGCCATTGGGTTCCCTTGGGTGCCACCCAGTGGATTCCAGGGTTGTATTTCCAATCAGAGCCTGGTCAATGGATGGACTGTTTGGGGTGGTATGTGACCGCAAATGTTTATTTACATTGTTAGGGGGATAGATACCCTATATTTTAGTTCTTTTGGGTGTAATGGATGGTCAACAAACCCTACCCTTTGTGCTTATTGTTCCCAGCATATAGCAGCGGGAGTAATTAATTGACCCTTTTCTGGGGTCATCAAGAAATATTCATCCCAGACTTGGTAGAACTGTTCAACATACCTAGAGGCCTGTTCTCCCTTTCTGGTCAGGGAGAGCTTTTTGCCTTTTTTTTCTTTAAATATGAGGTATAGGTTTTTGTTACTCCTATGAAACTGGTGTTTACATCAAATGTAACCCCATGACCCAAGTCTATTAACTGTAGGTCTGGCTTACACCAAGAGAGCAGGGAGAGATTATGATTGACAAGAGAAAGGAAAGTCTCTTTTTGTCATCCCAGAAAAGAGCCGAGTGGTTTAAAATCTCTTTGGTGGAGCGGTAAAAACCACCAAGGAAGTCCATCCATCACAGACAGAGGCATAGCCCCACATCCCCAGCAGTCGGAGGTGTTGTGGAAGTCTGCATAGGAATGTGTCCTAGAGATGAAAACATTGTCCTGAGTTGAAATGGAAGTTAAATTCAGAATCATGTTGATGAGGCCAAACAGCAGGAGTTGACTATGTGGCTTCATCCTGAAGGGGCTCGCCTGGGATATTCTTTTCCTTCTTATTCTTAAATCCTTAAGTCTTAAATCTTAGTCTCCTGAGGATCAGTGGGGTCCCTCTGCGCAGTCCACTCAGCATATTCTGGGTCTGCGTGGTATGTCTCTTCATGCTCATGTGGTTGATCCAGGGAGTGACACCTGCAAATTTAACTGCTCTAGGGCTGGTTAGAACAACAGTATATGGACCCTTCCAATGTGGGGCCATCGAGTCGTGTTTACAATCCTTGACCCACACCTGATCCCGGGGCACAAATTCGTGTATGGGACCGGCACCCTCTCTTGTACAAACTTAGTTACCTGATTTATTACCTTACCCAGTTGTTCCATCTGCTGTGAAATCTCATCTCCCCATCCCTGAGACAAATTTGTTGACAGCTGTTTTATTATGGGAGGGGGCCTCCCATACACAATATTGTATGGAGAATAGCTATGGGACCGTGGGGTCATCCTGAGTCTGAGCAGAGCCGTCGGAAACAAGTCCACCCGGGAGCAGTCAGTCTCTCTGACCCACTTGGAGAGTGTCTCTTCAAGTGTCCAGTTGGTTCCTTCCACCATCCCAGAACTCTGGGGCCTATATGCTGTATGTAATTTCCACTTGATGTTTAAAGTTTTGCTTACTTGTTGTCCTAAATCAGCTATGAAAGCCGGGCCCTTGTCCAATCCAATGCTGGTAGGAAAGCCAAATATGGGAACTATCTCCCTAAGCAGGCACAGGGCTACTTTTGATGCTCTTTCAATCCAGGTAGGAAAAGCTTCTACCCTTCCTTAGAACGTACATACCATGACCAGCAGGTAATGGTTGTGTCTGTGAGGTTTCATTTCAATGAAGCCCACTTCCAGGTGTTCAGAGGGCAGCATGCCTTTTAGCTGAATCCCTAGAGGTTTCTGTTTGTGCTGAGAGGGAGCATTGACCTGTGAGCAGGCAGTGCAGTTCTGAGATTCTGTCCTGCATAGGGAAGAGAGGCGGGGAACCAAGAAATATTTTCGCCTTAGCTCTTCCAATTTATCACGGCCTAGGTGGGTCGCTTGGTGTGTTTGGCTTACCAGAGTGGGTGCCAGCTCCTCCAGTACCAATAATTTGGCACCTGGCAATTCCCACCATCCCTTTTCAGTCTTGATGGCCCATTCTGCTTTGGCTAGTTGGTCTTGGGCTTCTGTGTATTTTGGAGAGTCCAGCCTTAGTTCAGGCAGCTCCACCAATATGAGAGCTCTAATAGGGGCTTCACTTGTCACCCCTAATCCCTCAGCTGCTTGTTTAGTGGTCTTATCTGCCAGTCTGTTTCCCCGAGCCCAGGGGATTAGCCTCTTTTTGATGTCCTCAACAGTGTATGTCTGCAATCCTCTGGTTCCCAGGCAGCATCTAATAGGGTCTTAATTTCTTCCTTATTTTTAATATCTTTTTCACTAACTCTCAAAAGGCCTCTCTCCTGTACAGAGCCCTGTGTACATGTAGTGTGGCAAAAGCATAGCTGGAGTCTGTGTAAATGTTTGTCTTCTTACCTTTTGACAGCTGGAGGGCCCGGATTAGAGCATACAGATCTGCTTGCCCCTTGAGCGGACCAGTGTGATGGCAGAGACCTAGCCTCAGTGATGGTTTCTTCCATGACTACTGCATATCCTGATAGTCTCCTTGTTTCACCAGGCTGGTGCCACTGGTGTACAGGACGAAATCTGGGTCCGGGACTGGCTGGTCTCTCAAGTCAGGTCTGCTGGCACATTTCCTTGCAGTCATGTGAGGACCCACCTTATCCCACAGGAAGGAGAGTGGCCGGATTCAGGGGCCTGTCAAGGCTCAGTAGTAACATACGGGTTCTCACATAACAGTCCCTGGTATTGAGTAATCCCTTTTATGGGGGTCCCCTCACAGGAGAGTGTTGACCTCATGTGGGACTTTTACAATCAAATCTTGGCCCAAAGTCAGCTTGGTTGCCTCCCGGACCAGTAAGGCGACTGTAGCAACTGCCCTTAAGCATCCCAGCCACCCAGTGGCAACATTGTCCAGCGGTTTCGGGAGATAAGCCAAAGGTCTGTCCCATCTCCCCATAGTCTGGGACAACACTCCCATAGCCACCTTGTCCTTTTCAGTCACATAAAGTGTGAACGGCTTAGCAAGGTCTGGCAGGCCCAAGGTGGGTGCTGACGTAATTGTACTGGGTTTGAGTTCTATTACCAGTGGGACTTGTTTTGCAACCCTGAAGGGGTTGTCTTCGGCCCAGACCTTCGGGAATTGTTGAGTTAACTCTCTCTCTTGACTGTTTAGCCTGTCTAGTTTCCCTTCTGGGAGATCGTGCAACCTCCATTCACCTTGAGGGGTTAGTGAGAGGAAGACTAAATAGGCGATTGACCCCACAAGTGCTTCCAATTTAGACAGCAAATCCCTTCCCAACAAAGGTATTGGGTTTTCAGGTATGTATAAAAATTCATGAGTCATGAATTGGTGACCTATTCAGTGTAGGCTTGAGACACAAAGGCTGCATTTATCACCATCTGAGACCCAGCAGCCTCTGGATCTATTGGCGTCTAAAGTCTACAGGCCTCGCACAGTCTTTTGTACAACTCAGAGGGTAATTTGCTTTCCCTTTGAATTACTTTGGAGGGTTTTGCCATACTCATAGTTTATCGGGGCCCCCTCTTGTGACCTTGTAAAATAGCCGCCTGATATCCCTCCAGGTGGCCCCTCCCTTCCTCTGTATTATTACAGTCCCAAATGTGGCGCTCATGCGGGGTGGCTAGTGCTGCCCACCGCTGCGGGTTTGCAGTACCCTCAGATGCCATTTCTTGTAACTGTTTTCTGGCCTCAGTTAGGATCCTGTGTCTTTTCTCAGTGTTGAAAAGGGAGACTAGTAGTTGGATTATGTCATCCCATGTAGGGTGGTGGGTTTGATAAATAGTCTCCGTTAGCATAATCATCGGAGAAGGCAATGGCACCCCACTCCAGTACTCTTGCCTGGAGAATCCCATAGACGGAGGAGCCTGGAAAGCTGTGGTCCATGGGGTCGCTGAGGGTTGGACATGACTGAGCGACTTCACTTTCACTTTTCACTTTCATGCATTGGAGAAGGAAATGGCAACCCACTCCAGTGTTCTTGCCTGGAGAATCCCAGGGATGGGGGAGCCTGGTGGGCTGATGACTGTGGGGTCACACAGAGTCAGACATGACTAAAGTGACTTTGCAGCAGCAGCGTAATCGTGGCTTGTGGCTCCCCCGAATATGGTGAAGTGTCTCTCTGCCAGTTTAATATATCCATAGAGGAAAATGGCTGGTAAAAATAGGCTACAGGGGGCTGATGGTGGTGCCCACAGGTGTCCTGAACTGGAAGCTGTTGTAGCTCTCTGAGGAGCATCTGTAGTGGGGTTCTTTCCCCCCTGTTCCTTGGCAGAGCACAGCCTGTGTCTAATTCCTGTGTTTTCTTCCCCCTTCCCATCAGTACTCATGGGGAGAGGTGGATACAGTCTAGGAGATCTAGGAGGTCTGGCTGAGGTGGAATCCTGGGGGCATTGACAAGAGGCCTCCATCGCTGGGATCAGAACCTGCCGAAACGGTGGCTCTGTGATATCCGGGAGAGCTGGCGGAAGAACAGCGGCTGCTGCAGGAGCTTCACCTGGCCCTGGATTGGCATTAAGGTGGCCTCTGGTCCTGGTGGAGCTCTGGGAGGTGGACGCGTCATTATCCAGTATGGGGGAGGGATCAGGTCATCCCCATCCAAATCCTGTAGAATTTCCTTTTTTATCATCAGTCAACTTTTGTGCCATTAATATTTTTCCCTTTCCCTTCTGGATACAGAACCTTGTCCAAGTAGGATGGTCTTAAGCTAACCTTAGCCGTGAGTCAATATATGGATATTGATCCGAGTGTCCTGGCTCTCCTGTGACGACTGTATAGACTACTTCTGCTATTTTTAAGTTCATGGTGTTCTCTGGTGGCCATCCTATTCCCCTAGGGGGCCCTCCGACCTCACAGAGTATGTGGAGGCAGTTAGGTGTCATCTTCACCCCATAGTCTCCTCCAAATCCCTTCTTTAAAATTTTAATCAGGCACTCCAATTCAGTTGCCTTAGATTCACTTCCCCCCCATCTTGCTTACCTTCTCGGCCTTCTTCTACTTTTCCTTTTCGTTCTGTCTATGAAGTTCTCGGTATCCTATGTACTTCTGATATTTTCACTCAGTGAAACACTTAAATTGCCATTCCTCCTTCCTAATTGGGGTGAGAAGAGCCTTACCTGCCGGATCCCAGAGGGAGAAGGGAGATCTATGTGTCTTCACCTGCTGATCAGCATGGTCAAATCAGAAACCATGTGGTCCAAGACTGTTTTTCCCTTAACTTTTAAAGTCTGTTCTGCCTTGGTGGATATGATCAGGTGCGGATGAAAACATAGATGGGTTAAATATACCACGTCCCAGGCCATCTCTGGAAAAGCCAACTTGAACTCATTTATGTATCCCCATCCTTCTTGCCTGATAGTTCCGAGAGGGTCAAGAATTTTACAGCAGATGGGACACCTCCTTGGGGAGGGCAGAATACGAGCACACAAAGACCAAGTTTCTTCTCCTAACAATCTCCTGGTGATTGCTTGGTAATAATTTTCCCAAAGACAGCGTGGATACCACCTCCTAAATGACATTCACAAATTTCCTTCCTAAGCCCTAACACACTTGTCAACCTGTGTGCCAAGCACTTGCCGCCACCTGCCTGTTCCAGGCTCCTGTGGGCCCGTGCCCCTTCGAGTCCCTCCCACGGGGGTGATCAGGCCCCTCTTCCACCCTGCTGGGTGGGTTCCTCCTTACCTGAGCCATCCCTGCTGCCATCCAGTACCTGCTGGCATGAAAGGTCTGGGCATTGAGAAGCAGAATCCTTCCAGAAGGGCTCCTTCCCCCTTCTAGAAGATTAGATCCACAAGGCCTCGGAGTGGTCCCAAATGGGACTTGTCTCCTCAAAGTGAGGAGTTTCCCGGCCAATGCACCAAGTGTTGTAGCCACACGTTCCGGGAAACAAACTCACTCAGAAGGACAATGCAGATAGTGGAGTGCAGTTTATTACACTGGTGGGCCCAAGGCATAGTCTCCTCTTAGCCAAGGGCCCTGACCAGTTTTTGTGAAAACCTTATATACCCTAAGCATACGTGCTCAAACCCAGCTCCCCAAATTCTCTGAAGCTAGTTTGAACAAAGGAAAAGAAAGATACAATCAAAGTTAACCTGTGATCTGTATGCCTTAAGCCTAGGTAGTTAACAGTGGACAATTATCAATAGGCCTGTGGTCATACCCCAATAAGCATAATAGAATTTATGATTTTATTCGGTTACACAGATAATTAGGGTATTCTTTTAGGCGCCGGAGAGTCTAGGTTCGAACCCTGGGGCTCTTCCATCGTTGGGGGTTGGGGGGTTGTCTGGTTTTCCAGTTGGTATGTCGTTTCCATAGATACTGAGCATATAGCTCAAAGTCCACAGTCCGGCCCAAGATGGAGTCCTGCTTTCAAGATGGAGCCTGTTCTGTTTCCTCCTTCATTGAGTTTTCATATGTAAGAAGAAAAAAAGCTGATCTGTCCATTTTTTATATTAATGTTTTTGCTTAATTCATAGATCATACCAGAGATGTTGTGAAAAGGGCAGAGGAGTATAAATACAGAGGACTATAAATTGTATAATTATTTATTTTTTCAGTCTACTGATTAAAAAGTGAGCAGAAGTGGGATTTGGAATCTCTACTGTTTTTTCTATACCAGTATCTTTGGTGGTGGTGGTGGTTTAGTCACTAAGTCATGTCCAACTCTTGCGACCCCATGGACAGCAACCTGCCAGGCTCCTCTGTCCATGGGGTTCTCCAGCAAGAGTACTGGAGTGGGTTGCCATTTCCTTCTCCAGGGGATCTTCTTAACTCAGGAATCGAACCCAGATCTCCTGCATTGCAGACAGATTCTTTACCAGCTGAGCTCCACCAGAATCTTTAGGAAGATTCAAAAGCATATTCGCAGTACCTTTACATCAAATATCTTGCCTAATTTTCTCCTTTTCATATTGCCATGCTTTATACTGAGGGCCTAGTGGACTTGTTTTAGAGGTGGTAGGGACCTTTAGAGGTTGTACTGTGCAGACCCTTTGTTTTGTAGATGCAAAAATGGAGTCTGGGAGGGCGAAAGCTCCTTATTGAACTAGGTCATTACAAGAGCACTGAGCTTTGAAAGAAGATGTTTTTATTTGTTTCAGCCTCATCACTAATATTTGAATAATTTCCTATACAGTTTTTTAACATCTAGACATTAAAATTAGCCCTCTGAAAACTATACTGAATTATTGCTTTATTTAGAGGTTGATGAAATAATTGCATTTGAGCTTGTACTAAAGTTGTTGGTAGGTCAGGGTCATTTAAGAAAGCTGCAGCAAAGGTGTGAAACACTTTATTTTACATGCTTGTTTTTCTGCTAGTTATTATTTACTGCTCAATCAGCATTAACAGAAGAAAAATAATTTGGCTGCTAAGTTATTGTAGTATAGGATTTCAGAGGATCTTATTAAAGAGAGATGTAATTTCATCCTCTGGGTCTTTTATATAACAGAGTGCATAACTGAGTTACTTCATTTTGACCCGAATTAAACAATAGATTAAAGTCGTACACAGGAAGTTAAAATATTTATTCAATGAAGAATTAAAAGTATGTTATGGTTGTTTTTCAGATTGCTTAGAATGTCTTTAAACCTTATAGCTTTATGCTCTTATTTTAGCTAAATTTTGTCTGTATGTCCTTGCTTCAAATTTATGCTTATTTTATAAGTCTTATAACATAAGATGGTTGGATGGCATCACTGACTCAATGGACATGAGTTTGAGCAAGCTCCAAGAGATGGTGAAGGACAAGGAAGCCTGGTGTGCTGCAGTCCATGGGGTCGCAAAGTGTTGAACATGACTGAGGGACTTAACAACAATAAGTATTTGATAACTACTATATATAACCAGTGGTTTTTAAATATATAACTTGGACAAACTGATATGCATTGGATGCTTTTATGTATTGTTTAATTACACATGGCCATAGTTTAGTTATGGTACTCAGAAATGAGGAGACGTGACTGTCATACATGGTAAAGAAAGTCAGAAAGAGAGAAACAAATATTGTTTCTTAATGCATATGTGTGGAGTCTAGAAAAAAATGGTACAGATGAATCTATTTCCAAGGCATAAATAGAGATGCAGACATGAGGAATGGACATGTGGACACAGGGGTGGGAAGAAGAGGGTGGGATGAATTGGATATTAGGATTGACATATATACACTACTGTATGTACCATGTGTAAAATAGATAGCTATTAGGAAGCTGTTGCATGGCACAGGGAGCTCAGCTTAGTGTTCTGTGATAACCTAGAGGGGTGAATGCACGTGGCTTGGGACAGAGGTCCAAGAGGGATGGAATATAAGTATGCATACAGATGATTCACTTCATTGTACAGCAGAAACTAACAATATTGTAAAGCAATTATATTCCAAAGGAAAGGGTAGATGTCACAGGTCATAGCAATGCTTCAGATATTAATATTAAGGGAAGTAAGCCTGGAAGTCCATAAGATCAAAGTTGAAAGCCTTTATGACCTCATCTTTTGAGAGCATTTTCATAAGATGAAAGAGAAAGTGTCAACTGTTGCTGTTTAGCAGTGCAGGTGTCCTTCAATAAAACTCTTGTAAAGGGTGTCACCTCTGCTCACTCACCCTGGACTGAAGGCTCCCCCTTTTTTCAGTCCTCTGTGATTTGCACAGTAAACAACAACCATTCCTGTTTGGGGTGATTGTTTCCATCCTCACTGTGAGATTGTGGACTTCTTGCTTTTTTCCATGAAGTAGAGTTTTTATTGGCTGGAATCCCAGCTAGACTGATGCTTTTTTCCCCTCATTTTGTTTGTTTGTTTAATATCTTGAATATTGAAAGTCATCCAAAATTAAAGAGCTTGCATATTATCTTAGGAAAATAATTTGTGATTGAAACTCTTTGTGAAAAATCGTAAGAAGTGTTTAAACATTTGTTAAATAACGGTAACCTTCAATAGATGGTTGGATAAGGGATCTTTCTGGATCAATGCTGATCATTTATGTGGTATTTGCTTACTTTTTGGATAATTCTGATGTGTTCCATTATGCTTAAGTTATTCTGCAGAAGTAAATCAAGAATCATTCATGATAATTTCAAGTTGCACATAATTATTTTAGAATAGTGTATGAATTTTTTAATCTTCAAGGGAATAAATTTTACAGTGAACATTTCTGGTTTAACGTGTTTGGTGTTTTAATGCTAGACTACTTCTTTTTTTCTCCTTAGTTTATTTTATTGTTTCTTTCACTATCATAGGAAGTGTAAGTACGTTATGTACATTCTTGAGCCCATAATTTTAAGCTTGAGATATAAGGGAATTGACTGAAGGTCTGTAGGATATTTTTGTTTGTTACATGAAGATAGATTGAATGTTGATGTTGGGCTCTTAAGATGAAAGTTCCTTTGCTATTAGATTCCATTAGATTGAGTGTATCAACTTTTATACTGGAAATTGGAGAGAAAAACCCAGTGCCTGATTTTTTGTCTTTGAAAGTGAAAGTATTAGTTGCTCAGTCATGTTTGACTCTTTGTGACCCCATGAACTGTTGCCCTCCAGGCTACTCTGTCCATGTGATTTTACAGGCAAGAATACTGGAGTGGGTTGCTGTTCCCTTCTCTAGGGAATCTTCCCGACCCAGAAATTGAAGCTGGGTCTCCCGCATTGCAGGCAGATTCTTTACTATCTGAGCCATCATTTAGGAATTGATAGAAAAGGAAAATTTTTGTATTATTAAAACTTTTTTAGACTATATATTATTAAATGATATCCTTTAATGTCTGGATGCATATGAAAAGCCTCTAAAATTTAAGTGTATCTATTTAAATAGCTTTTTCCTTTTTCTAGATATTGGCCCTTTGGGCAACATTCTAAAGCAAGAAGAGACAGCAGAGACCAAACAGAGATCAACTCTTTTTATTTTAAAGCATAAAGAGACAGCAGAGACCAAATCATCCAATTCTGTCATTACATAGATACAATTAAACTAGGACCAGAGAGACTAGACAGTTTATCACCCACAGGCAGTGGTTGATAGAGGCAAAATTTATACATGGGTTTTTGAGTCCCAGGCCCTATTCTTTACAATCCAGGCATGCTTGTTTTTTATTTTTTCCCCATGTCCCAGAGCTGTGACTTAGGACATTTGTTGAATCTAGAGAACTTCCATTGATGGATTTTGAAGTCACACAGGATAAAGCTTTACTGGTAATTTCTGACTGATTTGAATCCACATGAATCCCTACTATATTCACTTTCCCACTGTTCTATAACATGTTGAAAATCCTTACTGCAATAAAATAAATCTGAGGTTTCTCATACTAAACCCAACTGTAGTGCTCTCCTGCACAGAGAATGTGAACTAATTTTAATTGTTTCTGTTTCTGAAAAAAAAAGGACACTGGTGAAATTGATCATCATGAGAAATGGTAAAAGCATTACAAAGAAAGTTACTATTTCGTATTCTGTATTGTGCACATCAAAATGATTTCATTAAGTTTAGCTTTATTTCTGTTTTTATTTCTTCAAGATTCAGAAATGGGTTTTCAAACCGTATGTTCTGGTGCATATCACAATTACCAATACCTATGTCATACCCCCTTTCTCTTTTTCTTTCAACTGGTTGTAGGTTATTTAACTCTTGTTTTAAAGCATATTTTATTATAAACCACCAGAAGTGTGTTTATGAAACCATTTACCTATGGGTTAATACACATTAATTATATTCATGCTTTTTTCTGGAATATATAAGGAGTTAAGTGTATCAGTAATAGTAAAAGCTCTACAAGGTTTCTATTTAAATTGTAAGTCAACAATGGTAGAAGACTTTCGGTTGCCTACTAGTTGTGTACCTCTTTTCTTCTTTGTTAACAGAATCCTGATTTTTGTTGAGGGCCAACCACTGTCCTAGTGTGGAATAGGTTGACGGCAGATTTATGGTAATCTTAGTCTGTCCTGACAGTGATTGGTCTAATGCTAGGAGAGTGACCCAAGGGGCTACTGGGAAAGGTCTCATTTCATCTAAATAGAGTGTTACAGGAAGGAGGACTGCTTTCTCTTATCCCTTCATTGCTTACTGCTTTGGAGGCTGTTGCCAGAGAATATTAGCCATTTATGGCATTAGCCATTCTCTGACAATGAGGTGACAAGCCTAAAAATGAAAAGCCAGAATGCTAAAGATAGCCAACCAGGACAGAGAGAACTTGCATCCTTGGTGAAATTACTGAGTTTTCAAGCCTGGCACCCTCTCCTTCCAGACTTCTTGCTCGTGAGATAATTATATTTTTAAATTGAGATGTTCTGTTAAGACTTGTGTGTGTGGTTCAGATCCTGGTGGAAAGGAAAGAAAAACAGAAAGTCATAGTCCCTGCCCTGAAGGATCGCATAATTCTGGGCTTCTTAAAACAGATTTTTATGAGGTCATCCTTCAGATACTAGAGATTGTCTTATTTAACTTGATTTGATTTTTAAACTTTTACTGAGGTATAATTTAAATGCAGCAGACTGCATGTGTATTTACGTGTATGTTTGTGTGTGTGTGCATATATTCTGGATACAGATCTTTTATCAGAAATGTACTTTCAGGTATTTTCTCCCAGTCTGTCATGCCTTTTTATGGTCTTGTTGTTCAGTTGCTAAGTCGTGTCCAACCCTTTGCAACCCCAAGGTCAGCTGGGGACAGTTGACATCTTAACAATCAATGTGAGGCTTCTTGCCCATATATTTATGTCTTCTTTCATTGTTCTCAGCAGTGTTTGTAGTTTTGAGTGTATAGGTCTTATAGCTTGTCAGAAGCATGCCTTAGTCCTCATATTTTTGATGCTATTGCAGAAGTTGTTAATTTCGATATTTGATTGTTCTTTCCTTGTATATGGAAATGAATTGATCTTTGCACAGTGATCTTTTATTGTGTAACTTTGCCAAATATTAGTTCTACTGTGCTATGTTTTCTAAATAGACAATAATATTGTCTGTGACTAAAGACAGTTTTATCTTAACATTCCTCAGTCTAAATGCCTTTTTTTTTTTAAATTGCCTTATTGTGGTAACTAGGACCTCTGCTGCTGCTGCTAAGTCACTTCAGTCGTGTCCGACTCTATGCGACCCCATAGATGGCAGCCCACCAGGCTCCCCCGTCCCTGGGATTCTCCAGGCGAGAACACCCTAGTACCATGTTAAATAGCAGTTGAGAGAACAGTTAACTGTTTCCTTTTATCTCTTTATATCAAGTTGAGGGTGGGACCTCTAATTGTCAATAGAAAAGTGTCAAATGAAACTTTTCTGGAGGTTTATGAAAAAATAATTTTGAAAAAAGAGTTATTGATATATGCATTTTCCTCTGTAATGTGTCTTTATGTTTTTAAAATATGATATTTTAAAAGCTTCATCAGATTACCTCACTCAAGCACTGTTTCTCTCTCCCAACCACAATGTTAAAAATGATGCTCCAAGAAGATAGATTGTATTCAGTCTTATGATTTTGAGTATGGACAAATGTATAATGACATGTATCCATCACTGTAAGATTTTAGAGTATTTTCATTGACCTAGAAGTCCTCTGTGCCCTGCCTGTTTATCCATTTTCTCCCCTCACTCCCATCTCTGGCAACTATTGATCTTTTTACTGTTGCCATAGTTTTGTATTTTCCAGAATGTCATATAATAAGAAGCATACAGCATGTAGCCTTTTCAGGTTGGCATTTTTTCACTTAATAATATGCATTTAAGGTTCCTTAATGTCTTTTCATGGATTGACAGCCCATTTCTTTTTAGTGCTGAATAATGAATAGTTCATTGTCTGGATGTACCGCAGTATATTTATTCTTTCAATTACTGAATGGTATCTTGGTTGCTTCTAGACTTGAGCAGTTATGAATAAAGGTGACATCAATACCCATGTGCAGGTTTTTGTGTGGATCTAAGTTTTCAATTCTTTGGGGGTAAATGTCAAGAGATATAATTGCTTAGTTTTGTAAGAAACTGCCAAAGTATCTTTTAAAGTGGCTGCACCATTTTGCATTGTCCCCAAAGATGATTGGGAGAGTTTCTGTTGTTCCACATCCTTGCCAGCATTTAGTATTGTCAGTGTTACAGATTTTGGCCATTCTAATGAATGTGTGGTGGTATCTCGTTGTTTGCATTTCTATTTCTCTGATGACATATGCTTGTTTGCCATTTGTACATCTTCTTTGATGAGGTCTCTATTTAGGTCTTTGGCCCATTTTCAAATATAGCTGTCTGTTTTCTTGCTACTAAGTCAGAGTTAATCCTAAAGGAAATCAGTCCTGAATATTCATTGGGAGGACTGATGCTGAAGCTGAAACTCCAATACTTTGGCCACCTGATGGGAAGAACTGACTCATTGGAAAAGATCCTGATGCTGGGAAAGATTGAAGGTAGGAGGAGAAGGGGACAACAGACGATGAGTTGGTTGGATGGCATCACCAATGCGATGAACATGACTTTGAGTAGGCTCTGGGAGTTGGTGATGGACAGGAATGTCTGGCATTCTGCAGTCCATGGGGTCACAAAGAGTCAGACACAACTGAGTGACTAAACTGAACTGAACTGAACTGAAGTCAGAGTTACTATTTGAGTTGTAATATGCTGTGCATGGAAAACTTGTTTGTGGTCAACACATTTTTTTCCAACTTATACAAAATTAATGCTTCAAGTAACATCTGAGTTTCACAGGATTCTTTGATCATTCTGTAAGTAAGTTAATCTGTTTATATACTTAAGTAGTTCCCTACAATGGTGGCAAATGGAATCATTGATTAATGCTAGAACTGTGAACATACCTAGGGGAAAAAAAATAGATTTGAAGCTGTACTCAAAGAATTTTGTATAGCCTCACCAGGGCAACTGGTTCTCTGATGCAATATTCTGGGACCTTGTGTTGCAATCCAGCATAATCATTATGGAGAGAGATGTAGTAGAAAGGTGTGTCAAAAAAAATAATAATGAAATGTATTACTTATTAAGCATCTACTAATTATAAATCACAGTGATTTATATACAATATAATTTTCACATATTAAATCTATATATACATGTAATTTCTATTTTTGCAAAAATTACAGTTACAGTTTAGGTATTTGCAATCTCTTTTTGAAGATGAAACCATGGAATCTTAGTGAGGTTATGATTTTGCCCTAATTTAGATAACAAGTGGCAAAGACTGGATCCAAATTTAGGTTGTCTGATTCCGGGCTCTTTGTTTATTCTGCTGTATCATGAATATTTTTATTGAGGAATTTATTGAACAAAGATTAATTGAGTATTTACTCTGTGCCAGGTACTGCTATAATGCTGAAATTACTTCAGTGGAAAAAAGACACCAAGTTCTTGCTTTCAAATATTTTATATTCTTGTGAAATAAAGAAACAAAATATATACATTCTTCCTTTGGTGGTAAGTGCCATGGAAAAGGAGCAGAGATGTGTAGGGGGACAGAAAGTGATGGAAGAAGAGGTGTGTATACTCTTTTTCCACAGGTTGATAGTCAGAGATGGCTCCTTTGCTACAGCAGATGTTTGGGCAAAGGTGTAGAGAAAGTGAAAGAATGAGCCATGGGTGTATGTGCAGGAACAGCCTTCACACGGAGGAAATAGCGCATGCAGTGCTCTGAAAGATGGGGACTTGCTTGGTGTGAATTCGAAACAAAAATGAGGCCAGTATACCTGTGATATGGTGTGGGACTAAAACTTGGCCAAGACTTCGGAGTTACACAGGGGGAAATGGGAAGTCACTGGAAAGGTTTGAGTGAGTATTTCTGATGTGGCTTGATTTGTATTTTAGATGGAAGGTAGACCAAAGGACACAGGAAAGGGTTTGGGACCAGTTAGAAAGCTAACTCAGAGTGGTTTAGGCATGAGACGGCGGTGGAAGTGATGAGAAGTGGAAGCCTAATGAACTGGATGTGTTTAAGAGGAAGGAAGGGGATCAATGATAACTGTACATTGTTTGACTTATGATGGGTATTGTTGTTCAGTCCCTAAGTCTGTCCGACTGTTTGCAACTTTGCAACTCCGTGGGCTGCAATGCCATTGGACTTCGATCTTTTTCATTTATCACCTATCAGATATCCACTACTACCCATTAAAGCAGGCATAATTATATTACTCAAGCTTCAGTATTACAGATTTTGATCCCTTAAACTGCCATTATTGTGTGTGTAGGGGGGAGGGCATCACTGAATCTATTAATTACTGAGATATGTTAAAATCTCTCACAGTAATGGTGGGTTAATTGGTTTATCTCCCAACTATATTTTAATTGTTGTTGTTGTTCAGTCACTAAGTCATATCCTACTCTTTATGACCCCATGTACTGCAGCACACCAGGCTTCCTGTCCTTTACCATCTCCTGGAGTTTGCTCAAACTGATGTCCATTGAGTCGGTGATGCCATCCAACCATCTCATCTTCTGTCGTCCCCTTCTCCTTTCTCCTCAGTCTTTCCCAGCATCAGGATCTTTTCCATTGAGTCGGCTATTTGCATCAGGTGGCCAAAGTATTGGCACTTCAGCTTCAGCATCAGTCCTTCCAATGAATAATCAGGGTTTATTTCCTTTAGGAATGACTGCTTTTATCTCCTTTCTATCCAAGGAAAGACAAGCTCTGACGAACCTAGACAGTGTAATGAAAAGCAGACATCACTTTGCCAGCAAAGATCCCTATCATCAAGCTATGGTTTTTCCAGTAGTCATGAACAGTTGTGAGAGTTGAACCATAAATGTGGCTGAATGCCAAAGAATTGATGCTTTTGAACTGTGGTGCTGGAGAAGACTTTTGAGAGTCCCTCCAGCAAGGAGATTTTGGGTTTATATATGGACCGTGGAGCCTGGTGGGCTATAGTCCATGGGGTGGTAAAGGGTCGGACACAGCTGAAATGACTTAACACAAAACACATATTTAATTGTGTTATTGAGTCCATGCATATTTAGAATTGTTCTTTCTTCCTGGTGAATTAGCTTTCATCAGTGTGTGTTAATGTCTTTATCAAATGCTCTTTGCTCTAAAGTCTGTTTGAATTTTTATTAATCTAGCTATAACCATCATTGTTTTGTGTTCTTATTTTTGAGCTCATGTAGTTTTGAACTTTATCTGTGGGAACACTGTGGGGCCTAGATTTAAAATATGTCCCTCCACGGAGCATTCAAACCTGCTTCTGCTAGATGCCTGGAAGTCCTGTCATCTGGGGTTAATTTAAACTAAATTTTGATTTAAACTTTTTTGGCAACCCATGTAGCATGGGTTTTGATTACCAAATTGAGTGATTGTGGGCTTGTGGTTAGGAATTCTCAGGAAAGTGTTTTCTTATTTTCCCATCCAAGCCAAGGTCAAGACAGGCGTGTGGCCCCATCCTTGCTCTAAGCAGGACAGGGCTTTATCTATTTCATCTCTGAGGATGCCACCGTTCAAAGATCCTACTTTGATATAAATGTTTAAATCTTAGTATCACACCTGTTTGAACTCCTGGCTTTGCCTCATTAAAACCCAAGTTTGAGTCCAGTGGTGATTGACTATAGGGCAAAACCCAGCGTGTGCTCACTAAACCTGCAGAATTTTCCAGTCTTTCAATCTTTATCCTCTGAGGAATTTCATTAATTTCCTGCCATGCTTAAAGATATTTAATTTTTATGCAGCATTTTTGTATTTGCCTTACTAGGAAGGGTTTCTCTAGTCCACTGTAGTTCTTGCTGGCACAGAAGATTCTAAACACACAGGATTTGAAACCAAGCCTAGCACTGTGGTATTTGTTCCCAACTTTGTGGGTAAATACCTTCAGGCTGCGTGAAGATCCTTCTCTTCAACCTTTCATTCAGTGGTTTTAGCATCCACTAATGATTATTGCCTGAATTAACTATTATGCTGAGTGCTTACAAAATGGTAATTTTCAAGATCTGTTATTTCTTCTACATGTATTATATGATATTTTTCTGTAAAAAGGGCTTTCTTCCCTGACCTGTCTACATTTTTTCTCTTATTGTGGCCTCACGGATTATTTTGCTTTTTAATCTTTTACTGTTATTATTTTTCACCCTAAAACTGTCCTGAATTTAAGTGGAAGCCACTCACACCAACTCCTTTGTCCTTTTGATATGTCTCACTTAAAACTTTGAGTCCATATTTGCTCTTTGGAGCAAGAAGATGTCCCAGGCTTGCTTTGTATTGTCCTTTCACTAGCTAGATCTTGGATCAGCCAGTTTTCCCAAGGGACCCTCTTTCATATGGTGGGGAGTGGCATTCATAAACCATGATCAGAGTTCTAGATGTGCTCATTGCTACTGAAGTGTCACTGAGTTTAGACCCTTGCAGTGGAAACAACCAAAAAATTGATTTTTTAAAATCAGATTTTTGGAATTGACATGTACACACTGCTATATTTAAAATGGATAACCAACAAGCATCTACTGTATAGCACAGGGAACTCTGATTAATATTATGTATCAACCTAAATGGGAAAAGAATTTGAAAAAGAATAGACACATGTATATGTATAATTGAATCACTTTGCTGTACACCTGAAACTATCACAATCAACTATACTCCAATATGGGGGCTTCCCTGGTGGCTCAGACAGTAAAGCGTCTGCCTGCACTGTGGGAGACCCGGGTTTGATCCCTGGGTCGGGAAGATCCCCTGGAGAAAGAAATGGCAATCCAGAAAATCCCATGGATGGAGGAGCCTGATAGGCTACAGTCCATGGGGTCGCAAAGAGTCGGACACGACTGAGCGACTTAAAAAAAAAATACTTCAATATAAAATAAAAAGTTTAAAGATAAAATCAGAAGTTTATACTGATATCCTCAATATAAGAGTTTATTTGCTATATAAAAATCAATGTCAGAAATAGTAACAGAGTGGTCAACAATTGCCATTCTAAAATGTACTGGCTATTTGACCTTGGGCAGTTTGCTTAACCACACTGTTTTTTTCTTAGTTTCCACATCTGTAAGATCAGAATATTAAAAGCCTCTACATTAGGAGATGTTATGAGAAGTGTGTTGGTGTGTGTTAGACTAGTCCCTTCCTCAGAATATGCACTTTATAGTCATTTGCTAAAAATATTAGGTTGAACCTTACAGAACTGACCATTTTTGACCTACAAAAATGATAATTCCATGTGTGGTTCAACACAGTAAATGTATGAATACTATCATTCACTGAGTGCCTATTAGGTACTGGGCATCAGGTTCTACTGTAGGCAGTTAAAGGTAAGTACAAGAGTGCCTGCCCTGAAGAAAATGAGAGGAAAGTGATGGAGCTGTATATTACACTTCTCAAGAATGCTTTTTATATAGTGGGAGAGTAAGGAAGGACATTTCTTAGGTTATTATGACTCAGTTGTGGACAGGAGACAAAGTCTAAAAATCTAGAAAATGAGAAGGTTGGGGTTTTAGATTGGAGACCCAGGATTTAAGGTGGAAACACCACCCTTATGGCAGAAAGTGAAGAGGAACTAAAAAGCCTCTTGATGAAAGTGAAAGTGGAGAGTGAAAAAGTTGGCTTAAAGCTCAACATTCAGAAAACAAAGATCATGGCATCTGGTCCCATCACTTCATGGGAAATAGATGGGGAAACAGTGGAAACAGTTGCAAACTTTATTTTGGGGGGCTCCAAAATCACTGCAGATGGTGACTGCAGCCATGAAATTAAAAGACGCTTACTCCTTGGAAGAAAAGTTATGACCAACCTAGATAGCATATTCAAAAGCAGAGATATTACTTTGCCGACTAAGGTCTATCTAGTCAAGGCTATGGTTTTTCCAGTGGTTATGTATGGATGTGAGAGTTGGACTATGAATAAAGCTGAGCACTGAAGAATTGATGCTTTTGAACTGTGATGATGGAGAAGACTCTTGAGAGTCCGTTGGACTGCAAGGAGATCCAGCCAGTCTATTCTGAAGGAGATCAGCCCTGGGATTTCTTTGGAAAGAATGATGCTAAAGCTGAAACTCCAGTACTTTGGCCACCTCATTAGAAGAGTTGACTCATTGGAAAAGACTCTGATGCTGGGAGGGATTGGGGGCAGGAGGAGAAGGGGACGACAGAGGATGAGATGGCTGGATGGCGTCACCGACTCGACGGACATGAGTCTGGGTGAACTCCGGGAGTTGGTGATGGACAGGGAGGCCTGGCATGCTGCGATTCATGGAGTCGCAGAGTTGGACACGACTGAGCGACTGAACTGAACTGAACTGATAGAGGAAGTCCCAGAAAGTGAGTTAGAAAAACAAACCACATGGGGGCAGTAATATGTTTAATTTTACCAACAAAAAATTCTCAGAATCATGAGCCTGTTTCCATAATATGACAAACATTAACATATTCATTAGAATCCTACATTATTTCTTCACTGACTCTTTAAAAAGAATTTTTCTTTTCACCTTTCACATATAATGCAAACCCAAGGCCATAGTGATATTTTTACCATTGAAAGAGTGCCATTAAACACTTAACATCAAGCTAACAAGTAGTTAGCCTTCACAATAGTGCTACAAATATATATTTATGTGATGAATATTAATAATCTGTTCTCTCATTCTCTCGTCTCTTATAAAATGTTAATGTAATGAACACAGTGATTAAAAAGAATAAAATATTGCCATTTACAGCAACATGGTTGGACATAGAGAATATTGTACTTAGTGAAGTAAGTCAAACAGAAAAAATAACTTATATCATTTATATATGATATCACAAAAATAATATAAAGAAGAATATAAAAGGATTTACATACAAAACAGAAACATCCAGACCTAGAAAGCAAATTTATAATTAAAGGGAAGATGCAAGGGGATAGATTAGGAGTACATAAAATAGGTAAGCAACAGGGATTTATAGCACTGGGAATTCTACTCAATATCTTGTAATAATATATAATAGAAAATAATCTAAAAAAGTATAGAACTCAGTCACTTTGCTATAATACACTGAAACTGACTCAATAATGTAAATCAAGTGTACTTCAGTTAAAAATGTCAATGTAATGAGAATAACACAGAACAAATATGTGGCTGAAAATAGCCAATCTTTCTTCAATATTGAGTGTCTTTCCTTGGCTGATACTTAATTAAAGTGTTAGTTGCTCAGTTGTATCTGACTCTTTGCAACCCCGTGGACTGTAGCTCCTCTGTCCATGGAATTCTCCAGGCAAGAATACTGGAGTGGGTTGCCATTTCCTACTCCGGGGATCTTCCTGACCCAGGGGTGGAACCTGCATCTCTTATGTCTCCTTCCGCCTGGCAGGTGGGTTCTTTACCTCTAGCTCCACGTGGGAAGCCCCTCATCACACATTAGGATGAAATGTATTATAACTCAGTGTCTTTCAGGAGTGATGCATCCTCATATTGATTGCTGTTATTTTCACATGAGTTTTAATTGATGAAAGTGTTAGAATGGAAGAGTATTACAAATAGATTCTCACAAAATATCTTTTTAAACCTTCTAATGAGCTCAGAGAGTTCCAGAAAAACATCTATTTCTGCTTTATTGACTATGCCAAAGCCTTTGACTGTGGATCACAATCAACTGTGGAAAATTCTGAAAGAGATGGGAATACCAGACCACCTGACCTGCCTCTTGAGAAATCTGTATGCAGGTCAGGAAGCAACAGTTAGAACTGGACATGGAACAACAGACTGGTTCCAAATAGGAAAAGGAGTATGTCAAGGCTGTATATTGTCACCCTGCTTATTTAACTTATATGCAGAGTACATCATGAGAAATGCTGGGCTGAATGAAACACAAGCTAGAATCAAGATTGCAGGCAGAAATATCAATCACCTCAGATATGCAGATGACACCACCCTTATGGCAGAAAGTGAAGAGGAACTCAAAAGCCTCTTGATGAAAGTGAAAGAGGAGAGTGAAAAAGTTGGCTTAAAGCTCAACATTCAGAACACAAAGATCATGGCATCTGGTCCCATCACTTCATGGGAAATAGATGGGGAAACAGTGTCAGACTTTATTTTTCTGGGCTCCAAAATCACTGCAGATAGTGACTGCAGCCATGAAATTAAAAGACGCTTACTCCTTGGAAGGAAAGTTATGACCAGCCTAGATAGCATATTCAAAAGCAGAGACATTACTTTTCCAACAAAGGTGCATCTTGTCAAGGCTGTGGTTTTTCCAGTGGTCATGTATGGATGTGAGAGTTGGACTGTGAAAAAAGCTGAGTGCTGAAAATTGATGCTTTTGAACTGTGGTGTTGGACAAGACTCTTGAGAGTCCCTTGGACTGCAAGGAGATCCAACCAGTCCATTCTGAAGGAGATCAACCCTGGGATTTGTTTGGAAGGACTGATGGTAAAGCTGAAACTCCAGTACTTTGGCCACCTCATTAGAAGAGTTGACTCATTGGAAAAGACTCTGATGCTGGGAGGGATTGGGGGCAGGAGGAGAAGGGGATGACAGAGGATGAGATGGCTGGATGACATCACCGACTCAATGGACGTGAGTCTGAGTGAACTCCGGGAGTTGGTGATGGACAGGGAGGCCTGGCGTGCTGCGATTCATGGGGTTGCAAAGAGTCGGACATGACTGAGCAACTGAACTGAACTGAATGAGCTCAGTAGCTGAATCATCACACTCTTCTGCTTGCGTTCTGTGTTCTGTTTGCCCAATTACTTTTCTAGTGGTGAAGAAATTAAAAGCAAAGTTATTTAAAATCCAAAGAAACTTCGTCTTGCTGAAGGCCAACTGTAGTTGAGTCTTGACTTTTCATACCATATGTTTCATATTTTGCATACTTTTGACTATAATGAGACTGGCATATCTGGTGAATCATGCTCATGAATAAGGCGTGTATGTTTGTGTTCATGCTGTGTAAGAGGGTTCTGGAACATGTGCGATTATTAAAATCATAAGTCTATTAAACCATCTTGATAAGAAACTTTAAATATGAAATATGTAAACTATTCATTAGAAATCCCTTTAAAGAGAAATTCCATAAGGAAAACATGAATAATGGGTGTGTTTATCTTCTAAATATTATACTATTCTATTAATAACACATGATGAGAATTCTAACCACCATTGTCTTTGACTGAGAAGATTTTTCCGTTGTGTATTTTCTGAATTTCCAGATTTTCCCTTGGTTCACCGTATGCCTTTTATGATTATCAAGATTTTAGTGGATTTCTGAATGCCTTTTGAGGTTATTTCTAAAAAATTTCAGAGAAAGGTAGTATTAGGATACTAATGTAAAGTAAATGAAAATAGCCGTACATAGGATAATAATAGCCATCTTACTCATATGAGTCACTGTGCTAAGTATTTTGTTTATTCTCCTGAAACTGACACAGTATTGTAAATCAAGTATGGTTCAATTAAAAAATGTTAATTTGTTCATGTGTATTATTTAATCTTCATACAACCATATAAAGTAGATGCTGTTTTTTATCTTGATTTTATATATGAGGAAAACTGGAACTCAGAGATATTTAATAATATAACAAGGACCTACTGTATGTCATAGGGAGCTGTACTCAGTATCTTGTAATAAGCCATAATGAAAAGAATCTGAAAAAGATTATGTCTGTGTATGTGTGTGTGTGTGTGTGTGTGTGCATGTGTGTCTGTGTGCATTGGGTTGGCCAGAAAATTCATGCAGATTTTCACATAACGGCATCCAGAAAACTGAACGAACTTTTTGGCCAGTTCAGTATGTGCATATGTGTGTGTAACTGAATCATTTTGTTGTACACCTGAAACTATATTGTAAATCAATGATACTTCAGTTAAAAAAAATAATAATGTAAAAGCCAGTAGGTGGTGGAGCTGGTGTTTGGATTGGTCTTCAGAATTCATGTTCTTATCCACTATGTTATACTTTCTGTATTGGTTTTCACTGATACACTCATTCATGCACCAGCTTTTTGGTCAGTGTGCACTTTGGATGAGAGAGTGTGGTGGACTTTAGAAGCAGAAGGATGATAGTGACCTATCCATATAGCAGTTCACGGTGCACAGTCTGCTGGGTGACACAGTCACTGAGCTCTGAGTACTGGTGTCTGTGTGCTGAGTCATTTCAGTTATGTCCAACTCTGTGAGACCCCATATACTGTAGCCCTCTAGGTCCATGGGATTCTTCAGGCAAGAATACTGGAGTGGGTTGCCACGTCCTCCTCCAGGAGATCTTCCCAACGCAAGGATCGAGCCAGTGTCTCTTAACGTCTAACCTGCATTGGCAGGCGAGTTCTTTACCACTAGTGCCACCTGAAAAGTTCTGAGTACCAGGGACTGAGGAAATACAAAAGAGCATAGCTAAATCTGCCTGGGAAGAAGACCGAGGAAGCATTGGGTTAACTTCTTGGCGGGGGAATATTTAGGCTCTGCTGGCATAGAAGGGGAGGAGGGTATTCCAGGAAGGGAGAACAGCATGTCCAAGATGGTGGTTTTGCAGATGACTCAGAGGCGAGATTTTGAAAGGCCTCGGATGCCTGGTGACAGAGTTTGAATTTTGGTTGTGTGAACTGTGGGAAACCAATAAAAGAGTTTAAGCAGTAATAGATTTAGATTGGCTTTTTTTTTTTTTTCTTACAAAGATTTTTCTCGCAGCCAACTGGAAGAGTGGTTACTGTCAAGGATTGTGCAGTTAGGGAGACCAGGCTGAAGGCTTTGTTTCCCTAAATGACTCCATGCCCCCTAGTCATTTTGGAAATAGGATAGAGATTAGAATACCTGAGTGCCTGAGATTCCAAATTATATTAGAGTTATAATACATTGAGTTAGTTTTGAGTCTAGAGTATGTATTCTCATGCACAAAAGTCAATAACATATTTTCTACAGCTTATTCATTAAATAATTGTTTCACAGCTGAATGAATTTGGAATTTATCAAGCAGAAATTCTGATATTTTATAGACAAATTCTTTATAACAAATGGTCAGGTATGCTTGTTTTAACTTTTTAGCTCAGTGGGTATGCTCTGCAATGCAGTTGGAATTTTTATGAAAATATATACATACTACACACAAATGCACATGCTTACACATCAACTTACTATTTGTAGTAAAACCCAAGTTGCTATAGATTCTGAAAACTAAGATCTTAAATCTTTATGAGCAGATGAGAGCATTATCCCCATATGATGATAATAAGTTTGTATTTTAAATGGAAAGTTTTAAGAATTAAAATTTTTCCATTATCAGGAAATATTGTATCTGCTACACTAATCAGTGAAGGTATCTTAGGAAAGAGCATTCCTGGCAGAGAGAACAGCAAATGCAACATCCAAAGATGGAATGTGCCTGACAAGTGTTTGAGGAACATGAGGAATCATCAGGCTGGAGCAGGGTAATTGAGCAGGAGGATGGTCAGAATGGTAATGGGCCCAAAGTTTGTAGGTCTTTGCTGGTCATTGTTATGACTTGGAATGAGGCGAAGCATTGGAAGATTTGGGGCAAGCTGTACCATGATCTGAATGTTACATTAAGAATGACTTGGCTTCTCTTTTGAGACTAGATCAGATAGGGCAGGGACAAAGCAGGAAGAGATGTTCAGAGGGCACTGGAGAGGAGTGAAGTGATGAGATAAGAGAGGAGTGATGAGAAGTAGTCTTTGTAAGGATTCAGTTGAGTTCAGTCCAGTCGCTCAGTCATGTCCAACTCCTTGAGATTCCATGGATGCAGCATGTCAGGCCTCCCTGTCCATCACCAACTCCCAGAGTTTACTCAAACTCATGTCCATTAAGTTGGTGATGCCATCCAACCATCTCATCCTCTGTCATCCCCTTCTTCTCCTGCCTTCAATGTTTCCCAGCATCAGGGTCTTTTCATATGAGTCAGTTCTTCACATCAGGTGGCCAAAGTATTGGCGCTTCAGCTTCAGCATCAGTCCTTCCAATGAATATTCAGGACTGATTTCCTTTAGGATGAATTGGTTGGATCTCCTTGCAGTCCAAGGAACTCTCCAGTGTCTTCTCCAACACCACAGTTCAAAAGCATCAATTCTTTGGCACTCAGCTTTCTTTATAGTCCAACTCTCACTTCCATACATGAATACTGGAAAAACCATAGCTTTGACTAGACGAACCTTTGTTGGCAAAGTAATGTCTCTGCTTTTTAATATGCTGTCTAGGTTGGTCATAGCTTTTCTTCCAAGGGGTAAGTGTCTTTTGATTTCATGGCTGCAGTCACCATCTGCAGTGATTTTGGAGCCCCCCAAAATAAAGTCTGTCACTGTTTCCACTATTTCCCCATCTTTTGCCATGAAGTGATGGGACCAGATGCCATGATCTTCGTTTTCTGAATATTGAGCTTTAAGCCAACTTTTTCACTCTCCTCTTTCACTATAATCAAGAGGCTCTTTAGTTCTTCTTCATTTTCTGCCATAAGGGTGGTGTCATCTGCATATCTGAGGTTATTGATATCTCTCTCGGCAATCTTGATTCCAGCTTGTGCTTCCTCCAGCCCAGTGTTTCTCATGATGTACTCTGCAGAGAAGTTAAATAAGCAGGGTGACAATATACAGCCTTGACATACTCCTTTCCTGATTTGAAACCAGTCTGTTGTTCCATGTCCAGTTCTAACTGTTGCTTCTTGACCTGCATACAGATTTCTCAAGAGGCAGGTCAGATTGTCTGGTATCCCATCTCTTTCAGAATTTTCCACAGTTTGTTGTGATCCACATAGTCAAAGGCTTTGGCATAGTCAATAAAGCAGAAGTAGGTGTTTTTTTGGAACTCTCTTGCTTTTTCAATGATCCAGAGGATGTTGGCAATTTGATCTCTGGTTCCTCTGCCTTTTCTAAAACCAGCTTGAACATCTGGAAGTTCACAGTTCACATACTGTTGAAGCCAGGCTTGGAGAATTTTGAGCATTACTTTGCTAGCATGTGAGATGAGTACAATTGTGCAAAGTTAGAGCATTCTTTGGCATTGCCTTTCAGTCCTGTGGCCACTGCTGAGTTTTCCACATTTGCTGGCATATTGAGTGCAGCACTTTCACAGCATCATCTTTTAGAATTTGAAATAGCTCAACTGGAATTCCATCACCTCCACTAGCTTTGTTCGTTACTGATGCTTTCTAAGGCCCACTTGACTTCGCATTCCAGGATGTCTGGCTCTAGATGAGTGATCACACCAACGTGATTATCTGGGTCGTTAAGATCTTTTTGTATAGTTCTGTGTATTCTTGCCACCTCTTCTTCATTTCTTCTGCTTCTGTTAGATCCATACCATTTGTGTCCTTTATTGTGCACATCTTTGCATGAAAAAATCTCTTGGTATCTCTAATTTTCTTGAAGAGATCTATAGTCTTTCCCATTCTGTTGTTTTCCTCTATTTCTTTGCATTGATCGCTGAGGAAGGCTTTCTTATCTCTCCTTGCTGTTCTTTGGAACTCTGCATTCAAATGGGTATATCTTTTCTTTTATCCTTTGCCTTTCACATCTCTTCTTTTCATAGCTGTTTGTAAGCCCTCCTCAGACAACCATTTTGCCTTTTTGTGTTTCTTTTTCTTGGGGATGATCTTGATCCCTGCCTCCTGTACAATGTCACGAACCTCTGTCCATAGTTCTTCAGACACTCTATCAGATCTAATCCTTTGAATCTATTTGTCACTTCCACTGTATAGTCGTAAGGGATTTGATTTAGGTCATACTTTAGACTGCCTCATATCTATTCAAAAATTTAAATGACAGTGAAAGTTGCTCAGTCGTGTCCAACTCTTTGCCACCCCATAAACTATACAGTCCTTGGAATTCTCCAGGCCAGAATAGTGAAGTGGGTAGCCTTTCCCTTCTCCCCAGGATCTTCCCAACCCAGGGGTCGAACCCAGGTCTTCCACATTGCAGGCAGATTCTTTACCAGTTGAGCCACAGGGAAGCTCAGAAATACTAGAATGGGTAGCCTATCCCTTCACCAGGGGATCTTCCTGACCAAGGAATTGAACGAAGGTCTCCTGAATTGCAGGTGGATTCTTTACCAAGTGATCAAAGAGGCTAAATACTTTGATAAAGATACGTGTCCTACTATCCTATATGTAATAGTTTGCATCTGCTAACCCCACTGAGGCTCTGGTGGCTCAGACGGTAAAGAGTCTACCTTCAGTGCAGGAGACCTGGCTTCGATCCCTGGATCAGGAAGATCCTGTAGAGAAGGAAATGGCAACCCACTCCAGTATTCTTGCCTGGAAAATCCCATGGACAGAGGAGCCTGGCAGGCTACAATCCATGGGGTTGCAAAGAGTCAGAAATGCCTGAGTGACTAAAACACTAACACCCAACTCCCAATCCTTCCCTCCTCCACCCCTCTCCTTGGCAACCACAAATCTGTTCTCTATATCTGTGAGTCTGTTTCTGTTTCATGAACATGATCACGTGTGTCATATTTTAGATTCCACATATAACTGATATCATATGGTGTATGTCTTTCTCTTTCTGACTTCACTTACTAAGACAATCCTTAGGTTCATCAGTGTTGCTGCAAATGCCATCATTTCATTCTGTTTTACGATATATACAATGGAATGTTACTCAGTCACAAGAAGGATGAAATAATGGCATTTGTAGCCAACACGGGTTGTCATAGTGCAGGAGTCTTGCAGGAGATGTGGATTCAGTCCCTGGGTTGGGGAGATCCCCTGGAGAAGGAAATGACAATCCACTCCAATATCGTTGCCTGGGAAATCTCATGGACAGAGGAACCTAGTGGGGTACAGTTCCTGGAGTTGCAAAAGAGTAGGACGTGCCTAAGCAATTAAATAACAACAAATACATATATGTATGCATGTATATGTACATGTATGTATGTGTATATACATATATATGTACAAAGAAGCTGCCTGCCACGCGAGAGACTGGGGTTGGATCCCTGGTTTGGGAAGATACCCTGGATAAAAAAATATCTTCTTTATCCATTCATCTGTCAATGGATATTTAGGTTATTCCCATGTCTTGGCAGTCATAAATCATGCTGCTATGAACATAAGGGTGCAGGTATTTTTTCGAATTGTAGTTTTGTCAAGAACATGGTATTGTATTAATAATGAAGCACCAGAAACTATATTGAGTATCCTGGGATAAACCATGATGGAAAAGATAAGAATGTATATTTGTGTATAACTGAATCACTTTGCTATACAGAGGAAATTAAAATAATATTGTAAAACAACTTATTTTTGTAAATAAAACAATATTATAAAGCAATATTGTAAAACAATTTATTTTTTTAATAAAATTAAAAAAAAAAAACCTGATACATGTCTAGGTAAGTGGCAGAATGTAGATTAGAACTGAACAGATTGGCTCCAGAGCCCATATTCTTACGGAATACAGGCACCAAAATGCAGAGTCACAGGCATCCAGTGCTAGAGGGACTTTATGAAATTAACTCCTCACTGTGCACATATAGAAAGTGGGGTCGTGACAGTTGCACGATGTACTGCAGCCAGTAATGGCAGAGCCAGTACTGTACAGTCATCTGTGCTGAGTTCTGTTACCCTGCATAGCTTTTATTTGATCAGCTGTTTTTCCAGGTGAAAAGTATATTCTCCAAGGGGAAAATCAAATATATGTTTTATTCTCTCAGTGTTTCTGAGCCACTTAGTCTTATTGTGGAGATTTATTAAAAACAGAATCTTTAATTTGAAAACCAGGTTTGAATCTTTCAGTTATGTTCTATGTTTAATGATATTGAAAAAAATCAGCATAATCAGACTCTCTTTTGTCTGTTGCCTGTTAATTTATAATGCTTAACATTAAAAAAACTGATATTAATACTATAGCTGTGTTTAAGTAGTTATTTCTAGAAATCAAATATAAGGAATAAAATATGCCTTATTTATAACCCACATAAATTTAAATCATAAATGAAATCAACTGGATAGAGATCCTCAGTAAGAACTTAAAAAAAAAGTATCACACGTATTTAATCCACACTTTCCAATCACTGCAACAAGCGGGCAATGATTTATGTACAAGAAAAACATTTTTTATTATTTTTGTAGTGGGGCATTTATTGCACACACAGTAAGTGTTATAACCAAAACAAATATACAGTTGGGACATTGTGTTTAAATTATTTTCTGTCATGTACTATATAAACCAACAATGGTTTGAAACGTATTTAAACCACCATCTGGGACAAAGCAAAATCTGTTCCAAGATCCAGCACATGATGAATGTGAGCTGAGTTTCATTAGAAGCCTCCTAGCACGTCCCTTCATCCTGAATCATTTCTTCCATGGTTTGAAAGAATTCCAACATCCGTCCTAGCTCCCAGAGGTTTTGAGTGTTTTTAATAGATCATGACATTTTTTTTTTCTGGCCTCATAAAGAACTAAATCAATGAAGTTAAATGTTCCTGCATTTAAGTTTCCTTTCAGTCCAGAGACGTGAAGTTCAGGCTTGTGTCTTTTAAAACCTTCAGCAGAACGTCCCATCTGATGAGAACAGTAATCCCTGGGATTTGGTAGTTTAAGAGGAACAGTCTTCTTTTTACAGTAGACTCACCTGAATTGAAAATCTGTTGTCATAAGAACAGGTAGGTATTTAATGAAGTACCTATTTAGCGCTGTGGGCTGGAGGCACTGCAGACCTTAACATTAATTTGCAGCTCCGACTGACTATGGAGTCTGTCTGAGTGGTGTTGTTTTAAAATTTTTTGTTTACTTATTTATTTATAGCTGTGTCGAATCTTAGTTGTGGCATGTGGGATCTTTGTTGCCCCATGCTGGCTTAGTTGGCTCGTGCTGGCTTAGTTGCCCTATGGCATGTGGGATCTTAGTTCCCAGACCAGGGATCAAACCTGTGTCCCCTGAATTGGAAGGCAGATTCCTAACTACTAGGCCACCAGGAAAGTCTCCTGAGCATTTTCTTTTTGGGACACTATTTGTTGCATTTTCCCTGTGTAATAACAATGAGAACTGTGATCTTGTTACTGTATATGAAGCATGCTTCTAAGTCCCTTACACAGATTATCTCACTTATTCATAACAGCAGTCTTAGAGGCAGATACACTTATAATCACCATTATTTTACTTGTGATGACACTGAGGACCTGTAAAATATAAAACTGTGCAGCTTGCCCAAAGTGACATGGCTAGAAAGTGCTGGCCTTCTAATTCAGTTTTCTCATCAGTACAGGCATCAATTCCATATATAAGGGTGTTATAACTAGGATAAGAGAAATTAAGCAGCTCTCCCAAATCATATGTCTAATAAATGGAGAAAGTGGGAGCTGAGTCTAGGACTTCTTATTCACTACTTTTAGACTCAAACAGGTTGTCTCATTTTCAGTCATTTTATATTTTTGTACATATAAATTTTAATACACCTTTTAATATAAGTCTAATGTGTAATTTAAAAAAATATTTTTTTGTTCAGAGAGGATTTTAGAATTTTTTATCTGAATTGAGCCAGAGAAGATGCACGATGATAATTGTGGATAGGATTTCCTATAGCTACTAAAGTTCCCAGGTGTACTAGAATATTATGATCACCCTTTTTAAACAAAATATAGCAAAAAAATCACATATAAGGAAAGTACTTTTAGTATTATGTTTGATGACATAAGGACAGCTTTGTTATGATATCTGATATAGCTCAAATTCTTTATTAGTTATGCTGAGTATATATTTCTTATTTTTTATTAAAACAAGATAATATTCTTTTGTAGACAATGAGAAAAAAAATCACATAACTTTGGAAATCAAAAATATTTGAATTAGGACTTCCCTGGCAGTCCAGTGGTTAAGATTTCTCCTTCCAGTGCAGGGGGTGTGAGTTTGATCCCTGGTCGGGGAATTAAGATCCCACATGCCTCAGGGACAAAGAAAAGAAGATTATTGTAAAAAATCCAACAAATATCTTTAGAATGGTCCACATTAAAAAAAAATCTTAAAAAGATACTTCAATCGAGATTTAATGGAGATACTGCACTTCTTTTCAGGGAGCAAATTTCAATACGTTAGAGTTTAAGTAGATTCTGATAATGGTTGCATGATGATCCAGAAATGCAGTAATTTTAGACAGACCCCAAACTTGCAATTTAGCAAAAATATTCTTCAATAAACTAGGCAGAAATGCTATCAAAATATTCAAATTTTAACTTATTGGTTAAATCTTTATGCCTATATGCAGATGTGTTAGAAAAACATGGATTTTTTAAAATAAAAATATTTGTTTTAAAGCCCTGTAGACATTTTCAGACACATCTTTGTTCCCTGTTCTGATTAAGCTCATAGTACTCCACAGTGCTGGGGAGTGTTTTTCATTAATTTACTATTAATCTTACCGTTCTGTCATTCTTTCCTCAACAGAAGTCTAATAAAAATCATTTACCGTTATAAGATAATGTTCTAACTTGCCTATTTGCTTTGAAACTGGATATCTTTCTGGTTTGAAACTTGTCAGTCTTTAAGTTTTCTGGCACAAGGGAGTCAAGTGAGGTTAGTCTGTGGAAAGAAGACAGCGGATCAGACCCTGGCGTCATATATGGGCTTTGGGAGTGAGAGCTTTGTCTTATTTCTTGGGGTATGAGACAGTATCTTCTACTGATGAAGCAAGAAGCAGGGAGAAATTTTGAGAATTGGTAGGAGACTAGGGAAGAAGATACCTGGGAAAGCCTCTGTAATTTGCTACTAATTAGGGCTTTCCTAGTGGCTCAGATGGTAAAGAATCCACCTGCAATGTGGTAGACCTGGGTTTAATCCCTGGGTTGGGAACATCTCCTGGAGGAGGGCATGGCAACCCACTCCAGTATTCTTGCCTGGAGAACCCCCATGGACAGAGGAGCCTGGCAGACTGCAGTGCATGGGGTCGCAAAGAGTATTTGGCAATTTACATGGAAAGTATGTGTGAAAACGCTGTTGCTGTGTTATCATAATTCCTGCTTTATCAGACCTTCAATAATGTCTCTAGTAGAAGGGGAAAAGCTTTTCTCTTAGTGGAATACTCATTGGTGAACAGGAATCTTAGTGCCTTGTTATTCCTCAGTTACATATGCAAGTCTTGTTCACTTCACTTTATATATAAATCTTTCTGATTCTAAATCATTCTTTATTTATTGCCTATTAATATGTTATTACAACACTTATCTCCTGTTCCTTCCTTGTTATTCATTAGTTGTTTAACATATAATTTTAGTATAGTATGCTAGGATATGACTTTGATTAGTTTGAATTTTAGCATTTCATTCCAACTTTGAGTTAACCATAAATTGTACAGCAAAGCCGAACCATATAATTGACAAAAGCACTTGGCAATAGTTTTCTGAGAACTTATGAACTTGGAAATGGCATTAAGAGTTCATTAATTGTATTTCCACTGGTTTCAAGGCTTCAGGAACTCTGAACTATATTCAAAGGAGTCCTGAGGAGAAAGTGTGTAAAACCCTGAAAAGAAATGTGAAGCATCACAGATTATAGTGTCTAATGTTTAGCCAGATTCAAAATCCAAATACAGATTTATTAACATTAAAGTGTTAACCTAATTTAAAACTATATATCTAGCCTTAATTTTGTAGAAAATGACTATGATTTTTATCTTTTATGCTTTCCCACATTAGATTTCTGGAAGGTATATATTTTGCTTCCCAGGTGGTCCAGGGGTAAAGAATCTGCCTGCCAGTGCAGGAGATGCAAGCGATGCAGGTTTGATTCCTGGGTTCAGAAGATTCCCTGGAGTAGGAAATGGCAACTCACTCCAATATTCTTGCCTGGGAAATTTCATGGACAGAGGAGCCTGGTGGGCTACAGTCCATGGGGTCGCAAAGAGTCAGACACGACTGAGCACAGAACAACAGCAACAGTATATATTATTATATTAAAATTTCTGTTTCTTAGAATATTTCTTTTTGATGACTGCCATCAGAGGTTTTTCCTCTACCTGTATTTGAAGTTACCCTATTTAGTTGTCTTCTGATTCTCTCAAACTTAAAACTAGGTTTAATTGTTTTCTTCTTGTTCATTCCCTATATATAACCCATTACCAACATCAGTTCAATTCAGTTCAGTGGCTCAGTTGTGTCTGACTCTTTGCGACCCCATGATTCTCAGCACGACAGCCTCCCTGTCTATCACCATCTCCTGGAGTTCAGTCAGACTCACGTCCATCGAGTCGGTGATGCCATCCAGCCATCTCATCCTCTGTCGTCCCCTTTTCCCCCTGCCCCCAATCCCTCCCAGCATCAGAGTCTTTTCCAATGAGTCAACTCTTCACATGAGGTGGCCAAAGTACTGGGATTTCAGCTTTAGCATCATTCCTTCCAAAGAAATCCCAGGGCTGATCTCCTTCAGAATGGACTGGTTGGATCTCCTTGCAGTCCAAGGGACTCTCAAGAGACTTCTCCAGCACCACAGTTCAAAAGCATCAATTCTTCGGTGCTCAGCTTTCTTCACAGTCCAACTCTCACATCCATACATGACCACTGGAAAAACCATAGCCTTGACTAGATGGACCTTTGTTGGAAAAGTAGTATCTTTGCTTTTGAATATGCTGTCTAGGTTGGTCGTAACTTTCCTTAGGAGTAAGCGTCTTTTAATTTCATGGCTGCAATCACCATCTGCAGTGATTTTAGAGCCCCCAGAAATAAAGTCTGACACTGTTTCCAGTGTTTCATCATCTATTCCTCTTGAAGTGATGGGACCAGATGCCATGATCTTTGTTTTCTGAATATTGAGCTTTAAGCCAACTTTTTCACTCTCCTCTTTCACTTTCATCAAGAGGCTTTTTAGTTCCTCTTCACTTTCTGCCATAAGGGTGGTGTCATCTGCATATCTGAGGTAACTGATCTTTCTCCTGGCAATCTTGATTCCAGCTTGTGTTTCTTCCAGCCCAGCATTTCTCATGATGTACTCTGCATATAAGTTAAATAAGCAAGGTGACAATATACAGCCTTGATGTACTCCTTTCCCTATTTGGAACCAGTCTGTTGTTCCATGTCCAGTTCTAACTGTTGCTTCCTGACCTGCATAGAGGTTTCTCAAGAGGCAGGTCAGGTGGTCTGGTATTCCCATCACTTTCAGAATTTTCCACAGTTTATTGTGATCCACACAGTCAAAGGCTTTGGCATAGTCAATAAAGCAGAAATAGATGTTTTTCTGGAACTCTCTTGCTTTTTCTATGATCCAGCAGATGTTGGCAATTTGATCTCTGGTTCCTCTGCCTTTTCTAAAACTAGCTTGAACATCTGGAAGTTCACAGTTCATGTATTTCTGGAGCCTGGAGAATTTTGAGCATGACTTTACTAGCATGTGAGATGAGTGCAATTGTGCAGTAGTTTGAGTATTCTTTGGCATTACCTTTCTTTGGGATTGGAATGAAAACTTACCTTTTCCAGTCCTGTGGCCACTGCTGAGTTTTCCAAATTTGCTGGCATATTGAGTGCAGCACTTTCACAGCATCATCTTTTAGGGTTTGAAATAGCTCAACTGGAATTCCATCACCTCCACTAGCTTTGTTCGTAGTCATGCTTTCTAAGGCCCACTTGACTTCACATTTCAGGATGTCTGGCTCTAGGTGAGTGTTCATACCATCATGATTACCTTGGTTGTGAAGATCTTTTTTGCACAGTTCTGGGTATTCTTGCCACCTCTTCTTAATATCTTCTGCTTCTGTTAGGTCCATACCATTTCTGTCCTTTATTGAGCCCATTTTTGGATGAAATGTTCCCTTGTTATTTCTAATTTTCTTAAAGAGATCTGTAGTCTTTCCCATTCTGTTGTTTTCCTCTATTTCTTTGCATTGATTGCTGAAGAAGGCTTTCTTATCTCTTCTTGCTATTCTTTGGAACTGTGCATTCAGATGCTTTTATCTTTCCTTTCCTCCTTTGCTTTTCGCTTCTCTTCTTTTCACAGCTATTTGTAAGGCCTCCCAAGACAGCCATTTTGCTTTTTTGCATTTTTTTCCCATGGGGATGGTCTTGATCCCTGTCTCCTGTACAATGTCACAAACCTCATTCCATAGTTCATCAGGCACTCTGTCTATCAGATCTAGTCCCTTAAATCTATTTCTCACTCCCACTGTATAATCATAAGAGATTTGATTTAGGTCATACCTGAATGGTCTAGTGGTTTTCCCTACTTTCTTCAATTTAATCTGAATTTGGCAATAAGGAGTTCATGACCAACATCAAGGCCTGTCCATTTTTTGGCCAGTAGGTGCCCAATCTATTTGCATCTTTCTAGTTTCTACTGATTTGCCTTTGCCAGACTTCAGTAATTCCTCTTCTGTACCATTGCTTTTTCTTTGAGCAGGTATATCTTCCTCATCCTCTTTCCTATGTCCTGTCTTTTCTTTATACAATGGAAAGAATAAGTTTTTAAAAATTTAAAATTATATCACATGCTCTTCACTCCCAAAGTCCTTTCGTAACTTCCCATTGCAGTCAGCTAAAAAGCCAGATAGCTTATGTACAAACCCTGTATGATCTGCTGTCCCTAGAATGTAAATTGCATTCATTCTCATTCAGGAATGTTTATAAAAGTTGTCTACAGAAGGCACTATGCTGTACTGGGTACTGGGGACACAGCAGTCAATTAATGAATTAATAAATAAGAATGAGAAGAAAAGAGGACATGTGTGGACCTTGTATGCATGAAACTTCATCTAGTCGTAGGGCAAATATTAATCAAATAATCACACCCAAAAATCTACTGTATAAATGTTCAATTGATCAGTGCTATGGAGAATAGGTTTGTGGTTTTATGAAAGCAAGTAACACTGAAATTGTAGTGCAAGAGTGATGATTGAGGTCATGAGTAGGAATTAATGATTTTGAGTGTAAGGATGGGTGTTTGTGTGAAGGAGGAGCGAGGAGGTGTAAGGAGAGAGTTTTCCGGAAGAAAGGAGTAGTGTTGCCAAAGCCTACAGTGGCAGTGGCAGAAGCAGACCATGGCATGGGAAGTGACAACTCCATACAGTTACATGTAGGTCTCACTTAGTGCGTAACATATTGTAGGTCTCACTTAGTGCGTAACATATTGTAGGTCTTACTTAGTGCTTAATGATTTTTTGTCTTTATATTTGGCTGTGCCATGTGGCACAGAGTCTTAACCCCTAGACTGCCAGGGAAGTCTCTCATTTAAGGATTTTCTAATGGATTAAATATAATGAAGGGAAAGGGAAAGTGTTTGGGTAGATGTTGGCAAACACAATTAAAATGTTTGGAGATGTAAGTTCAAGTCCTGGTGGTACATTTAACTTACTCCGTGTGAGATAGAGAAAGAGAGAGGCAAATCACTTAATATTTTGAATCACAGATTCTTCATCTTACTTATCAGTTCAGTTCAGTAGCTCAGTTGTGTCCGACTCTTTGAGATCCCATGGATTGCAGCATGCCAGGCCTCCCTGTCCATCACCAATTCACTGAGTTTACTCAAATTAATGTCCATTGAGTCAGTGATGCCATCCAACCATCTCATCCTCTGTTGTCCCCTTCTTCTCCTGCCTTGAATCTTTCCCAGCGTCAGGTTCTTTTCAAATGAGTGAACTCTTCGTATCAGGTGGCCAAAGTATTGGAGTTTCAGCTTCAACAACAGTCCAATGAATAGTCAGGACTGATTTCCTTTAGAATGGACTGGTTGGATCTCCTTGCAGTCCAAGGGACTCTCAAGAGTCTCCTCCAACACCACAATTCAAAAGCATCAATTCTTCAGCACTCAGCCTTCTTCACAGTCCATGGATGTATACTCACATCCATACATGACTACTGGAAAAACCATAGCCTTTGCTGGATGGACCTTTGTTGGCAAAGTAATACCTCTGCTTTTTAATATGCTATCTAGGTTGGTCATAACTTTTCTTCCAAGGAGTAAGCGTCTTTTAATTTCATGGCTGCAGTCACCATCTGCAGTGATTCTGGAGCCCCCCAAAATAAAGTCTGCCACTGTTTCCCCATCTATTTCCCATGAAGTGATGGGACCAAATGCCATGATCTTAGTTTTCTGAATGCTGAGCTTCAAGCCAACTTTTTCACTCTCTCTCCTCTTTCACTTTCATCAGGAAGCTCTTTAGTTCTTCTTCGCTTTGTGCCATAAGGGTGATGTCATCTGCATGTCTTACTTGTAAAGTAGGCTTAACTCACTTTGGTTAAAATCAAATGAAATAGTGAAAGCACATTGCAAACTGTAAATTGGTATATACGTGTACCATTGTTACTTTTTCTCACATGTTTCCCTATATTCCTCAGTATTAGTTTCCAGCCATTTTTCAGCTAGACTGTGATTTAGTCCTCTTCCCCAAACTGGAAGAATTTGCTCAAACCTTTCTGTTCACCCAAAGCAAATTGTTTCCCTGTAAATCAACTGCTCTAATAGCTTTTTTGCTTCTGTCCTCTTTTCCTGCCTCTCTGAAATTTATGTTCCTTTTTTATTTTTTTCATACCCTTCCCTTCATTTTTTTTTTTCTTTTACTCTTCTTTCCATCTTGGACTGTATTTCACTTTCAGTGTATGAGTTTCTTCCATTCTTCTATAGCATTGAGCCTGGCTATGGCCACTTATGTTTACTTCATAATTCACTGTGGGGATGCGGAGTTTAAGTATAGAAATATTGTCTTTAAGATCACTCATATTCCTTATATACATTTTCATTTTCTTTCATCAACTAGGTTTTCTTGCTTTAAAGCCTTCTTTCAAAGCTCATGTCTGTAACATCTTACTACTTTTTTAAGGGTAGGAATTACATATTACATTTTTAGTATATCTAAGTATGTATGTCTAATATGTATCGTATGCATGCTCAGTCACTCAGTCATGTCTGATTCTTTGTGACTCCATGGACTGTAGCTCATCAGGCTCCTCTGTCCATGGGATTTTTCAGGCAGGAATACTGGAGTGGGTTGCCATTTCCTCCTCCAGGGATCCTTCTAACCCAGGGCTCTTGCATTGCAAGGAGCTTCTTTAACCTGCTGAGCCATTGGGGAAAGTGAAAGTGAAAGTATTAGTTACTCAGTCCTGTCTGACTCTTTGAGACTCCATGGACTGTAGCCCTCCAGGCTCCTCTATCCATGAGATTCAAAGCCCTGTCTGATATGTATTCAGCTCAACTCAGTCGCTCAGTCCTGTCTGACTCTTTATGACCCTCTGAATCGCAGCACGCCAGGCCTCCCTGTCCATCACCAGCTCCCGGAGTTCACCCAAACTCATGTGCATCGAGTCAGTGATGCCATCCAGCCATCTCATCCTCTGTCGTCCTCTTCTCCTCCTGCCCCCAATCCCTCCCGGTATCAGGGTCTTTTCCAATGAGTCAACTCTTTGCATCAGGCGGCCAAAGTATTGGAGTTTCAGCTTTAGTATCATTCCTTCCAAAGAAATCCCGGGGCTGATCTCCTTCAGAATGGACTGGTTGGATCTCTTTGCAGTCCAAGGGACTCTCAAGAGACTTCTCCAACACCACACTTCAAAAGCATCAATTCTTCGGCACTCAGCCTTCTTCACAGTCCAACTCTCACATCCATACATGACTACTGGAAAAACCATAGCCTTGACTAGACGGACCTTAGTAGGCAAAGTAATGTCTTTGTTTTTGAATATGCTATCTAGGTTGGTCATAACTTTTCTTCCAAGGAGTAAGCATCTTTTAATTTCATGCCTGCAGTCACCATCTGCAGTGATTTTGGAGCCCCCAAAAATAAAGTCTGACACTCTTTCCACTGTTTCTCCATCTACTTCCCATGAAGTGATGGGACCAGATGCCATGATCTTCGTTTTCTGAATATTGGGCTTTAAGCCAACTTTTTCACTCTCCTCTTTCACTTTCATCAAGAGGCTTTTTAGTTCCTCTTCACTTTCTGCCATAAGGGTGGTGTCATCTGCATATCTGCGGTGATTGATATTTCTCCCGGCAATCTTGATCCCAGCTTGTGTTTCTTCCAGTCCAGTGTTTCTAATGATGTACTCTGCATAAGTTAATAAGTAGGGTGACAATATACAGCCTTGACGTACTCCTTTTCCTGTAAGTACGTATAAATATGTTGTGTATGAGTATACATGGATGCATCAGAGCTCTTCTTTGATACATTTTGGTTTAGTGAGGAAGAAGTGGTGTCTTTTATAATGGGAGCACATTGTTACTCTCCCAAGCCAAGCATATCCTATTCCTGGGGGATGAGGAATGGCCCTCTGCCTGTGTCTGTTCTCTGATTGCCTGGAAAAAGTTATCAGATAGATGGCGATTGAGATTATCTGCATATTATGTACTTCTTATTCCTGTTCATATTTCATATTTATTGTCTTTATATTGGAAAAAATCTTTTAGACTGAGGAATTCTCCCTTTTTAATTTAATCTCCCTACTTGAGTTGGTCTACAATTATATTTTCTAGAAGATAATAGACTAGATGCTCATTAGGATAGTTTAATGAAACATGAAATCTGTGTGAGGTTAATTGTTGCTATTTCAGTAAAAAATTCAAACTAGATTTACTTATTGACAAAATGTGTTAAACAAGATCCAATGATTCAATATAAATTTGAATCTATAAGTTATATAATTTATCTTTATTTTATGTTGGTAGACTTTCTTTTCCATTCTTTGTTACACAGATATCTGCAATAATTATCTGGCTTCTTTTCCTTATATAGTTGTTAGATTGGGACTTTTCTGTCACCTTCATTGACTGTATTACTGTATTTAATCTGTTACAAAGGAATCCTATTGGAGAATGTATATGAATTATTTCTCTCCATGAGGCCCTTTCTGACATCTTATTTTTCTGAGACAGTCTCTATGTTGTAAAGTTAGAATGCTAACCTTTTACCTTTTCAAAATACTTTTTATAAAATTGAAAATGGCTAATTCCTAGTATGAAGCTGCATTAAAAAAAAAACTAATTCTGTACTTCAGAAAACTTATAGAAAGTTATACATTCTACATTAGTATATGAATAAAACCATGGATGGAGTCATATATGGTTATGAGAGCCATAAAATGTAAATATGGCCACATCATTCATTTGATACAAATTACTTATGACTTCCCGGTTGTACTTTTAAAAAATTGAAAAATGCATTGCACATTGATTAAATCTTATGCTAGAATAAAAATGTAGCTGAGAACACTGTTAGTAGCACAGTATGAGGTTAAGTGTGATTGCATGTTTGTATATGGAAATTTGTATATTATAAAGAAAACAACTTCTGCAAAACTTAACTCACAATTTTCAGTTTTACCCATTAACCTTCATTTACTTAATTTAGAAAGCCCATTTAAAATATGTACTTAAGTGAAACCTTCTGAGAAGTTTTAGTTTGCAGAAAAATAATCTGAAACATTTCACAATCAAGTATTTTTGATTTTAGATTAACCATGCACGGTTCCTTTCCTTTAATGTGAATGATGAAAAGTTAGCTATTCTTGGTTTAAATTATATGAAAATATACATACATATTTATTTTATTATTCTACTTTATTGAATTAATTAATTCTCCCAGATGCTAGTAAAGCACTGTTTTTCTTCCCAACCCACTGATATAATTTGCCTTCTGCATGAACATATTTCAGCTTCTCAAACCATACATTTCAGGAACTAACATTTAGTTAATGTAGCAATATTCCAATCATATTAATTAAAAGCAAGTATTGTACATGATTAATTTACTTTGAGTTTACTTTCTTCATCACCTTTAACTGTTATTGCCTAAAGTGCCAGTAAAGCACTTTATATGGTGCTATAATCTATAGCTCTCTCCTTTTAGTGGTTGGTGATGGGAATTCCAAACCCATTGAAATTTTGAGCTAAAGTTGGAATCCATTATGGTCCAATGTCAAGAGTTACCTTTTTCTCCCTGCATTTGTAACATAGGTATGTAATTTTGGTTAGTGGCTGATTTTCTAATACAGCTTTAAAAGAACATTCTGCATAATCTTTTGCTTCCCTCAGTTCTCCTTGGTGGAAGGACATATCTAAGTTGAAGGGAAGTCCACCTGCATGGATGGGAGCCAATCTCTTGGAACATGGCTTATGGAGCCCCTGGACAGTAAGGATCTGTGATTACTGAAGCAGCACAGAATTTCAGTTTTTAGGCTGCTACATCACACTTGGCCTGTACAGCTGTGTAGTCAAGGGAGGCTGCAGATATTATTTAGGACAGCAACCACACAATCTGTTTTTCTTATAGAATATTTTCTCAGTTTTTTTTGAACCCCATCGAGTGTTAAAGCGGTGTTTTCTGGGAAAGTTGGAGATATTTTTTCCCCCTTTTTCAAACTCAGGGTGAAATATTTCTTTAATCATGTGTAAATTGTATTGTTAATTGATAAAATTATGTTAAAATAATTTATGGGAAATTCAACTATACTTCAATAAATAATTTGTGAGAATTTATTGAGAAAAAAGAAAAAATATATATTTTGCATTGATATTTGGTATCAACTGTTCTTGAAACCTTTTTTTTTTTTGGTTGAAGTATAGTTAATTTACAGTGCTGTGTTAGTTTCACAGCATTGCATGGTATTGAGTATAGTTCCCTGTGCTATGGAGTGTGTCCTTATTGTTTACCTATTTTATATATATTAGTGTGTATATGTTTATCTCAAACTCCTAATTTACTCTTAAATTGAGAAAACTTGCTGAAAATCCTTCTCCAAAATGTTGAAAGATTAATGAAAGACAAGTGCCACTGATAGAAAAGTAGACAGATGCTAAATAAATGTTAGACATATAAGTGATTATGGCAGCTGGAGCAAATCCATAGTCTTTAAATGAAAGTAAAAAAATTTTAATATGTCATGACACAAGCAGGAAGCTTATGGCCTGAAATTGTGCTAAGAAATGTATTCTGTAGTAATGATCGGAAGACCCATTGATTCTCATTTTAGTTCCCTTTAAAACTATTTTTCTTTTTTCCACTGCTAGGTTTATGTTTGAAAAGCTGGTTTGCATCTTCTAGGAGAAATTCATATTAAAATAAAGTGGCAGCCACAGTGTGGTAATTTCTAAAAGGGGGGAGATGTAAAATCAGCAGGAACAGAGTGTTTTTCGAAGTGTCAGCGGAAAGGTCTGGCTAACAGGACCAAGCTGTGGGACCATGCAATGCACACTCCAGAAGGCGCTTCTGCTTTCCCATAGGGCATCCGGGAAGTCCTGGCAGGGCTCAGGGACGCCTTTCAGCTGATGTCATTGTGGACGTGGGTACCTGATTCGTATTCCTGTTAGAGACTCTAATTCTCACTTCAGTGAACTGAAAACTCCCTAACTCTCAAAAGCCTGGAAGCTTTACCTTTTTTCCTCAGCAAGTTAATAGTAGAGAAGACTTACATAGAGATTTCTTTAATATTAAAAGGTGTGTAGATGAACATAAACAAAATAAATAAGCGGCATTTGTTTCATTAAATTCTTGGGTGTAATCCTTCCACCACTCATGGTTAGGGGCCCCAAGGTAAAATGTATAGCCTTAAGTGTACAGCAGTAGCAACCAATATCGTTCTATAGTCAGCAACATAAATAGGTTTTACCATGGGTATTAGTTAAGGTGATGTGTGCTGGAGCAGATTTTTCTGAGTAGTGAAGTTACTTGTTGGTTGATGCTCTATTTTTTTTTAGGCAATTTGATAATTCAGAAAATTAATCCTGAAGTGCTAATTGCATTATTACTTTAGGCTGCCAGTTGTACCACTGTCTTGTTCTTGATTACCTTCCATTAAGTTTTTACCCTACCCTTTTCTGGCCCTTCCTTGCTTGTATATGGCTACTCATTAATACTGTGTTTTACTTTTTACCCCATACCAAAAGACAAATAGAGTGTTCATCTCAGTATTTTCCTCAGGTCACTCTTTTCATCCTGCTGGTGTAGCCTTCCTTTGCCTTGTACCTGTTAGTTCAAGGTACCTGTCAGTAGGATCGAGGGCTCTGACTGCTGTCTAACTACTTGTTGATGACCTTGCTCTCCATACAACAGTCAGGTCCTCTTGTACCATTCCTGTTTCTGAGTGGCTTACAGCATTTTCTTATTTTGACCTGCATAGAAGCCTAAGCTTGCTTTATTCATTTTGAACCACTGGGGCTTCATCTAAATTCCTTGTTCATTTCGAAACAAGAAAGAAAATGACTAAGACATAAATGGGGCTAGAGGGACAGAGTCTACCCTAGGTGATGTTATCACCATCAAGTCGCTGCTCAAAACTGTACAGTTCCATTCATTCTTTTGGTGTTTCAAAAGGTCAGAAGGCTCTGGGACCTTGAGAAATAGAAATACTCAGCTCAATTCAATAGCTAACAGTTCACACCTGTAGCTACCAAATAACAAGTGTCTGCAGATCTTAATAACACTCCAGAGAATCTCAACTTCACATAACAAGTCTAGTCATCAGTTCTGGGCAAGCATTTGGACCAAAGTAATTATGATTTTATTATTAACAATTTGTACAAGCTGTAATAATGAGTGTATTTCTGGTCTTCTTCTTTGGTTTAATATTAGAATTATCCTAATTCAACAGATGGAGAAGGCAATGGCAACCCACTCCAGTACTCTTGCCTGGAAAATTCCATGGGTGGAGGAGCCTGGTAGGCTGCAGTCCATGGGGTCGAGAAGAGTCGGACATGACTGAGCGACTTCACTTTCACTTTTCACTTTCATGCATTGGAGAAGGAAATGGCAACCCACTCCAGTGTTCTTGCTTGGAAAATCCCAGGGACAGGGGAGCCTGGTGGGCTGCCATCTATAGGGTTGCACAGAATCGGACACGACTGAAGTGACTTAGCAGCAGCAGCAGCAGCAGCAGCAGCAATTCAACAGAATTCTAAGTTTGTATTTATTATTGTTGCACTATTTTATGGCATAAATGTGCTTAGATTAATATGTATAAAAAGGATTAGAAATAATATACATTCAGTGTTCTAGAGTCAAACTTGTTTTTAAGTATATGAAATAAAGGAGAATGATCTTCTCATCATCTCACTCCTGGTCCCTCCATGATATCCACATAATAATTTGGTGTATATTCATGTAAATTTTTATATGACCATTCTCAATCTCACCCATAATCATCTATCCATCCATTAGTCTGTCCATCCATGTATCATTTATCTCTTATAAGGTTGTGATATCATTATCTTGTAATGAGACTTGTTTTTTTCTTGGAGTTTTTAAATTATATGCTTTTGTAGAAGTTAACTTGTATTTGTTTGTTGATCTACAGTTCAGGGTGATGATGTACTAGTGCTTTGTTCCTTCACATGTGGTTGTTCAATTGAAATTGCTTTTTTCTGAAGCATGACACTTTGTGAACAGTTTAGATCTGATTTGTGGTAATTGTTGGAATTTTCTGTGGGTGTGACTGGTTATTGTTTGCTGATTCCACTGAACATTAAATAATGGAGAAGATGTGAATAGAACTATCACAAATTTAGAAACAGAAGTTTAGAGCTCAATATGCTTTGGTGATTGTTTAGATTCAATAGTAGGTGAACCATGAACTTCCAGACGTTCAAGCTGGTTTTAGAAAAGGCAGAGGAACCAGAGATCAAATTGCCAACATCCACTGGATTATTGAAAAAGCAAGAGAGTTCCAGAAAAACACCTACTTCTGCTTTATTGACTATGCCAAAGCCTTTGACTGTGTGGATCACCACAAACTGTGGAAAATTCTGAAAGAGATGGGAATACCAGACCACCTGACCTGACTCTTGAGAAATCTGTATGCAGATGAGGGAGCAACAGTTAGAACTGGACATGGAACAACAGACTGGTTCCAAATAGGAAAAAGAGTACGTCAAGGCTGTATATTGTCACCCTGCTTGTTTAACTTCTATGCAGAGTACATCATGAGAAATGCTGGGCTGGATGAAGCACAAGCTGGAATCAAGATTGCTGGAAGAAATATCAGTAACCTCAGATATGCAGATGACACCACCCTTATGGCAGAAAGCGAAGAACTAAAGAGCCTCTTGATGAAAGTGAAAGAGGAGAGTGAAAAAGTTGGCTTAAAACTCAACATTCAGAAAACTAAGATCATGGCATCTGGTCCCATCACTTCATGGCAAATAGATGGGGAAACAGTGGAACAGGTGAGAGACTTTATTTTTTTGAGCTCCCAAATCACTGCAGATGGTGACTGCAGCCATGAAATCAAAAGACGCTTACTCCTTGGAAGGAAAATTATGACCAGCCTAGATAGCATATTCAAAAACAGAGACATTACTTTGCCAACAAAGGTCCATCTAGTCAAGGCTATGGTTTTTCCAGTGGTCATGTATGGATTTGAGAGTTGGACTATAAAGAAAGCTGAGTGCTGAAGAATTGATGCTTTTGAACTGTGGTATTGGAGAGGAGTCTTGAGAGTCCCTTGGACTGCAAGGATATCCAACCAGTCAATCCTAAAGGAAATAGTCCTGGATGTTCATTGGAAGGACTGATGTTGAAGCTGAAACTCCAATACTTTGGCCACCTGATGCGAAGAGCTGACTCATTTGAAAAGACCCTGATGCTGGGAAAGATTGAAGGCAGGAGGAGAAGGGGACAACAGAGGATGAGATGATTGGATGGCATCACTGACTCAATGGACATGAGTTTTAGTAAACTCAGGGAGTTGCCAGTGGACAGGGAGGCCTGGTGTGCTGCAGTCCATGAAGTCGCAAAGAGTCAGGCACTACTGCGTGACTGAACTGAACTGATTGTTTAGAATTCGATGTAAAGTTTTTCCTGGCAGTGAATCAACTGTTTGAGAAAATTGTGGTTTGTCTGTGGAAGTAGACAAAAACTAATGGAATCTCTTTGCTTGTCCAAGTTATTTTCGCATCCTAGTTCCTGTGACGCCTTCATGTCCACCTTCATGCCTTCTCTGTCCTTCATATGATAAAGCTTGCCCTTGGTTTATTCTATTTTTGGATGCTCTTTTTATTCTTCTGTCCATATGTTCCTGATCAAAAAAATATTTTTTTCTCACCAACCAGAGTATCCTGGACTTTGACAGCTTTAACTGCCCTTTTAAACACTGGGCATATGTGAACATGTTGGGTACCACTTTTGATACAATTTGTGGATGTCATTTGTGCTTATTTTTACCTATTATTATTCTCTCATTTTATCTAGGCGTCTCTAATTTTTAATTTTCCTCTTAGTCCTGGAATTCAATTCCTACTTTCTTCTCTCAGTGCCTTTGGGATCATTCAGTTTTTGTTTAAATGCAGTCAGCACTGTAAGAATGTGATCATATGAGCATAAAATACCATTTTTTCCCTAAAGTTTATGTTAATCTGTGGAGTTGTGTCCAAGCAGTGAATCTCCTTACAGGAGGCCACATATAAAGCATTTTCACTACTGCACAAGGAGCAGGCAGCTCAAAAGCTATGCCATCTAGCTAGTCTTCCTTCTGGGAGGACTGTGCATGATAAAGTCCTATCCACACTTCCCCTCTTCCAAATCCCTTACTGAATTTTAGACACTAGGAAGCCTCTCTTCACAGCTCTTGGGTGGGCTTTTTCTTTTTTTTAGTATCAGGGATTTACTTAAATCTTGAGGATATCCATATTGGTGATATTTTTCAAATGGTAGAGAATTTCAGGTCTAGAAACAAGTAGAGGGTTGTGCCTCTGTGCTTAGATTTAGCACTTAGAATTTAGATATAATGAATTGCCATGAAACTGCAGGAGTAAAAATCTCCCTTCAAGATTGTGCCTCTGCAATTTATTATTATTGTTTTTTACTTTGTGACTCAGGTTTTACTTTGTGTGTTTTGAGATTATGTAGCATGTGCATACAAGTTCATCATTATTATATGTTCTTGGTGGATTTTCCTTTTTGTTAGTGGACAATATATCTTTTTAGCCCTGTTAATAATTTTTAAAACTTTTTTTTATAACATTATCATACTAGCTTTGTTTTTGGTTAGTATTTGTTTAGTGTTCCTCTTTTCATTCCCTTGCTCTCATTTTTAAAACAGCTGTTTTTAATGGTTTTATTTTAGGGATATCTCTTGAAGAAGAATAGTCTTGATTTCTTAATTTTTAGATAGCTTCAAGAATTCCTATCTTTGAATTAGGAACTTTATTGTCAACTTTATAAAGTATTGTGTTTGCAGGTATAATTATCTATATTTTCTTTTTTTAGTTTTCAATTACCATTCTTTTGTTTTGCTCCTTTTTTTTCCCCCCTTCCTGTGCTCTCCTGTATTGCTGAGGGTGTATTTTGTTTTACTTTTTCTCTGTTTATTTGAAAGCTATACATTATAGTGCTTCTTTAGGGATCACTTTACTTCTTAAATATACATAAATTATTATACATTTTTAAGTTTGAAGTTTATCTGTATTTATATACTTGTCCTGAATATACCTAGTCATGTTATAAATGCTCAATGGGTGATTCTCATTGTTAATATTGACTAAAGTTTCAGTTTTACTTTTTTGTGATGGAATATTTTTAGTTATTATTTTACAGTAAATTGTTGATTAAATTTACAGTATATTTTTCTCTTTGATTTCATTGCATCTTTGTGGCATTTTTCTACATACAAAAGTATATCCTTAGATAATTGCCTCAATGATGGTCTAAGGGAGACTTTTAAAAAGTTTCATTGTTTGAATAATAATTTAGCTGGGTATAAAATTCTAAATTAACATTTACTTTCTCCTTAGTACTTTAAAGTTGTTATCCTATTGTCTTTTGCCTGGAGCACAGAAAAAAAAGATATTTTTGAATAAATTAATGATGGCTATCGTTGAGTAGAAATTTCTGTTATTCTAATGTTGTTCTTTTGTCAATAATCTGCCATTTCTTTTTCTTTCTAGTGACTTTTGATACTTACTAATCTGTTGTTTGCCATTTTATTGTGCTATATCTAGATATAGATTTAGCTTTATCATGTATGTTGTGGGTGTGTGTGCTTAGTCTGTCAATCATGTCTGACTCTCTGCAATGCCTTGGACTGTAGCCCTTCAGGCTCCTCTGTCCATGGGATTTTCCAGGCAAGAATACTGGAGTGCATTGCCATTCCCTTCTTCAGGGAATCTTCCTGACAGAGGGATCAAACCTGTGTCTCCTGCATTGTCAGAAAGATACTTCATCACTGAACATCTGGGAAGCCCATCCAATATGACATTCCGGCTAAATTACAGATCTGAAAAATTATATCATTTTTTCAAAATTCTTACTTTTATATCTCCAAAAACTTTTATGCTATCTTATTAATGATCTGTATATCTTTATCTATAAAATATATTTATAATCTTCTCTGCAACTCATATCAGATATATGGTGAGTCCTCTCATCATTTTGTAATGTCTATTTATTTCAACAAAAATTTAAAATTTTCTTTCAGTATTTTCATTTTGTAATATTTGTATCTTATGTTGTTTTTTGATTTCTATGGATTGTTTGCAAAAGGTTTTTTTTTTTTTTTTAAAGCATTCTTTCACAAGTGAAATTGGGTTTGAGGGAGGCAGTTGAGCCTCATTTAGCTTATAGTTTCAATTAGTAATTCTGGTGTGGACCCTGATTTTGTGCTGCTTAAGGGCTTAAGTCTCATCTGCTTCTAGACTTAGAGGCCATAGGTTTTCCCACTTGTTTCCAGACGTAGAGACCAGTAGGTTTATGACGTCTGCCTTCTTCCCTAGTATTTTTCCATTTCTTGCCTAAAGATGCTTACTACATTTAAAAAATTGCTATTATGGCTTTATGACTTTATGTTTTTCTGTGTTGATCATTGTTACTATCTTTGAGCCAGCAAAGTTATGTCAGTTTTTCAATATATGGAAATATCTTGATTGGAAGTTGAGACTATACTTGGGGAATAATTATTGAGAAAAAGTAAAAAGGTAAACAGTGCTTCAAATCCTTCAAGCTAGGCTTCAACAATATGTGAACCGAAACTTCTAGATGTTCAAGCTGGATTTAGAAAAGGCAGAGGAACAGAGATCATATTGCCAACATCCACTGGATCATCAAAAAAGCAAAGGAATTTCAGAAAAAATCTACCTCTGCTTTATTGACTACATTAAAGCCTTTGAGTGTATGGATCACAACAAACTGTAGAAAATTCTTAAAGAGATGGGAATACCAGACTACCTGACCTACCTCCTGAGAAACCTGTATGCAGGTCAGGAAGCAACAGTTAACCTGGACATGGAACAACAAACTGGTTCAAAATTGGTAATGGAATACTTCAAGGCTGTATGTTGTCACTTTGCTTATTTAGCTTATATGCAGAGTACATCATTCAGAATACCAGGTTGAATGAAGCACAAGCTAGAATCAAGATTGCTGGGAGAAATATCAGTAACCTCATGTATGCAGATGACACCACCCCAATGGCAGAAAGTGAAGAGGAACTAAAGAGCCTCTTGATGAGGATGAAAGAGGAGAGAGAAAAGGCTGGCTTAAAACTCAACATTCAAAAAACTAAGATCATGGAATTGGTCCCATCACTTCTTGGCAAATAGATAGGGGAAAATGGAAACAATGACAGAGTATTTTCTTAGGCTCCAAAATCACTGCAGACAGTGGCTACAGCCATGAAATTAAAAGATGCTTGGTCCTTGGAGGAAAAGCTAACAAGCCTAGACAGTGTATTAAAAGAGTAGTAACGTCACTTTGGTGACAAAGGTCCATATTTTCAGAGCTATGGCTTTTCCAATAGTCATGTGTGGATGTGAGAGCTGGATCATAAAGAAGGCTGAGTGCTGAAGAATAGATGCTTTCAAACTGTAGTGCTGGAGAAAACTCTTGAGAGTCCCTTGGACAACAGGGAGCTCAAACCAGTCAATTTTAAAAGAAATCAACCCTGAATATTCATTGGAAGGATTGAGGCTGAAGCTGAAGCTCCAGTCCTTTGGCAACGTGATGAAAGGAGCTGACTCATTGGAAAGACCCAGATGCTGGGAAAGATTGAGGGCAGGAAGAGAAAAGGGCCACAGAGGACTAGATGGTTGGATGACATCATTGACTCAGTGGAAGTGAGTTTGAGCAAACTCTGGGAGATATTCAAGGACAACGAAGCCTGGTGTGCTGCAGTAGCACATGGGGTCACATAACATTGGACACGACTGAGCATTTGAACAACAGCAACATTGATTATTTATATTGAATGTCTATTTTTTTCATTTATTCTTTCAATGAAGTCTTTTGAGAGCAGAAAAAGGCACTACAAGTAGTAATATAGGATGATAACTAAACCGAAGTCTCTACAGATAAATTGAATTGTATAATCATTGTTCTATAAAAGACTGTTCACCTTTAATTTTTCTATATAAATATTTGTGACTTAGTATCATAGGTAATCTTCCATTGTTGTTTGTATTCAGAATTATAAGATGGCTTTTTCTACAAGAAAGACATGGTTAATAATTATAAAAGCCAGAAGCTTTTGAACACTTGGACTGAATAAAACTGAAGCTAATTTTATTCATTAATTTATTTTGCTAATGCTTACAATTCCCTCTTTAAAATATTTATAAAACTCAAACTCATGATAGTTGAGGCTGTTTTTCAAAGGTACCCATATCACAATGTAAGTAGTAGGAGCTGATTCGGGGGTAAAGTTGCACTGACTTTTATATGATACATATTATGTGATGTGACTACCTCTTGAGTATTATAACATGACTATAATTGCTGATAAATCTTGTGAATAGACATATAGAAAAGAAATTCTGAAGGAGTATGCCTTGGAAATGCTAAATGAACAATGAATGAACCAATATACAGAACTTTAACTAAAACTAGTAGTATAAAATGATTATATTTTACAAATACATTTTAGACTTGCTGTGCCTTATAGAACTTACATATATATTACACATGCCTGTTACTGATAAAATACAACAAACTGATCTCTAATTAACCTTCTGAATTTGAGAGTTGATTCTAGTGCCTTGTTTGTATGTGTATTATCAGTCAGAACGTTTTCATTCTGTATATTTATATCTAATATATGCCAGTACAAAAGCTGTGTGAATGAGTTTGTGTGTGTATGTGTTAAGTTTCAAGAAAAGAAAACCATGATTAATTCACACTTCACATTTTTCTACTCATTAGAACATCTCCCCAAGCCACCATAATTCTTGTTTTCTTTTTTTTTTCAAATAAGCTCCTATCATCATATTGGTGAGGGAGAAGAATAGCCATCTCATCTTTTGTTTGCTAGAGATTTTCAATTATTTAATAAGTGCAAGTAATTAAGACATTAAGAATTAAAGTGACTCCAAGGAGAGTTCTGCAGAGTGTTGCCTAGGTTTCTGAGTTTGAATTTCAGCAATAGTGAAAAGATCCTGCTACTGGGTCTTTCCATTTTTTAAAAATAAAGATGCAGTGTAATCCATCTGAATTAGATAGAGGCTGAAAAATTATATAAACTTTGGTTAACTAGAAAGAGTTATAAAATCCAAAGAAAGTACTTAAATTTCTTATGAAAATTGGAATTATTAGTATCCCCAAATAATTCAGTATAAATGTGCATTTTTAACATGTAGTAAGTTGATGGTTGATAATGTGGTTATAGTGTATAATCAAAGATTATTAGTGCACATGAATGTGTGTGTGACAGAAAGAGCAAGAAGAGAAATAGGAGTAAATGTATCGGGTCAATACTTGTGAAAACTTATTTTTCAATAGCTAGGTTTTATGTGTTAAATAATAAAATCACCACCATTTTTCTGTGATCTTAGCAATGTTTTGCAGTCTCCCTTCAGGTGATAAGGCACATATCAGGAAGTAGTGGCTCAAACACGTCTGCAAGAAGCTGTTTGGTGGGGTATCTAGATCTGTCTGGGTAGCTGCTCTTATTTCTCAGATAATAAAAGGACATCTTTGAGGTTAAAACTCAGCCATTAATTTTTAAAGAAATTTCCACCTTCATCTGAACAAGTTCAAATATTATTGATTTATTTTTCTAATTTTGAAAATCAACTCCTCAGGTTTTCAAAGACGAGTTGAAAATTGGATACCAGTTCATATATAATTCATATAACCTCTCGACTGCTGTCAGATCTTGCCTCATAGTAGAAACATAGTTTAAACCCTTAAATTTGAAAAAGTGCAGTATTTGTTTTGCAGTGTGTCTTTTCATATGACAAAAAATTTATACTGTATTCTACCCCCTAAAAAATAATTTTAAGCAGTGTCTATAGTCAGTTTTATTTACAATAACATTTCAGTTTCTATAATTTTGAAGAAAATTGAGAAATCTAAAATTTTTGAAGATTTAAAATTCTAAGGCTTTGGGTGTTTTGTTTCTGATATTTTTGTGGTGAGAAAAGTGTCAGATAATACCACCAGTTGTTTTCAAGAACTCAATTTAGAAATGCTTCTTTCATATAGTTGTACTTACTGTTTTAGTTTTATGAATTATTTTATGTAGAATAAATGTATACAATCCTTCTATTTTATTAGGGAAAGAGGTTTCTTGTGAAAGGGAGAAGATAGAAAACCAACACTAGGTTATTTTTCTGGTTTAACCTGAATCCTAGCATAGCTAATGACAGAGAGTAAGTTTTCAGTAAATACTAGTTTCCGAGTCACTGGAAAAGACATTGATGCTGCAAAAGATTGAGAGAAGGAGGAAGAGGGGATGACAGAAGATGAGATAGTTGGGTAGCATCACTGACTCAGTGGCCATGAGTTTGAGCACACTCTGGGAGACAGTGAAGGACAGGGAAGCCTGGCGTGCTGCGGTTCATGGGGTCGCAGAGTTGGACATGACTTAGTGACTGAACAACTACAAGTACTTGTCGAATGAAAAATTGTATGGACTTTCTTGAATATAGGTCTTGATAATAATAATGATAAAAATAATAAAAGCTTTTTATTAGAAAATAAGCCAGTTGTTAAAAATTAAATTAGTAAGTCTTTCAAGTTTTGTTAGTTTTTTTTGGAAACATAAAGCATATTATGGAAGGTAAATGTTGATGAAGTGGGGAAAAAACATACAGAAAGACAGAGCAATGAAATAACATAGCTTATTGGTGTAGACCATTTTGTCATGATCAGAATTACTATTGCTTATATCCATCTCTGTGTGATCCATCTTTATTAGTATGGATTATGTGGAGATTGACTATGATTGACCATAAATGCTCTGTCCTTTCAAATCTTAATTCTAAATTTTCACTGTGTGCAATTATCTGCATTTATACATTTGCATCTACATAGACTAGTATTTCTCTAAGGCATGGATCAGCAGGCTTTTTTGTGTAAAGGGCCAGGTAATAAATGTTTTAGGCTTTTTGGCCATATTGTCCTGTTGCAATGACTCAGTCTGGCATTGTAGGAGAAAGCAGATGTAGGCAGTGGGTAAAAGAATGGAGTGGCTGTCTGCTAGCTCAGCTGTAGGAAAACAGGAAGTAAATTTGCTGACCTCAAACCCTCCCCCTCTCGTACCCCCAGCAGCCATGAGCCTTTCACAAGTGATAAACTGAACCTTCTCTAGCCTCACCCACCTGCCTTACTGTTGTGTTGCAATGCTGTTTCTGCAAGTTCATGTTTGAGGGTCTGCCTCTTTGCCTCTTATTCTTTATAGATCTTTTCCTAGGAAGACCCTGGGGGTACTTCCATGTCTCTTTGAGGATTCAGACTTGGGAAGATGAGTAAAGCTTCTGCCTTCCTTTCTGTCCCCTCACAGGTAGAGGCAGCAATGTGCAGAGCAGTCTCCATCCAGAACCAGTCTTTCCTAGAGCTGGACATGTGCTGGGAGACATTAGCCCCTTAAGCTTTCATGTGTGGGATGAGTTCTGCAGCTGTCAGTGGTTTCTGGTAGGGTAGGTCAACACTGGGCAGGACTTTGCACCCGCAGAACTAGACCCTTCCTCCCCTCTTGTGTTTAGAGGGCTCTGTTGCTTTATTTGGATTGGAATCTTGCCTGCTTAGCTGGACCTGGTGATCCATTCTTCTTAAGGAATCTGACTTATCTTCTTTATTCCTTCATTGTGGCCAAAGTGCTGCTTAATGGGCAGCTAGATGACTGCCTTTGTTCTTTAAACACTGGTGGCATCGTGGTCTCCTGTGGCTCTGCCTGTTCTGTCACTTGACCTTTCAGGGCTCTCAGTACCTGCCCAAACCCAGCCTCCTTGAGCTCTCTTGTTGGTTCCCATACTCCTTGTTTCTTGACCTTCAAGGGCACCACCTGCTGCTGAAGATTCAAGCCTCACTGTTGGCCCATCATGAGTTATGTCAAAGTAGATATTATGTTCCTAATTTTCCGTGTCAGTTCAGTGTCAGTTCAGTTCATTTGTTCAATCATGTCCGACTCTTTGCAGCCCCATGAATTGCAGCATGCCAGGCCTCCCTGTCCATCACCAACTCCCGGAGTTCACCCAAACTCACGTGCAAGTCAGTGATGCCATCCAGCCATCTCATCCTCTGTTGTCCCTCTCTCCTCCTGCCCCCAATCCCTCCCAGCATCAGAGTCTTTCCCAATGAGTCAACTCTTCACATGAGGTGGCCAAAGTATTAGAGTTTCAGCCTCAGCATCAGTCCTTCCAGTGAACACCCAGGACTGGTCTCCTTTAGGATGGACTGGTTGGATCTCCTTGCAGTCCAAGGGACTCTGAAGAGACTTCTCCAACACCACAGTTCAAAAGCATCAATTTTTCTGTGCTCAGCTTTCTTCACAGTCCAACTCTCACATCCATACATGACCACTGGAAAAACCATAGCCTTAACTAGATGGACCTTTGTTGGCAAACTAATGTCTCTGCTTTCTAATATGCTGTCTAGGTTGGTCATAACTTTCCTTCCAAGGAGTAATGTAGTGATGTGTAATTTGATCTTTTGTTTAAATCCCTACATTTTATAGTTTTTATTAGTTAAATACAAATGTAACAGTAATATTGATTTTAAGATCTGTTATTCAGAGAACCTTCAATTTTGTGCTGAAAGATATTACAGATAAATTAAAACCAGTGAAAAGATCAGTGGGATTCCATATTAGTCATGATACATTGGCAGCAACATAGGAAAGAATTTGAGTTTCACTGGAGATTTAAAAAAAAAAAAAAGGAAGAAAAGGCTAAAAGTATTGGTTTACCTCAGTGATTTAAAAAAAAATGCTGGAAGATTTTTTGGTTTCTAAATTGTCTTTTACAATTCTAGAGTCAAAATTCTTGATATAGTTCAGTAAGTGAGCATGTACAAGAGACTAGTGATTATTTATTATTGTTTCTACTTGGAGGGTAATTGTTTTATAATATTGTGTTGGTTTCTGCCATAAATCAACATGCATCAGTCATAGGTATACATATATACAGTCCCTTTTGAACCTCCCACCCCATCTTACCTCTCTAGGTTGTCATAGAGCACTGGGTTTGAGTTCCCTGTGTCATACAGCAAATTCCCACTGGCTCTCTGTTTTACATATGGTAATTTATACGTTTCAATGCTGCCCTTTTATTTCAGAAAAATTCTGGAAATGATATTGAGTAATAGTAATTCTTTTCTTACAGATCAGTCTATAGAGTCTCTTTCATATGTACATAGCCTAGAGAGAGGAAAAACTAGATGCTTGAAGACCAGAATTGAGGCCACTGCAATCATCCAGATGACAGGTTGAAGGATTCGGGAGATCTGAAATGGAAAAAATTCCTAGAGACTACAAACTAGTTAATGTCACTTCCATATGGGTTGAGCTTGTAGACTTTTAATAAAGATCAGGATTATATAGATAATCAGTGTAACCTTTGGGATAAAGCGTAGATTAGGTAGAGGTTTTGAGAAGGTGATATTAGAGGAGAAGTTAAGAGCAATACCTAGGAATCAGACTTCGTGATATTACAGCCCAGTTCTACACTTAATAGTGGAAATTATTTTATCTTTTTATGCCTAGTTTTCTCATCCCTATACTAGTGCTGTTAAGAGTAGCCAGTTTCCTAGGGTTTAAAGATTTAGTGGGATAATATATGTAAATGACAACATTTACAAGATGCTATTTTTAAAAAATGAAAACTTTTAATAGTTATTATTATATGGAGTCGCATAGGAACAAGTTTTAATCCTTACTCCTGTATGACTATTGGCAAATCAGTTAAATTACCTTTGTTTAACTATCTTTATATTTATTATGGGAGAAATTTATGTATTTCATAGAATGGTTTTAGGGCTTTATTTAGATAAATATAGGTAGTAATCTTTTAACACATATTAAATGCTCAATAAATGATAGCATCCATTAGCATTCTCCAAAGAGATAAAGTACCGGGTTTAAATAATCTGCTTTTAGGGAGAAAATGAAATACATAGAGACATAAAATCTATCTCCTATATATCATTTATTTAATATTAGCTTCTAATTTTTAAAACTTTAAAATGTAGCCATTAATTAAATCCAGTTCAGTTGTTTGTATGGAGAAATAGGTGAGAAACATCAGATAATTGTATATGTAGAAGACCTAATATTGATGAATTTTAAAATCTTGAGGATGGATTGTCTTGATAAATCCACAGGCTTGCAGAAAACACTAGAACATTACAGGTAAATAATTTTGGCTTATAAAAATGATACTGGATGTTTATGCAAGAGTCTCATGTGTTATCAACTTCAAACAGAAACTTGGAGATTTAATTCTGTTCAACAAATAGAGGACCACTTGAGTGTAAGAAATTTTTCTACTCAATAATTTCTAAACTGTTGTGGTTGTTCAGTTACTAAGTCATGTCTGACTCTTTGTGACCCCATGGACTGCAGTAGGCCAGACCACTATCTCCTAGAGTTTGTTCAAACTCATGTCCATTGAGTCAATGATACTATCTTATCTCTCAAAGTATCTTTCATTTATTTATCCAAATCTTTAAAAAGTATTTTAAGCAACAGCCTCTCCTAGTTCGTGCAGTGGTGACAATTAATTCTAGTATACTGTAATTCAGTGATGGGGTTCACTTTTATACCATCCAAACTTTTCAAAATTTTAAAACTTGAGTTTGTTTTCCCCATTTGATTATGGGAGAAATTTATCATTTTTATAAGTATCATTTTTATAAGCCAAAATTATCTGTTTCCCAGTATAAATAATATCTACCCTAAGAGTCTTATTCTGTATTAGCAAGTCCATTCCCAGTCTAGAGCCCATACCTATTGAGTAAATACTACAAAACATTTACAGATACTAAAGAGGAATCTAAAAAATTGCAATGTTACTCCTCATGAGAGAGCTGAAATTCTAGCTGAGAAATTAATTGGACAAATGATCATTTTCCCCCATTTTTTTAGTTTTAGAAAAAGTTAGCCTTTTTAATATGGAAGGAAAAGTCACAACAATCAATTAATAAAAAGTCCTGAAAACATCCAGTCTTGCTTGAATTATTAACTTAATTTTGTGAGACCTGTGTATGCTCATGGCTGATTTTACATTGCATATGTAGTCGTATGTCTTATAACACTATTCCCATTGCATATTGGTAGAATTAAATACTTGGTCTTTTCAAAAGACAGCATTTTCCCCACCAATTTTCTGTCTTATTTGTTTGAGACCTGACATTGTTGTCGAATATATACCTGCATGTAAATCTGCATGATACCAACTACATGAAGGTTAATAAGGAGTATTTGTGGAAATGAATGGTGACATGATATCAAAGAATTCTGAAGGGCTGTTTTTGAGATCAACTTCTAACTCTAACAAACACTCCTAACCCTAAAGGACAAAATACCTGATTTGACAGAGAAAGAACTCAGGTTGCAAAGGAATAAACAAGAACTCTCCAAGGAAGGTGGATCAGGTTGGCCAGAGATGGGAACATGCCTGTTGAATGAAAAAAGTACAATAGGAAGGAGAGAAAGAGGGAGAAAAGGAGAGTGGAAAATCTCAAGTCATTCAAAAAGGGCCTGTATGAGAACTTTCTAATCCTATCATCTGACTGAAAATGAAGCAGGCTGCCTCGAAAAATTGTGAGTGTGGTCCTGGTGGAGATACTCAGGTTGAGACTGTCTCCTCATTGGATGTTGAGGGAATTCATACACAAGTTAGAAGTTAGACTTCTAGAAGGAGCCTTTAGAGATATGATCCACCTCTGCAACATGGTGATTATAGCAGTTATATTGTTGATTAGCCAGCAAATAGAGTATATCAAAGACATGATGGTACAATTGATTGCTCTGTAATTGTAAATGAACCCCTCTATTAACTACAATGAGTTTTTTTTTTTTTACAAAAACCCACTACTGAAGCAATACATTTTTTAAGATTTATGTTTTTTATTATATGTATATTATATGTTATACTTCTAAAACATTGCAAATCCCATTGTTTAAAATTGAAGTATAGTTGATTTGCAATGTTGTGTTAGTTTCAGGGGCACAGCAAAGTAAATCAGTTATACATACATACAGTCTTTTCTATTATAGGTTGTTATAAGATATTGAGTATAGTTCCCTGGGTGCTACAGTAGGACCTTGTTGTTCATCTATTTTATATATAGTGGTGTGTCTCTGTTGATCCTAAGCAGCTAACTTATCCCTTCACTCCCTTCCCTTTGGTAACCATAAGTTTGTTTTCTGTGTCTGTGATTCTGTGTCTATTTTGTAAGTAAGTTCATTTGTCCTATTTTTTAGCTTCCACATATAAGTGATATCACATAATATTTGTTTTTCTCTGACTTAATATGATATCTCTAGGTCCATCCATGTTTCATTCTTTTTATGGCTGAGTAATATTCCATTGTGTATATATATATATATATATATATATATATATATATATACACTACATCTTTACCCACTCACCTGGTGATGGACATTTAGGGTGCTTCCATGTTTTGGCTGTTAAAATAGTGTTGCTACGAATTTTGGAGTACATTATCTTTTTGAGCAATGCATTCCTTCATTGGAAGCTTATGTCACATTCTATAATTTCCTAAATTGCATTTAAGAAAAATCTGCCCTCTACCAGCATAAATAACAAAAAAAATCTAAAACTGTGTTAGACTGAGGTTTTAACATATAGATACCTTTATTTGGACCAAAATTCTTACACAAAACAGAACAATTAAAGCTTATATGTTTCGCTGATAATTTTTTAAAGGCTTAGATTTTGTCATACCCTATGCCTTTCAAAAAGTTCAGATATACCCCAAGTTAATAAATGTCTCTTAAGTGTTTTCATCCTCTAAAAGTCTAGTTTGATGAGTTTCATTTCTTCTTATGCTGATCTATCAGCATGTTATCTTCTGCAAAGTGAAATGAAAGCAGTATGACAGTGAAGTATGTGGTAACTGGAAGCCCTTAAAATTGTACTTTATGTTGGTTCATGGCAAGTTGAAAAAAATACAGTGACTTTGTGAGACTCTTTTCTTACTAGATAGTTTATATAATGAAATCAAACAAAATTCTGAAGTTTTATTCCTAATGCTGCTTGATTATTTTTCATAATTGAATTTTTTGCTGCTAAAGTGCAAAAATTAATACATTCCCCCTCATTGTTTATTTTGAAGGCAAAATTTCAGATTTCAAATTCTGAGATTCCTTTGTATACTTCTCCTTTAAAACAAATAGATTCTGTGACTTAAAATTTTCACCAAACACATTTTTATGACTGACAAAATAATGGACCTAAATTCCCAGTGGATATTAAAAACTCTGTGAAAATAACAGAAATCTTGGGATAATGTTACTTTGAAGAAGGATAATGCATAGGTGTGATCAGCATCATTTATTGTCAGCAGAATGGCAGAACTCTATAAATAATTTATCTTCTTAAGGCTTGACCGATACTTAGCGAATCCCTGTGTCATCATCAGCATTATTTAAAAGATGGCATAGAAGGTAACATCTGGGAGCCAATTCATCATTTAATTAAATTATCCTGTAATGAAATCTTCTGTAATGAGATTAATTTTAATTATTAATCAGGAGTTGACATGGGCACAAGGCATCATGAATAATAAATGAAAGACTTTGTCTGTTCCATTTCTAAGAAAGGACCTACTTTACAGTGTTTTTTATACAGCTCTGCCGAGTCCTTGCAATGTAATCATCCAAGAAGCAGGCTTGATTTTTATTTCAGAAACTAGAAAGAGGGTAATTGGTCAGTATTTTCAGATTTGAATTCCAAATTTATGCATTTTCAGTGTACACATTGATGTTTTTTAGTTTAAGCAATTTTTAGTCTCTAGAGCATGTTGAATATGTCAAAGATAGAAAATACCTTTACAAAATAATATGAGTTAAATTCATAATCCAGGTATAAAAATGTCACCTTGTCCCCCAGCTTTATTGAGATATAATTAACATATAAAGCTGTGTAAGTTTAAAGTGTACAGTGTGCTAATTTGATACATATATATATATGGACACGTAGCACACACACACACACATATATATATTATATATATATATGTCTATAGTGCAGTGTTTACTGGAGTAAGGTTAGTTAACACATTGATAACCTCACATAATTAGGTTTTTATGTGTTCGTGGTAAGAACTTTTAAGAGTTACTTTCTTAAACTTCCAAGTGTATAATAAACCTATTGTTAACTGTAGTCACCATGCTGTATACTAGATCCCTAGAAATTAATTATCTTATAACAGAAAGTATGTACCTTTGGAAAATGTCACCTTTAATGGTTTAAAGTAGTTAATTGCAGTCACACTTTGCTGTCAGCTCTAGGTATAAAACTGTAGTCTCTTAAGAATGATACATCAATTCCTGACAGATCTGTCCCAGTTGGGTAGTTGGATAGTGGCCTCTGGTCAGGCTTATAGGACTGATCAGACTTATAGGTTGATCAGTAGACTGGATCAGAATTCACTGGGGACTCAGCAGTGCCCTGGGAGTACTCGGCATTTGCATGATCACCATACAGAGCCTTCCCTGAGATTCTGGCCACATTTGCTGAAGTCTTATGACTTCCCTTTACCTTGGTTTCCTGAATGGAAAGTTAGAAAGTTAAGTGGCTCAGTCGTGTCCGGCTCTTTGCGACCCTGTGGACTGTAGCCATATGAGAACTATAGAGTATTATCAATTATGCAATCTGATTAAGTTGTTCCATACAGGTCCATTTTGAATGTTATTATTACGTAGTGACAAAAATTTTGCAGATAATAAAATTATCTTGTCTTCTGAAAAAACTTCTTTATGATTAGGAACTTTTCTGGTAGGGCATACACACACACACACACACACACACACACATACAAAGGAACTCTTTTAATTGGTAAAATTCCACTGCTCTCAGCTATCTCTCAATCTTGACCACTTAGTATAATTACAGAGATAGAACAGAAGAAACATTGAGCCTCTGTGTGTACAGTTCTCTAACCCATTTCACTGTTTTGCTCAGAGATAATGGATCAGTCTTTGGGAAGGATATCTTATACTCCACCTTATAGATTTCGGCTTATAATATGACTGAAATTTGAATTAGCAGATACACGTGCTAAAAGCAAAGCATCTTTTTTTACTCTGGTTTTACAAGCATAAATTGTCCGTGATAGGCCTCAAAGGCATATAGGGACAGACTCCACGTAACTATTTCCTCATGCTCCTTTTGTCTAAGAGAAGAGATTCAAGCCTTCAGTGTTTTGCAATCAGAGATTTAAAATAGTCCAGCCTGGACTGGAACATTTCTTTCAACATGATCCGTGTGCTTGCAAGTTGGTAGGAATAGTAAGGCTTTCAGAGCAGGATTTTTTTTGTTCTTAAGTGTATCTGGAAATTGTATTAGTAATTGCGATTAGCAGGCTCTGCTACCATGTGTCTAGTTGGCATGTTTCACCAGAGCTGAACATTTTAGCACGAACTGGAGGTAGTATTGTGTATCAGTAGTTTTCCTACATGAGTGTGCCTTTGCCAATCTATCTATTTGATCACTCTTAGCCAGGAAAAAAAAAACACCCTAGTGACCTCTACCAACCTCTTTATAAAATAGTCTTTTATTAAGGTTCATTTTATTAAAGCTCTATTATTAGTCTGGAGGTTGATAAGTATTAGCATAAATATTAGAAATAGTACCTTTGTAAATGATAATTTAGCATCCATTTATCTTTTGTTGAGAATTTGCTTTCACTACTGAAATTTCAAAATCCAGTTGGTACTACTACTTAGAGAAAGCCAATAAATAGTAGTTTTTAACTGATTTTAGAGTAAGAAAGTTGTCAGAGTTCTGATGGATCGTCGTATGTCACTGTTGGTATGTACAATGTGTTTGTTATAAGAGAGAATTCTTTATTCTACAGAAGAAAAGAAAGTTATATGACTGATGACATGTTAAAGGCCTTTCTGCATTTCTGTCTTTTTTCAGGATAGTTCATTGATCCAGATCACTAAAAATACTTTTCATTAAAAAGAAAAACTATAGCAGTGGTTCAGCAGTTTTGCCTTTGTTATACTTAGGGCTTTGCTTTTCCTTTTTAACTAATTGTAGATGGACTCAATGATAAGTCCTGGGGACCTTGATTGATAGTTTATACATTTTTACAGACACTTAAATTCTGCCTCTAGATAGTTCAAGAGGTAGATAAAAATAAAAAGTGATACTATGCAATAGATTTACTTATTCCACTAGTCATGTATGGATGTCAGAGTTGGACCATAAAGAACGCTGAGTGCGGAAGAATTGAAGTTTTTGAATTGTGGTGTTGGAGAAGACTCTTGAAAGTCCCTTGGACTGCATGGAATTCAAATTAGTTGATCCTACCTCATGGAAGAGTTGACTCATTGGAAAAGACTCTGATGCTGGGAGGGATTGGAGGCAGAAGGAAAAGGGGATGACAGAGGATGAGATGGCTGGATGGCATCACCAACTCAATGGACGTGAGTTTGAGTGAACTACCGGGAGACGGTGATGGACAGGGAGGCCTGGCGTCCTGTGATTCATGGGGTCGCAAAGAGTTGGACACGACTGAGCAACTGGACTGAACTGAACTGAAAGGAAGTCAACCCTGAATATTCATGAGAAGGACTGATGCTAAAGCTAAAACTGCAGTACTTTGACTACCTGATATGAAGAACCAACTCATTGGAAAAGACCCTGATAGCTGGGAAAGACTGAAGGCAAAAGGAGAAGGGGTCAGCAGAGGATGAGATGGTTAGATAGTATCACTGACAATGGACATGGATTTGAGCAAACTACAGGAGACAGTGGAGGACAGGAGAGCCTGGCATGCTGCAGTACATAGAGTTGGAGTTGGACATGACTTACTGACTGAACAACAACAATTCACTTACTCAACAGGTGTTTATGGAGCATTTACTATGTTGCAGGCACTGCATCTGGTAAAACAATGGATTCTGTTCTTGCCCTCGTGTTGCTTGCACTCAAGTTAGTAAAAGAGGGTTAAAGCAAATAACCATGAAATAAACGTAAAATCCAACCATCTTAAGTACTGCAAAGTTAGATTAAATAGTTAAGAGGTTTCTCAGAGGAAGAGATTGATTGAAGACTAAAACTGATGAATAGGATTTAAGTAGGAAGAAGTGGTTGTAGAACATTCTAGCGGGGGAACAGCCTGCACAGTGTAGGAGGAGATGCATGGTGCATTATAGATGGAACCCAGAGAGCAAAGTAAGCTTCAAGTGCAGACAAAAAGCTGACCAGGTGAGTAGGGGCCATTTTTGTCTTTATTCTAAGCCCTCATAGTGCTAAACATGTGTGTATATGTGTATGTGTCTGTGTGAGAGAGAGAAGAGAAAAAGATTTGCTTTTAGAAAAGATGATTTCAGCTGTACTATGAAATGTAGGTTATAGGCATTAATAAAGGATTCAAAGTAACAAAGACGTGAAAATCCATAGTGATTCTCTGGATTCTCTGAATCTGTAGTGATTCTCTGGGATAGGGTTGAAGTGGAGAAAAACTCTTCTTCACAGGATGCCAGCTATTGTAAGTAGAGGAATGACAGAAAATCACCATTTTTGCAATTTCTAATATAATATCTGATAGGTGTATCATTGCTGCTGCTGCTGCATCGCTTCAGTCGTGTCCGACTCTGTGCGACCCCATACACGGCAGCCCACCAGGCTCCCCCGTCCCTGAGATTCTCCAGGCAAGAACACTGGAGTGGGTTGCCATTTCCTTCTCCAATGCATGCAAGTGAAAAGTGAAAGTGAACCCACTCAGTCGTGTCCAACTCTTAGCGACCCCATGGACTGCCGCCTACCAGGATCCTCCGTGCAGGGGTTTTCCAGGCAAGAGTACTGGAGTGGGGTGCCATCGCCTTCTCCAAGATGTATCATTAATAGAAGCTAAAACCACTAGATGAATGTCTGTTGGAGATTAGTATATTCATATGATACAAAGTATCAGTTTAGAGACTTGAGTACTAATTACTGAAGAAAAATTATAATTTTCCAGTGGAGGGTCACCACTTGATCACTTGGTTTGATTTTAGATATAATAGATTTGTGATATTTTGAGAAATTTAAGTGGAAATATATCATTTGATTATATAGGGTAGTTAGAAAGTTTGGCTGGAAAACCAGATTTTTAGAAACTACTATAGTGCATTTCTTTTGCACAAAATAGCACTCATTTGGCATACTTCTCTAATTGTTCTTGCTTAACCTGGTTTTCAGACAACTAAATGATGAATTCTTGTTTAGTGGTAAAATTTTAAACATCACTTTTCTCCACTGTTTACTCTCTATGCAGCTATACTATGTAAAAATAATATATAAGCTATTGTTTCATAATTTCTTCAAATATAAAAGTTAACATTAATTCTTCATATATTAGAAAAAGTCAGATACTTTAGGGCTAACTTTGTGGGCTGATCTGTCTAATCATTAGCCCTCAAAAATTACCAAATTATTACTACCACAAATAATGCTAATTTTTCCAGTTCCACTTCAGTTGCTCAGTTGTGTCTGACTCTTTGCGACCCCATGGACTGCAGCATGTCAGGCTTCCCTGTCCATCACTAACTCCCAGAGCCTAATAAACTCATGTCCATCCTGTTGGTGATGCCATCCAACCATCTTATCCTCTGTTTTCCCCATCTCCTCCCGCCTCTAATCCTTCCCAGCATCAGGGTCTTTTTCAGTGAGTCGGTTCTTTGTAACAGGTGGCGCAAGATTTGGAGTTTCAGCTTCAGCATCAGTCCATCCAATGAATATTCAGGACTGATTTCCTTTAGGATGGACTGGTTGGATCTCCTTGCAGTCCAAGGGACTCTGAAGAGTCTTCTCCAATACCACAGTACAAAAGCATCAATTCTTCAGCTCTCAGCTTTCTTTATAGTCCAACTCTCACATCCATACATGACCACTGGAAAAACCATAGCTTTGACTAGATGGACCTTTGTTGGTAAAGTAATGTCTGCTTTTTAATAAGCAGTCTAGGTTGGTCATAGCTTTTCTTCCAAAGAACAAGCATCTTTTTATTTCATGGCTACAGTCACCATCAGCAGTGATTTTGGAGCCCCAAAAAATAAAGTCTGACACTGTTTCCAGTGTTTCCCCATATATTTGCCATGAAGTGATGGGACCAAATGCCATGATCTTAGTTTTCTGAATGTTGAGTTTTAAGCCAACTTTTTCACTCTCCTCTTTCACTTTCATCAAGAGGCTCTTAGTTCTTCTTTGCTTTCTGCCATAAGAGTGGTGTCATCTGCATATCTGAGGTTATTGATATTTCCCCTGGCAATCCTGATTCCAGCTTGTGCTTCATCCATCCTGACATTTTGCATGATGTACTCTGCATATGAGTTAAATAAGCAGGGTGACAATATACAGCCTTAACGTACTCCTTTCCCTATTTGGCACCAGGCTGTTGTTCCATGTCCAGTTCTAACTGTTGCTTCTTGCCCTGCATACAGATTTCTCAGGGCGCAGATTAGGTGGTCTGGTATTCCCATTTCTTGAAGAATTTTCCACAGTTTGTTGTGATCCACACAAAAGGCTTTGGCATAGTCAATAAAGCAAAAGTAGATGTTTTTCTGGAACTCTATTGCTTTTTCCATGATCCAGCGGATGTTGGCAATTTGATCTCTGGTTCCTCTGCCTTTTCTAAATACAGCTTGAACATCTGGAAGTTCACGGTTCACATACTGTTGAAGGCTGGCTTGGAGAATTTTGAGCATTACTTTGCTAGCTTGTGAGATGAGTGCAATTGTGCAGTAGTTTGAGTATTCTTTGGCATTGCCTTTCTTTGGGATTGGAATGAAAACTGATCTTTTCCAGTCCTGTAACCACTGCTGAGTTTTCCAAATTTGCTGGCACATTGAGTGCAGCACTTTCACAGCATCATCTTTTAGGCTTTGAAATAGCTCTACTGGAATTCCATCACCTCCACTAGCTTTGTTCATAGTCATGCTTCCTAAGACCCACTTGACTTCATATTCCAGGATGTCTGGCTCTAGGTGAGTGATCACACCATCGTGATTATCTGGGTCCTTAAGATCTTTTTTGTACAGTTCTGGGTATTCTTGCCATCTCTTCTTAATATCTTCTGCTTCTATTAGGTCCATGCCATTTCTGTCCTTTATTGAGCCCATCTTTGGATGAAATGTTCCTTTTGTATCTCTAATTTTCTTGAAGAGATCTCTAGTCTTTCCCGTTCTATTGTTTCCTCTATTTCTTTGCATTGATTACTGAGGAAGGCTTTTTTATCTCTCCTTGCTATTATTTGGAACTCTGCATTCAAATGGGTATATCTTTCCTTTTCTCCTTTGCCTTTAGCTTCTCTTCCTTTCTCAGCTATTTGTAAGCCTTCCTTAGACAACCATTTTGCCTTTTTGCATTTCTTTTTTCTTGGGGATGGTTTTGATTGCCGCCTCCCCTACAGTGTTATGAACCTTTGTCCATAATTCTTCAGGCACTCTGTCTGTCAGATCTAATCCCTTAAATCTATTAGTCACTTCCATATAATCTTAAGGGATTTGATTTAGGTCATACGTGAATGGTCTAGTGGTTTTCCCTACTTTCTTCAATTTAAGTCGAATTTGGCATTAAGGAGTTCATTATCTGAGCCACAATCAGCTCCCAGTCTTATTTTTGCTCACCAGTACAGAGCTTCCCTGTCTTTGGCTGGAAAGAATATAATCGATCTGATTTCTATATTGACCATCCGGTGATGTCCATGTGCAGTCTTCTCTTGTGTTGTTGGAAGAGGGTGTTTGCTATGACCACTGCGTTATCTTGGCAAAACTCTGTTAGGCTTTCCCTGTTTGTTTTGTACTCCAAGGCCAAATTTGTCTGTTACTCCAGGTAGCTCTTGACTTCCTATTTTTGCATTCCAGTCCCCTATAATGAAGAGGACATCTTTTTGGGGTGTTAGTTCTAGAAAGTCTTGTAGGTCTTCATAGAACCATTCAACTTCAGCTTCTTCAGCATTACTGGTCAGGGCATAGACTTGGATTGCTTTGATATTGAATAGTTTGCCTTGGTAACAAATAGATATCATTCTGTCATTTTTGAGATTGCCTCCAAGTTCTGCATTTTGGACTCTTTTGTTGACTATGATGGCTACTCCATTTCTTCTAAGGGGTTCCTGCCCACAGTAGTAGATATAATGGTCATCTGAGTTAAATATACTCATTCCAGTCCATTTTAGTTCACCGATTCCTAAAATGTTGATGTTCACTGTTGCTATCTCCTGTTTGACCACTTCCAAGTTGCCTTGATTCGTGGACCTAACATTCCAGGTTCTGATACAATATTGTTCTTTGTATTGGAGCTTAGTTCCATCACCCGTCACATCCACAACTGGGTTTTTGCTTTGGGTCTATCTCTTCATTCTTTCTGGAGTTATTTCTCCACCCTTCTCCAGTAGCATATTGGGCACCTATTGACCTGGGGAGTTCATTTTTCATGGTCATACCATTTTGCCTTTTCATACTGTTCATGGGGTTCTCAATGCAAGAATACTAAAATGGTTTTCCATTCCCTTCTCCAGTGGACCACATTTTGTCAGAACTCTCCACCATGACTCGTCCATCTTAGGTGGCCCTACATGGCATGGCTCTTAGTTTCATTGAGCTAGACAAGGCTGTGGTCCATTTGATCAGTTTGATTAGTTTTCTGTCATTGTGGTTTTCATTCTGTCTGCCCTCTGATGAATAAGGACAAGTGGCTTATGGAAGCTTCCTGATGGGAGAGACTGACTGAGGGGGAAACTGGGTCTTATTCTGATTGGTGGGGCCATGTTTAGTAAATCTAATCCAGTTTTCTGTTGATGGGTGGGGCTGTGTTCCCTCTCTGTTGCTTGACCTGAGTCCAAACTCTGGTGGAGGAAAAAAGTCCTAGTCAGTTCAGAGAAAAGAAATCATTTATAATTTCACTAGCATTTGATGTTGGTATTTGTATACATTTTAAACTCAAATTTTATTTGTGTCTTATATGTAATGAGTGAATTTCTTTGTGTGTGTGTGTGTGTGTGTGTGTGTGTAGTACCCACAAATATTTTGTCCTATTTATTCAACAGGAGGTAACTGAATGGTTAATTTAGCTTTACCTGAATGTGTACTTATATTCCATGATGGTTCTTTCCGGAATATCTCTACTGAATTTGCATTGACAATAATTCATAAAAGGAAAGTCTTTTACCTCCATAAGTCAGTTAGATGTCATGGTTGTTTAGCTTCTATTAAAGTCTATCTGTAAGAAATGCAAATGAAAACCACAATGAGGTACTTTCTCATGCCAGTCAGCAGGCTGCCATCAAAAAGTCTATAAACAATAAATGTTGGAGAGGGTGTGGAGAAAAGAGACCCCTGTTACATTGTTGGTGGGAATGCAAACTGGTACTGTATGGAGAACAGTGTGGAGATTCCTTCAAAAACTGGAAATAGAACTGCCATATGACCCAGCAATCCCACTGCTGGGCATACACACTGAGGAAACCATAATCGAAAGAGACACATGTACCCCAGTGTTCATTGCAGCACTGTTTACAATAGCTAGGACATGGAAGCAACCTAGATGTCCATTGGCACACGAATGCATAAGGAAGTTGTGGTATGTCAACTAAAAAAAGATGTACAACTTGAGAGTTGTGAGCTAAGTTTTATCTGGGGCAAAATGAGGACTGCAGCCCGGGAGGCAGCATCTCAGATAGCTCTGAGAGACTGCTCCAAAGCGGCAGTGGGGGAAAGTCAATATATAAGGTTTTGGTGAAGGGAGAGTTCAATATCATGAAGCACTCAATTTAGAAAAGGTTTTTTGTTAGTCATGAGGGTCTGATGTCACCATGAAGGGATTTAGTGCTTCTCTAGATATGAGGAGATACAAGGATTGAGATCATGAAATCTGTTCCTAAAAACATCAGAATATCTAAAGACCTGTCCCACCACATTCTCTGCAGCATAGACTGCCTCACTCCACCCTGAACTCCCTCAGGGGTTTTTTAAGGTCAACAGCTATAGCAGCACGGGGTTCAGTCTCCATAGAGGCAGGTGGCAAATGCCTTTGTTGTTCAGTCATTGGCAGTGCTCTTGGTAAGTGCCAATTTGTAGTTGACAGGTACATATACACAATGGAATATTACTTTGCTATAAAAAGGAACACATTTGAGTCAATTCTAATGAGATGGATGAAACTGGAACCTATTATACAGAGTGAAGTAAGCCAGAAAGAGAAACACCAATACAGTATATTAACGCATATATATGCAATTTAGAAACACAGTAATGACGACACCCTATGCAAGACAGCAAAAGAGACACAGATGTAAAGAACAGACTTTTGGACTGTGTGAGAAAAGGCAAGGGTGGGACAATATGAGAGAATAGCATTGAAACTTGTAAATTACCGTATGTAAAATAGATGACCAGTGCAAATTCGATGCATGAAGCAGGGCACCCAAAGCTGGTGCTCTGGGACAACTCAGAGGGATGGGGTGGGAAGGGAGGTGGGGGGCGGGTACAGGATGGTGGGACACATGTACACCCATGGCTTATTCATGTTGTAAAGTCATTAACCTCCAATTAAAATAAATAATGAAAAAAATAAAGTCTATCTGTAAACAAATGACAAATAGTTCAACATAAAGACCATGGCTCCTGATATAACACTTTGGTTGTGTTGTACTTTTGCTCACTGCCAGACTTGTGCCTTAAAAGAATTTCTTCAGTTCAGTTCAGTTCAGTTCAGTTGCTCAGTCACGTCTGACTCTTTGTGACCCCATGAATTGCAGCACGCCAGGCCTCCCTGTCCATCACCAACTCCCGGAGTTTACTCAAACTTATGTCCATCGAGTCGGTGATGCCATCCAACCATCTCATCCTCTGTTGTCCCCTTCTCCTCCTGCCCGCAATCCCTCCCAGCAGCAGGGTCTTTTCCAATGAGTCAACTTTTCGCATGAGGTGGCCAAAATATTGGAGTTTTAGCTCTAGCATCAGGCCTTCCGATGAACACCCAGGACTGATCTCCTTTAGAATGGATTGGTTGGATCTCCTTGCAGTCTAAGGGACTCTCAAGAATCTTCTCCATCATCACAGTTCAAAAGCATCAATTCTTCGGTGCTCAGCTTTCTTCACAGTCCAACTCTTACATCCATATATGACTACAGGAAAAACCATAGCCTTGACTAGATGGACCTTGGTCGGCAAAGTAATGTCTCTGCTTTTGAATATGCTATCTAGGTTTCTTCCAAGGAGTAAGCGTCTTTTAATTTCATGGCTGCAATTACCATCTGCAGTGATTTTGGAGCCCCAAAAAGTAAAGTCTGACACTGTTTCCACTGTTTCCCCATCTATTTCCCATGAAGTGATGGGACCAGATGCCATGATCTTTGTGTTCTGAATGTTGAGCTTTAAGCCAACTCTTTCACTCTCCTCTTTCACTTTCATCAAGAGGCTTTTTAGTTCCTCTTCACTTTCTGCCATAAGGTGGTGTCATCTGCATATCTGAAGTTATTGATATTACTCCTGGTAATCTTGATTACAGCTTGTGCTTTATCCAGTCCAGCATTTCTCATGATGTACTCTGCATATAAGTTAAATAATCAGGGTGACAATATACAGCCTTGATGTACTCTTTTTCCTATTTGGAACCAGCCTGTTGTTCCATGTCCAGTTCTAACTGTTGCTTCCTCACCTGCATACAGATTTCTCAAAAGGCAGGTCAGGTGGTCTGGTATTCCCATCTCTTTCAGAATTGTCCACAGTTTATTGTGATCCACCCAGTCAAAGGCTTTGGCATAGTCAATAAAGCAGAAATAGATGTTTTTTGGAACTCTCTTGCTTTTTCCATGATCCAGCAGATGTTGGCTGTTTGATCTCTGGTTCCTCTGCCTTTTCTAAAACCAGCTTGAACATGTGGAAGTTCACTGTTCACGTACTGCTGAAGCCTGGCTTGGAGAATTTTGAGCATTACTTTAGTAGCGTGTGAGATGAGTGCAATTGTGCAAAGTTTGAGTATTCTTTGGCATTGCCTTTCTTTGGGATTGGAATGAAAACTGACCTTTTCCAGTCCTGTGGCCACTGCTGAGTTTTCCAAATTTGCTGGCATACTGAGTGCAGCACTTTCACAGCATCATCTTTTAGGGTTTGAAAGAGCTCAACTGGAATTCCATCTCCTCCACTAGCTTTTTTCTCAAAGAATTTCTTAGGAAACCTTATAGCAGCCACATTTGAAGGTGTTTAGCTTAACTATAGCATGATGATTATAGAAGAGGTAACAACTAGGTCTTCTGTGTGTGCCTATATGCATGTGCTCATGAACTCACACACACATGAGAAAATTTAGAAAATGATAATGAATTACTTTTTTATCATCTCAGAAATAGGCAGATGTATTAGGTACTAAAAATACAAATCCTTAAGAATTTTGTGAAAAGGATGATGTCATCATTGGTCTCTTTTGAAAATTGATGGTCTTAGTCATTTTTATCACTATCAGAAGATGTTACAAGGTGCTGAAATCAGTGCTGAAAATGCCGGATGTGGTAAGGAAAGCATTGTGCCCAGTATTGACTCAGGTTCTGTGCAGATTGGGTCACACTGTTTTCACATGTCTTTGCACAAGTCATCGTTGACAAAATCATTTGGTGAGAATTTGGATGGTCTAAGCAAAGTGGCTAAGTGACCAGGAGAAAGGACCTTTTCGGGATTCCTGCTGAAGCAGCATGAGGTAACGAGGCCCATCAGGATAACTTTACTTCCATTTTGTTAGTTCCCAGAAGGAGACAAGTTTGGTCAAAAGAGCCGGTGGAATGAGTGGAACTGAAGCTTCAAAGTATTGAAGCAGTTGTTGTGAACACAGTGTGTTTGCTGCCTGCCTCCTGCCTTAGAGATCAGCAAGTATATGATAGCTGCAGTTAAATCAGATTGAATTAAATGACCAGAGGTGGTATAGAGTCATCAGTGGAAGAATATATCAAATTTAATTGCTTTTAGAAGTGGGGAAGTATGATTATTTGGGAAATGGGAATATGCAAGAGAAATGAGGGAGGAAAGTAATTCCTGCTTTATTGGGAAAATTATCCTCTGAAAAGTTGATCATGCATTCTTGGCTGTCTAATAAACACAAAAGCCAGGGGGAACCTATAGCCTGTAGTTAGGGCAGAATGTTCAGTAGACATGTGATTTTTTAAGCGATAATAGAGAAAAGTTTGAGAGTTAAGAGAGGGTCTACAGGGAGTTTAAGCTTTGATAGGTTGGTTAATAACAAGTTACCAGACCACCTGACCTGCCTCTGGAGAAATCTGTATGCAGGTCAGGAAGCAACAGTTAGAACTGGACATGGAACAACAGACTCGTTTCAAATAGGAAAAGGAGTACATCAAGGCTGTATATTGTCACCCTGCTTATTTAACTTCTATGCAGAGTACATCATGAGAAACGCTGGGCTGGAAGAAGCACAAGCTGGAATCAAGATTGCCGGGAGATATATCAGTCACCTCAGATATGCAGATGACACCACCCTTATGGCAGAAAGTGAAGAGGAACTAAAAAGCCTCTTGATGAAAGTGAAAGAGGAGAGTGAAAAAGTTGGCTTAAAGCTCAACATTCAGAACACAAAGATCATGGCATCTGGTCCCATCATTTCATGGGAAATAGATTGGGAAACAGTGGAAACAGTGTCAGACTTTATTTTTGGGGGCTCCCAAATCACTGCAGATGATGATTGCAGCCATGAAATTAAAAGACGCTTACTCCTTGGAAGAAAAGTTATGACCAACCTAGATAGCATATTCAAAAGCAGAGACATTACTTTGCTGACTAAGGTCCATCTAGTCAAGGCTATGGTTTTTCCTGTGGTCATGTATGGATGTGAGAGTTGGACTGTGAAGAAGGCTGAGCACCGAAGAATTGATGCTTTTGAACTGTGGTGTTGGGGAAGACTCTTGAGAGTCCGTTGGACTGCAAGGAGATCCAACCAGTCCATTCTGAAGGAGATCAGTCCTGGGATTTCTTTGGAGGGAATGATGCTAAAGCTGAAACTCCAGTACTTTGGCCACCTCATTGGAAAAGACTCTGATGCTGGGAGGGATTGGGGGCATGAGGAGAAGGGGATGACAGAGGATGAGATGGCTGGATGGCATCACTGACTTGATGGACGTTGAGTCTGAGTGAACTCTGGGAGTTGGTGATGGACAGGGAGGCCTGGCATGCTGCGATTCATGGGGTCGCAGAGTCAGACACCACTGAGTGACTGAACTGAACTGAACTGACTGATGATGAAAGTCCAGGTAAGTGCTTAAAAGTAGTTAAAGTGGAGAAGAAATAGGAGGTCACCGCCTTTGAGGCAGTGAAGGGCACGCTTCCAGAGGACAGAAAAGGCTAGTAACGTGACATTGACTCATCGGGGTGAAGACCAAGGGTGAATTACAGAGGTGTATAAAATAGTTCCTGAAACCAACAAGGACATTTGGAACATTTATCCTGGAACTGGTAAAATTTAGCAACCATTGCAGGTAGGGGCCAGTATGAAGTGGTGGGAAAGACTTGAAGCGGATGTTTCATCACCATATCAGGATTTGTTATAGCCATTGAAGTGGGATTAAAAAATTGTCACCAATGTGTAGAGTGTACAAAAGCCTAATGTGTTCAAGCATGGGCAAAAGTTTATTCCCCACTCTTTCTGTTTACTGGAGAGACTGTGGTTGTAGACGCAGACAAACAGAGTTTAAAAGCCTGGCAGCAGTTGTATAATCCTATGGATAAAGAACAGTTCTTCTGCTTTTGTCCCTTTGAACACACACATCTTCATTCCTGACTTTTGTCACTGCAAGGGGCATGACCGTGTTTGACCTAGAGTGTTATCAAGGTCACCCTTGTTCCTTTCTTCACATTTCCCAATATGGGTCCTTCAGGTAGCCTAGGTATCTCTTCCCTGTGTTCATGTATTGCTTTGTTTTGCAAGTCTTTTTTAGAGGAGGAAGGTCTTCTTTTAAAATGTGTGTTCAGGGTATACAGATCCAGGGTTTTTATCCATGGCCTATATCAGAGCACGTATAAATGTAGGAGTGAAACGTTATCATTTTCTAAGTTTTTGGTTCCAGGAAAGTAACTTCTTTTGGAAAATCCAGTGCATCAGTAGACTGTATTGACCAGAACTTCAAAACCCATCCATAGTTTTAAGTCACTTCTCACCCTCCCCCATTCAGTTTCACGCTAATTAGTGACACAGGTGTGAGGGATCTTCCTGCGTGTTTGCTGACCCTTCTATATTTCTTTCTTCAGGTTCTTGTGAAAACTGACATCAGCTATGCAGTTCTGCTCTCCCCTCCAGTGACTTCCCGTATGATTTACAATTAAAGCCCACAGCTTTATTGGCCCACAGGGTTCAGTAGCACCAGGGTCATGGTTCCCTCTGACTTCAGCTTCAAATCCCTTCCCTCCGTCTCTCTCCTCTACAGCTACTTGGCTTCTTTGCTGTTTTCAGACACTCAAAGTTCTGTTTTGGGACTTGTACACATCCAGCCCCTGAATGTTCGTTTCCTATTTCTACTAGACTTTTTCTCTCATGTTTGTGAGGTTGTTTTACAAATATCACCTTATCAGTGGAACTTGCTTCCTCCACCCCGATCCTCTCTAAGCTACAATTTCTCATAGCCCTTATCACCATCTGTTCGTGTTAGTCTCTCAGTTGTGTCCAACTCTTGCACGACCCCATGGACTGTAGCCCTCCAGGCTCCTCTGTCCGTGGAATTCTCCAGGCAAGAATACTGGAGTGGGTAGCCATTCCTTTCTCCAGGGGATCTTCCCAACCTAGGGGTGGAAACCAAGTTTCCCTCATTGTAGGAAGATTCTTTACTGTCTGAGCCACCAGGGAAGCCACATGACATGTCTGTTTGACTCCACTGGAAGACAAGCACCAGAAAAGCAGAGATTTTTATCTGCTTCATTCATGCTTTACCCCTGAGTACCTTCAGAGTGCCTGGAACATGGTAGGCCTCCAAAAATGTTAGTTGACTAAATAAAAGATTGGATGGACATGTGGATGAATTTAACGTATACAATAATTTAAATTGTAAAGGTAAGTAGTAAAGCCAGAATTGACACTCAGGCTGCATTTTGGTCAAAGCCACTATTCTTTCTACTTTACCATGTGAACTAATCTGGGTCCTTTCCTGAGAGATGTGGATGAAGCATTAACAGAGGAGCCTTTTGTAGGTCCACCAGAACATTAAAATGTGAATTCCACCTGGATTTAGCTTTATGGACTTTCAAATAAAAAAATAGTCTAATAAATTCTAGTTTAGAGATGTAGATTCAACAGAATTTAGAAAATTCTTTTCTATCATTGAAACAAAGGACTTTTGCATTAGTTGAGTTTAAAAAAAAAATGACTCACAAATGACTAGCTAAGGGAGAGCAAGATTTCTAGATAAGCAGCACAAAAAATTTCCACTGTTTCTCACCAACTATGTAGCTAATGGGGATGGTGGCTTCAAGCCAGCTACCACTTAAGGGAAAAAAAGGCTTACCATTCAACGAGTGAAATAGTTAGTGTGGAATGGATAGCGTCTATTGAAATTTGATTTTCAGCAGTCTCCCAAGTGACTGAATAAATTTTTTCAACCTGTTTAATTTTGTAGCATGCCTTCTCATAGTCAAGTTCAGGATTAATTATATGACAGTATGTGGTCTAATGCTATTGAATTCTTGTCAAAGATATCTTATGGGGCTATTTGAAACATGCTGGGACCCTAAATGGGCTGACTGACCTAAGGATATTAACCCACAATAGTCAGGGCTTAGTGACTATTTACTGACTGTAGGACTGAGCCCAAATCCAGATCATAAAATCTCAGAAAGTGAGTTGAAATTGAGACCAGTCTAGATTGGAACCAACACCTGTGGTTTCTTCTGTGGCAGGGTGGACCCAGGTGGGTGGTACCATGAAGTCATTTTGGATCTGGGCTGATACAAGTCTAAGGATGAATTGTAGCCAGTGGGTAAGTAGTGTATACAGGCAGATCCAATCCCCAGAAGGGTTTCACAGAAGCCTGAACACATTTTCAGGGTCTGGCCAAATGGAATTAATTTCAAGACAATGATATGGGCCCATCTGAGAAAAGGGAGGCAGATACAGGTCAGCAGGCAAATCCAGGAGTAAGGGAAGCCTATTTTATATTAAGCATCTAAATTTAGGTCTTTCATTGCCAAGGATTTCCTGATAACAAGGTATATTTGCTGCTGTCCAGTTTAAGGCACATATTATAATACATGTAGTTTCTAATACTTTTCTAACTGAATTTGGCTTAAGGCATACATTGAACTTCCTTGCATACTGTAATTGTTTATCAGTCTTATATCTGGGTTTGGCTAGGGTAAAGCTGTTGTGACGAGATTTTGGGATTTTTGAAATCTTTATTTAATATATCTGAGCCATTAAGTAGGCTTGAAATAAACAGCACTGATTTAATTGTGAAATTTTCCTCATATTTTGATGCTAATATTTCTTTAATAAATTGTACAGGCCTGATTCCTAATGATGTACTTTACTAATAGTTCTATATTCTGAACAGTTATCTATAATGGGCTTATTGCTCTTTATGATTTTGATAGAATGGATTGTGTTTAACTTATTTTTGAGTTAAAGAGAAGTAAATAGTTGCCATAAATATGAAAGTTTACTAATCAGTCGCTATTTTGAGATATTTCATTTCTTAGCAGTAAAGGTTTCTACAAAAGAGGTGAACAGTAAATTAACTTTCTTTGAAATGCTTTATGGACTATTCCAGAATATGTGCAAATATGCTGAGAAATGAAGGAGTGGACTTCTTTGAGCACAGCTTGACATTCGACTAGCCTAGCAACAGCTTAGTTGTGAAGAGATATCAAAATAAATTTGTACACATTAGAAAATACAATTCCTGCTTGTGGCTCCTCGGCTGAATTATTGGGATGGCTGTGTTACTGGTTTACATTTCCTACTCACTTGTACACTGTTTTACTCTATCCCTAATGTGCCATCCTTGAGTCCTAACTTGTTCTGTTTTGGCTTGTTTGACACAGGCCTTGATCCTACATTTCAACTCAGTTTTAGCTGCTTGGTTTTGTCAGTGTTGATTTTGTTCTCTATCAACTAGCCTGATCCTAGCCCAGCAATCTCTCCACCTCCACCACCATCACCAGCAACCATCTCTTCCCTCTGCCCAGCCCCTGTACACACACACATAAACTATATTCTGATAACCTAAATTTAATAGATTTAACAAAGACTATTGATAACAAACAACATACCACTTTGCCATTTAGTGGACCACAAAGTGTCCACACATTCATTCTCTTATTTGAGATCATGATTGTGATTCTAAAATAGAAAAGGTAGAACATTGTGAGTTAAAGGCGAACCACATTTTTCATAACTATTTATACATTTTCGCATATACATAAGAAAGGGTCCACTTAGGTTATCTATAAATATGTTCTTGTATTAGAGTGGGAAATCAAGCATTATGGACTTTCCTTTATGTGCAAAATTTTCTTTGCTCATCAGAAAAATATTGCCCCCAAAGTTTTACAAATTTTATTCATTATTAAGAAATTGTTTGTCAGATACAATTGGCCAATACTTTGGCCTTGTCAGGCTCTAATATGAAAGTGACATCTTGTTCTTAAGATGCGAAGAAAGGACAGTAGATTCTTTATTTGGTGTAGGAAAAGAAAAGTGAAAGTGATAGTTGCTTAGTTCTGTTTGGCTCTTTGTGACCACATGGATTGTAGCCCGCCCACCAGTTTCCTCTGTTCAAGGAATTCTCTAGGCAAGAACACTGGAGTGGTTAGCCATTCCCTTCTCCAGAGGATCTTCTCAACCCAGGAATTGAACCGAGGTCTTCTGCATTGCAGAGGTACTCCTTACTGAGCCAACTGGGAGGAGGTGGGAACAGATGATGGTAGCAAAGCAGGGCCAATAGGAAAAGAGATTAGCTAGTGTTCAACACATGCTTACATGTTCAGTTCAGTTCAGTTCAGTCGCTCAGTCCTGTCTGACTCTTTACGACCCCATGAACTGCAGCATGCCAGGCCTCCCTGTCCATCACCAGCTCCCGGAGTCCACCTAAACCCATGTCCATTGAGTCAGTGATGCCATCCAGCCAGCTCATCCTCTGTTGTCCCCTTCTCCTCTTGCCTTCAATCTTTCCCAGCATCAGGGTCTTTTCCAGTGAGTCAGCTGTTCGCATCAGGTGGCCAAAGTATTAGAGTTTCAACTTCAACATCAGTCCTTCCAATGAATATTCAGGACTGATTTCCTTTAGGATGGACTGGTGTTGGATCTCCTTGCAGTCCAAGGGACTCTCAAGAGTCTTCTGCAATATCACAGTTCAAAAGCATCAATTCTTTGGCACTCAGCTTTCTGTATTGTCCAACTCTCACATCCATACATGACTACTGGAAAAACCATAGCTTGACTAGACGGACCTTTGTTGGCAAAGTAATGTCTCTGCTTTTTAACATGTTATCTAGGTTGGTCATAACTTTTTTTTTTTTTCCTAAGGAGTAAGGGTCTTTTTATTTCATGGCTGCAGTCACCATCTGTGGTGATTTTGGAGTCCAAGAAAATAAAGTCTGCCACTGTTTCTACTGTTTCTCCATCTATTTGCCATGAAGTGATGGGACCAGATGCCATGATCTTAGTTTTCTGAATGTTGAGCTTTAAGCCAACTTTTTCAGTCTCCTCTTTCACTTTCATCAAGAGGTTCTTTAGTTCTTCTTCCCTTTCTGCCATAAGGGTGGTGTCATCTGCATATCTGAGGTTATTGATATTTCTCCCAGCCTTCTTGATTCCAGCTTGTGCTTCCTCCAGCCCAGCGTTTCTCATGATGTACACTGCATATAAGTTAAATAAGCAGGGTGACAATATACAGCCTTGAGGTACTCCTTTTCCTATTTGCAACCAGTCTGTTGTTCCATATTGTAACATGCTTATATGTTAGGCAGGGTCATATTGGACTAAAAGTCAGGAGACCCAAGCCCTTAATTATGTGACACATCTAACTTATCTCAGCTCTTTGATTACCACCTATGGAGTAGATCTAGGATCCTAGATCACGGAGAATCCCATGGACAGAGGAGCCTGGCAGGCTGCAGTGCCTGGGGTTGCAGTCAGATATGACTGCATCGACTTAGCATGCATGCACATATATATCAATATCATTAGAACTTGCTTATCTCCTAAAAATGCCATTAATGCCTTGGGTTTTTTCTCCTGCCTGCTTTATCTGGATAAATTGGTGGGTTAGAAAGAACGAATCTTATTTAGGGAAAGAGACTTAGATATTCCTTCCAGGTTCTTTAATTAGATAAGATTGCTAGCTCTTGATGTGCTGTTTTCATAGTGATGTGTCTATATGGAGTTGTGATTTTATCAAGCTTTTAAAAATGGAGAATAGAATGAAACAGTTGAAAAGAAAAAAATGTGTGAAGTCATTTTATAGAAGAAAGAATTTCATTAAGCACGCTCTTGACATACAGTTTGTTAGATACTGCGGCTGTTACATGGAAGTGAAGTGGCAGAGGTGATGAGATGTGGGCTTTGACACTTGTGTCTTATGAAGAGTTCTGTTTTGTGGCATGAGTTATTTGGTCAGTGTTTCTTAACAGACTAAACCTTTCCATATGAATGCTAAGTATGATGTATATGATATATATTTGCATATATATGCACATATCATTGAAGATTTACTAAAGTATTTTCAATTAAAAATGTAAATCTGAAACCTGCATACTCAACTTTTAACTTCCAGAGATATGTTATCAATTGTTGATTATCAGTCTTGTCCTCCATTCAGTTCAGTTCAGTCTCTCAGTCGTGCCCGACTCTTTGCAACCCCATGGAATGCAGCACACCAGGCCTCCCTGTCCATCACTGACTCCCGGAGTTTATTCAAACTCATGTCCATTGAATTGGTTATGCCATCCAACCGTCTTATCCTCTATCATCCCCTTTTTCTCCCACCTTCAATCTTTCCCAGCATCAGGGTCTTTTTGAATTAGTCAGTTCTTCGCATCAGGTGGCCAAAGGATTGGAGCTTCACCATCAGTCCTTCCAATGAATATTCAGGACTGATTTCCTTTAAGAAATGGACTAAAGGATGGACTGGTTGGATCTCTTTGCTGTCCAAGGGACTCTCAAGAGTCTTCTCCAACACCACAGTTCAAAAGCATCAATTCTTCAGTGCTCAGCTTTCTTTATAGTCCAGCTCTCACATCCATACGTGACTACTGGAAAAACCATAGCTTCGACTAGATGGACTTTTGTTGGCAAAATAATGTCTCTGCTTTTTAATATGCTGTCTAGGTTGGTCATAGATTTTCTTCAAAGGAATAAGCATCTTTTAATTTCATGGCTGCAGTCACCATCTACATTGATTTTGGAGCCCCCAAAAATAAAGTCTGTCACCATTTCCACTCTTTCCCCATCTATTTCCCATGAAGTGATGGGACCATATGCCATGATCTTAGTTTTCTGAATGTTGAGTTTTAAGCCAACTTTTTCACTCTCCTCTTTCACTTTCATCAAGAGACTCTAGTTCTTCTTTGCTTTCTGCCATAAGAATGGTGTCATCTGCATATCTGAGGTTATTGATATTTCTCTCAGAATCTTGATTCCAGCTGTGCTTCAACCAGCCCAGAATTTCTCATGATTTACTCTTCATATAAGTTAAATAAGCAGGGTGACAATATACAGCCTTGACGTACTCCTTTCTCTATTTGGAACTAGTCTATTGTTACATGTCCAGTTCTAACTGTTACTTCTTGACCTTCATGCAGATATCCCAAGAAATCTGGTCTGGTATTCCCATTCTTGAAGAATTTTCCACAGTTTGTTGTGAACTATTAGTATGCCCATTTAAGAGATGATGAAACTGATACACACAGTGGTTAAAATAACTTGTCCAACGTCACATGCTTAGCTCATGGCAGAGTAAAAACACAAACTGAGGACGTCTGATTCTCAAGTCTGTATTCCCTTCTTTTTTGGCACTTCTCAGTTCTGTGAGAAATCTAAAATTTATGAGCTAGTCATAACTTTGTATTTGTTCAATAAGTAGTCAGCAACTAGTCCTTATTCCAGATTAGAGAATTCTCTTTTGACTTCAAGATCAAAGTTTCATGTGGGTCAAACAAAATATATCTTCTAGTTGGATTCAATTTGGGACTGCCAATTTAGTGCTCTGGTAAGAGAAGCAAAAATATCAGCAATCTACTTATTTTAGCAAACTTTATCTATATAAAATACCGTCAGAAAAATCTATAAAATAACTTGAATGGAAGATATGTAAGACAGTAAATACTCATGAAATCAAGAATGTTTGATTAAAAGAAGATAGTGCCTAGAGTCTTTTGAAGTGTTCTGATTCCTTTTACCATTTCTGTTATTATTCAAAGTAACAAAGACCTGGTCTATGATGTTGACAGTGTAACTGAGTAAAGAAACAAGCAACAGAAATGACTGTGGTCCATTATGTGCCACACATTGTTCTAGGTACTGGGGATACAGGAGTGAAGACAAAAAAGTACATCTTTGAGTGAGACTTCCAGTCCATTTAATAGGTGAGACGGTGACAGACAGTCATCAGATTAGCTAATGAAAAACCTAATTTTACATAGACCTAAGTGCTGAAAAGACATAAAACAAAATGTTCCCATAGAGAGTGCTGGGGCTGGGGTGGAGGCTAATTTACAGGGTATTAATGAAGGTGTCTTTGAGATGGTGACATTTGGGGCAGAGACCAAACTGACAAGAAAAGCAACATTCAGTGATCTGGGGCAGAGCTTCTAGATAATGGAAATATTAAATGCATAAAGCAGAAAGGAGCTTGCTGTGTTAATGAAACAGCAAACAGGATCAAAAGGCTTGTACTGATAATATTTTCTCCCAGATTGTGACTCAAGGTATCATTTAAAATTTACCTTTAAAAGTTTTCTAAAATTCTAAAATTTTATTTTCTAGGTTTTTATTTTCACCCAAGTTTTGAACATCTTTATGCAATGCTCTTCTGCCTCCATCTAGATTCCATTGTATGTTTGATTGTCTAATGTTGTCCCACAAGTCCCCATGGCCCTATTACTTTTCTTTATCTCTTTTTTCCTTCTGTGCTTTCGTTTGCTGTGTCCCCAAGTTCTTTCTATTTCAGTGTCAAATCTGCTGTTTATCCAACCCCCTGAATTTATTTTTATTTCAAATATTCAATGTTTTAGCTCAAGAAGTTCCATTTCATTCTTTTTATACATTTTATTTCTTGTTATATTCACGTTTTCATTTAAATTCTCAAGCACATTATGACTTTAATATTCACTTCTCCAACTTATGTTCAATATTATCTTTAATACTTCTGTATATATTTCTAATGAGTGCTTTTTCTCCTAGTTATATTTTCTTTGCATGGCTAGTAACATTTTAGGAGATTCTGAACAAAATGAATATTATGTTGTTGAGTGTCTAGATTTTATTGTATTCCCTTATGGAGTATTAAACTGTGTTTTAGAAACCCATTAAGGAACTTGCATTTTAAAGGCTTCCTTTTAAGTGTTGTTAGGGTGAATCCACTGTAGCTTTTAATCTAGTGTGAGAGTTTTGCATTCCATTAAGGTGTAAACTTTGAGGGTCTCAGCGGGATGTCCCAGGTATTCAATGAGGTCTTTCCATCCAGTTGAATGGAACACAAATATCTCCTTTGTAAACGCTGAACCATGGATTGATTACATTAGTTAAGATTGCGTGGTTAGTTCTTCAGTTGTTTCCAGTTCTTTGGGACCCTATATTCTGTAGCCTGCCAGGCACCTCTGTCCATGGGATTCTCCAGGCAATAATACCAGAGTGGGTTACCATGCCCTCATCCAGGGGATCTTCCTGACCTAGAGGGTGAGCCTATGTCTCCTGTGTGTCCTGCATTGTAAGTGGATTCTTGGCTCGCTGAGCCACTCGGGAAGCCTTAGCTGAGATTGGAGTTCATCAGTTGGTCATTTTTTGCACCTGTCATGTGGAGTTCAATCTGTGTACAGTTTAGTTTTAGCAACTGTATCATGTAGTTTTCTGGAGCAACTTATCTGGCTAGCTCTGTCACGTGTATTCCAGGCTTTTTAACCTTCTAGAACGTTAATGTCTGACTTCTCATCTAAGCGTATATCCTCCCTGCATCACGATCCAGAAAATGACTCTAGACAGAAACCTATTACAATTGTAAAGCTTGCCTTTTTTATTCCCCTGCTTTCCTGATTACTTTGCTAACTTTGTCAAGTGTCTAAAATTAACCATCTCATATATTTTATCTGGATTTCTAGTTGTTTTTTTACACATACATGGGGAGAGTCTGATGCAAGTTTTTTACTTTTTTAGTATGTCTTATTGAAGTATAGTTGATTTACAATGTTATGTTAATTTCTGCTATACAGCAAAGTGATTCATATATATATGATGTATGTGTGTATACATATATATATATATTCACGTATATGTTTATATAAAGACACTTGTTCCTTGAAAGAAAAGCAGTGACAAACCTAGACAGCATATTAAGAAGCAGAGACATTACTTCACCTACAAAGGTCTGTATAGTCAAAGCTATAGTTTTTTAGTAGTCATGTATAGATGTGAGAGCTGGACAGTAAAAAAGGCTAAGCACTGAATTGATGCCTTCAAACTGTGGTGCTGAAGAAGACTCTTGAGAGCCCCTTGGACAGCAAGGAGATCAAACCAGTGAAACCTAAAGGAAATCAATCCTGAATATTCATTGGAAGGACTGATGCTGAAGCTGAAGCTCCAATACTTTGGCCACCTGATGCAAAGAGCTGACTCACTTGAAAAGACCTTGATGCTGAGAATGATTGAAGGCAGGAGGAGAAGGGGATGACAGAGGATGAGCTGGTTGGATGGCATCACCAACTCAGTGGACATGTGTTTGAGCAAATTGTGGGAGAAGGACAGGAAAGCCTGGCATGCTGTTGCTCATGGAGTCACAAAGTTGGACACAACTGAGTGACTGATCCACAAAATACATATATATTTATATACACACACATTCTTTTTCATATTATTTTCCATAGTGATTCATCACAGGATGTTAAATACAGTTCCCTGTGCTATACAGTAGGACCTTGTTTTTTATCCGTGATATACCTTCTTTAATATGGTCAGGAACAGATGTCCATGAGAAAGATGGGTTTTTTTATTATGTGAAATTTCAAACATTTACAAAAGTAGAGAAAGGACCCTAATAAACGCGCATGCACACCATCCATCTTAATAGCAACAGAAGCAAACCTGTATACCCATACCCTCTTCCTGGTCCCCTTTCTATCTTATGTTATTTTTAAACAAATCATGAGGAAGAATTTAGAGCAAGAAATGGCAAAACTTACTATTATGCTAAAGAGAAAAAGCGACAGAAGAGAAAACAATATTTTTTGAATCCCTACCTCATTTAGTACTCGTTCTTGAACTATAGATCTAATTTTTTCCAATCTCAGAAATGTTACATCTTAATTTAATTTTTTTGACTGTTAATTTTTTAAATTAACACCTTTTACTTTTTCAAGTAGTTTATTTTTTAGAGCAAGTTCACAGCAGAATTGAATGGTGTGTGCAGAGAATTCCCATATTGTCCCTGTCTCAAACATGCATAACCTTCTGCATTATCCACATCACAGTGGTAAAGTTGATAAAAACTGATGAACCTGCAGTGACACGTTATTACCACCAAAGCTTTTAAAATATTTTAAGATATATGTTTTAAAATATACTTTTAAAGTCTACTTAAATATACTTTTAAAATAAGCGTTTGATTTGTGTCTATTTTTGTGATGTTAATTAGGCCAAGAGTTTCAATACTTTATGTACCTTAAACATTGTCTTCCTTACAAAATATGATGTAATTTGGGTAAAATTGATAAAAACACAAGAATCTTGCAATTCAGTGACTGCCATGGGAATAGCCCATAACTCTTATTTGAGAGGAACTTTGTTTTGAGGTTTTTTTATGATGATGAATAATTCAGAGTTTAAAAAGATAAGCAATGAAACAACATGGAAATGTTTTAAAGTAATATAATACTTAATATAAGTGAAAGAAACTTATGCAGTATTTTCATGTATTTTCATTATAACTTATAGTATTTATTCTACATCTTGTACATAAATAATTAAAACATATATATACATATAAAAGTGGTATAACATATATAATGTAATGAATATCTTAAAAGAATCTAGAAGCAATAAATGATGTGAATAGTTTTTTTTTTGATGAGTTAGTGGAAATTGTCTTTTAAAATTTTATTTAATATTGTTTTATCAATAAATACAAATTAAAATAAATGGAAAAGAAGCTCACTGAAGACCTATGATTAATGAAGTTAACCAATTGACTTAATTTACAAAACAATAATAAGAAGGCTAAAATTGCAACTGCTCTAGAAGGAAAAAAAGAAATACATAGGCAAGTTCAATAAAAGGAGTCTTGCAAGATAACAGAAGTTGGGAAATCAATCATTCATAGCTAAATCAACAAGTTTAATACCATTAGTGAAGTTCCATATGTCACAGCTTGAAAAATCATGATTGGCAATTGTGAAAAGTTGATAATCCTGTTGTTCCAAAACGGAAGGTATTTTGAACAAGTATGTACAAATTCAAGTGATAATAAGTTCATAGCTTATTATCAATGAAAACATACATGTACTGCAATAAAAATCCCCACTGTGGATAATATTTTCTGTATTTGGGAATAAACTGCAGATGCATTTTTAAGTCATGACTGTTAAGTTGTGCTGATAATGTTTATTTCTCTAACAGTGGAGAGATTTTTCCTGAATAATGTATCATTGAGTTATTCCTGTATTTAAATTTACATAAAGTTTTTCAATTATCTATTAATCGGTATTCCACTTCTAACATCATAGCCAGTGAGCAGCACTAATGTTTGAGTGTGCCTGTGCGTCTGTGTGCGTATTTCTGTTAGATAGTTAATATTGAGATGAATGAAGGTTGTCTATTTTCCCTTCTAAATATTGCTCCTAGGTTTAAAAAAATGAAAAAAGGCTCAGACCCAATTATGCCTTCTATATTTAGAAGGTATTAAACATTTATTAGAAAACAAGCACAAAAAGATGCCCTAGAGTTTATTCTGTAGGCTTATGGAAGTTCTAGCTTAATGTGAAATTAATACCTTTTAGGTATTGTGATTATATATTATAAGCTTAATACTCCTTAGGTTTTGTGATCATCATCTTTTATGAAAACTTAAATTAAGGCAAATGTCAAAATTCCCAAAGCAGGATTCTCTCACTTTATGAGTATACAGTCAGAATCTTCTATAGTTGATGACTCAGCCTAAAAGGTTAGCCAAAATCATCTCAAAAATAAAGGCTGTAGGCTGCTCTGATTTTTATACTCATTTTATGCAAAGCCGGGAAGTATTGCTAAAATATGTTAGAAGTCCACTTATCTTGAATACTTTTAACTTCATCTTTGTGAGCTCATTCCTAACATTCATAGTGCTAGTCAAGAGGCCACTGTTTTCATCACTGAAAACCAATTTCTGATAGTAAACATTTTCATTTTCCAAATGTTCGTTATTGATGGGAATAAAGATACCAGAAGACTTGTAGCCCCTACCCCAGGGAATGTGGGTTTCCTGATGAAATGTTACTCCTCTATTCTTGCATTTTTTAATGGAATGATTAAAGCACCTAATGATAGCTTAATTTTAGTAACCCACATATAATAAGACATTGAATATGCTACAGTATTTTAAGAAAAATTGTAGACATTGTGACTACATGAGTGTTTGTAATATTAAGGGCAGGGTTGGATAATGCTTTGGAAATCTTTGGTTGCAGCTTCTATGGCAAAATGTCCTCTGAATTCTTGCATGAACCCTGTATAACATAACCTCCAGAGAGGTGAAGTGGTAATCTTTCATTATCAGTAGTGAACCTACCACCAATCATTAATGATAGTTATTGTTATTATAAGTAATAGGAGTCATGCTGGATTAAAAAGTCATAGCAACACTAATACCCACTCCAGTGTTCTTGCCTGGAGAATCCCAGGGACGGGGGACCTGGTGGGCTGCCGTCTCTGGGTTCGCACAGAGTTGGACACGACTGAAGTGACTTAGCAGCAGCAGCAGCAACACTAATAATCATGATACAGGAAGAAGATAAAGACTAGCTAATGTTTCTTGAGTGTTTATACTGTAGCTCTTTAGTCAGTCACACAGTGACTCAGCTGCTGTTATTTTATCTTAAACATCCTGATTAAGAATCTTAGATAATTTTTAAGCAGCAGATATGGAACACAAATTCTTTACTCACATTCTAAAAATATGTACTCATTTCCACAGCCTTAGACTGCTTCTTTTTTGTCAAAGCTTTTATAAGGATTCTTATAAAAAAATTTTAGACACATTTCTGGAATAAGAATAGTTTATAGGGGAAGAAAAGATCTAGAGTTTTTCAGTTTATTAAAAGTTGTGCCAGGAAAAAAAATGTGGAAAACTTTATTTCTGTTTATAAAGGCATTCCGCTTCCGTATAAAGATATGACTCAGATCCATTGAAAATAGGTTGAGATGCATTTTTTTTCACATGAAAGTTTCTGGGAGATCATATAAACAGAGCCTGTCTGTGGAACCTCTGTTTTCCCCAGAGCATGGTCAGCTTTTCATTGAAACTACTGAAGTAGCTTTTAGAGAACAGAATAACAAATAGACATTTTTGGTCCATAGACATCTTAAAAAGTTTCAGATAAATGGTATGTAAAATAGTTCTTAAATGTTTACAGTTTCCTGGGAATGAGCCCTTGTCCTAAGCTTACTTACAATGGCTTTTTCTCAATGGTTGCTATATTAGGATCTTTAATAACGTCTCTTAAAAGTTTTGTGTCATTATTTATGTTCAAAGGTTCAGTCTGTTTTATTGAAAAATCTGTTTTACATTTATGTACTTCAAGAATTCAGGATCTTGAATGTAAAAACCTAATTAAGCAATTAATTAAGAGCAGGGTCTTTTGAAAAATAATTCTCAATAGGGTTACATTATATGGTTGCATATTGTTTTAGCTCATACTGCCAAAACAAAATATCATAGACTGGTGGCCTAAATAGCAGAACTTTGCTGCTTATAGTTCTCAAGGCTGGGAAGTCCAAGGTCAGGGTACCAGCATGGTTGGTTGCTGGCGCTGGGTCTCTTCTTGACAGGTAGAAGGCCACCTTCTCACCATATCCTCACTGGGTGGACGGATACAGGGGAGAGTGAGGGAGCCAGCTCTCTAGTGTCTCTTGTAAGAGCGCTAACCTCATCATAAGGGCACTGCCTTCATGACCTCGTCTAACCCTGATCACCTCACAAAAACCTCCTGTCTGAATACCTTCACATTGTTTGGAGGTTGCGCTTCCGCATATGCATTTTGGGGGATACAAACATTTAGTTCATAGCACAGATGATAAGCTATAGAGTCAAGAGTCCTTTGTTTACAGTTTTTCACTCGAAGGGGATAACGTATGTGAATTAATAAAATTGGCATATTTTATCCAACATGTACTACTAATGCACATTCGGATGGCTGTTATGATGATGTTAAGGAAATAAAAAAGTGCTTGACCAGAACTCTCTATGGTACTTTCCCTAAAACTTTTTTTATTTCTGAGTTTATTATTTGTTGTTCTTGGCTGTTATGAAAGTTAAGCAGAGTATAGGAGAAGTTGACTGCTCATGAGGTGACGGTGATGTCTGCTCAGTTACAGATTTAGAAATGACGGCTATTATTATGAAGCCAGCTATTTTGGTATTACGAGGGCCAAATGAGATCATGAATGTGAAAGAGTTTTGAGAATGAGCTTACTAATGATTAGTCTACTATCTATTAGTATTCAAAGTATCAAGGCAATATTCAGTATAAGGAGAGAGTGAAGACAATGGGTAAAGTCTGTAAACTTTTTAAATTCAAGAGCTTCTATCATATTATAGCATCATAATAACCAACAGGAAAATATATAATACAGAAATGGTACATATCTATATAGTTATCATCTTAAATATCTATAATCATAACTGATGGGTAACAGAGTAGTTTAGGAAAAATTAATTTAAACTTAGGGGAATTCTTCTGTCAGTTGAACACAATTATTTGTTTAAACCATGAATTTGGGCTCCAGTTGCTATTTTCATTCATGATTCATGATACACTTGTTTAAGAATAGCTATATATATTTAAAATTAAACTGGTTATTTTTCCAATATAATTACAATTATAATTGCAGTATATATAATGGCCCTAAATGGTCTTTTAGTCTTTACTTTTTTCCTTTTGGTTAACCTGAACCTTTCTGAACTGAAGCAACTCGATTTTAAGTTTACTTCTTATTATGTAAGAGCAGAAACAGTAGTTTGTATGTTCCTTATAAAATCTATTTTGCAGAAATATCTAAATGTTGCTAAACTAGTAAAATGAATTTTCTAATGGTAAGTTTTAAAAATTTTTTAAAGTCTAATTAAATAATTGTACCTGATCTATTTTTAAGATAATTTTTGAACTGAAGAAATCATTTGGAAAAATTCCTGAAATATTTTTTCAGTCTCACACCATACATTTCAGAATTTGACATAAATCCAAACACTCCCATTTCCAGGTCACGTCAAAAAGTCAAACTGTTTGTTCTGTAGTAGCTTTCAAAGACTCCAGTAGTCCATAATCCAGAAGCAATTGTTTCCTTATTAATACTTAATTTTTCTTAAAATGTATTCACACAAAAAGGAGTGTCCCATCACTGGGGTTGTTTGTTCTGTATTTAAGAGGAGCATTTGGTGGTCTTTTGACAGTTTTTCTTGGGGGCACATTATGGTAATGCTTGTTGTCGTTTGGGGAATAGTGAAAGTGAAGTCGCTCAGTCATGTCCGCCTCTTTGCGACCCAGTGGACTGTAGCCTACAAGGCTCCTCTATCCATGGGATTCTCCAGGCAAGAATACTGGAGTGGGTTGACATTTCCTTCTCCAGGGGGTCTTCCCGACCCAGGGATTGGACCCAGGGATCGAACCTAGGTCTCCCACATTGGAGGCAGACACTTTAACCTCTGAGCCACCAGGGAAGCCTAGTAATAGGGGAATAGTAATTATTGGGGAATAGTAATTATACATAATTCTATATTTTATTTGGGAACAATAATTATGTAAATATTATTTATTTTATATGTTTCATTAAGCCCAGTTTACTTGAAGTCATGCTATAACATAATATTTTCCTTTCAATATGGTTTGAATTAAAGCAATTGTTAAGGTAAAACAAACCCTTACATGAACCCCACCAATAACGTCACAGCTTCTGTTGACTTTTAAGTTCTTACTTCAACAACAGCAAAACTCACTGACCTGAAACTTATTTGATATAAGAAACTGAAATATTCTTACTCAAACCTCTGATTAGAGCCTTCTTTTTAAAGCAGAAGTATCATAATGTACTACATTTTCAGCAAAGGATCTGAATTTGAATCTCAACTATCGAAGTATTATTTTTGTGATCATGAGGAAGTGCTAAATATTTGAATTTTCAATTATTTTCCCCTGTAAAATTGAGATAAAAGCTATCTTGCTGGATTAAATAAGAAAATGAATAGGGGAGTCTAAAAAATTCTTTTTTTTTTTTTCTATTGAAACTTCATCATAGCATATTTTTCCCATAAGAAACTCATAGTGAAAAGGAATCCTCCATTTTTTGCTGGGTTTTTCAGATATCCTAGGCTTTACTCATTTAAAATACCAAATCTTTTTTCTAGTTGAACTCTTGATTGAGCATTTTTCTAAGAATTATTTTGTATATATTTTTTCCTTAAAATGCCTGATTAGTATAACCTTATATTTACATATTCATCAAAATCATTAGCAAAAATTTGATGTGTTATTCTTTGGCAGGTTCCCTTCTAGGCCTTGAGTATCAGTTCAGTTCAGTCTTTCAGTTGTGTCCGACTCTTTGTGACCCATGGACTGCCACATGCCAGATTCTCTGTCCATCACCAACTCCCAGAGTTTGCTCAAGCACATGTCCACTGAGTTGGTGATGCCATCCAACCATCTCTTCCTCTGTTGTCCCCTTCTCCTCCTGCCTTCAATCTTCCCCAGCATCAGGATCTTTTCCAGTGAGTCAGTTCTTCACATCAGGTAGCCAAAGTATTGGAGCTTTAGCTTCAGCATCAGTCCTTCCAATGAATATTCAGGACCGATTCCTTTTAGGATTGATTGGTTTGATCTCTTTGCTGTCCAAGGGGCTCTCAAGATTATTCTCTGACACCACAGTTCAAAAGCATCAATTCTTCAGTGCTCAGCCTTCTTTATGGTCCAACTGTCACATCTATCCATGACTACTGGAAAAACCATAGCTTTAACTAGATGAACCTTTGTTGGCAAAGTAATGTCTCTGCTTTTTAATATGCTGTTTAGGTTGTTCCCTTGTGGCTTAGCTGGTAAAGAATCTGCCTTCAATGTGGGAGACCTGGGTTTGATCCCTGGGTTGGGAAGATCCCCTGGAGAAGGGAAAGGCTACCCACTCCAGTATTCTGGCCTGGAGAATTCCATGGAATGTACAGACCATGGGGTTGCAAAGAGTCGGACACAACTGAGTGACTTTCACTTTAGGTTGGTCATAGCTTTTCCTCCAAGGAGCCAGGTGTCTTTTATTTTTATGGCTGCAGTCACCATCTGCAGTGATTTTGGAGCTCAAGAAAATAGTATAAACTTATAGAAAAACAGACATAGGTCCATTTTTCACAGAGTGTATGAATGAGTAGGGAGACAGGCATTAGGTAAGAGCAAACATACAAATGCATGAAAACTGTGAGAAGTGCTAAGAAGGAAAACAAGAGGGCTCTGCGAGAAAGAGCAGGAGAACTACTTTAGACTGAGTGATCAAGAAAGGTGTCTCTGAGAAAGTGAAACTTTAGCTGAGATCTTAAGAATGAAAGACAGCCAGTCTTACAGAATATAGGGGAGAGCATTGCAGGCACTGGAGAGGGTGATAAGTAGCCTTGGTAGAAAAAGGGCCTGTTTTACTTTCAGGAAACTGACAGAAAACCATGGTGGCTGGAACACAGAGACATGGACAATTATCTGACATAGATGTGGAGTCCTGTACATTTACAAAGCACAGTCTAAACAATAGCTTATAGAAACCAGTTGATGTGAGCTTCTCAGGTAGCATTAGTGGGAAAGAACCCGCCTACTAATGTAGGAGACATAAGAGACATAGGTTCGATTCCTGGGTTGGAAAGATCCCCTGGAGGAGGGCATGGCAACCAGCTCCAGTTTTCTTGCCTGGAGAATCCCATGGACAGAGGAGCCTGGCAGGCTACAGTCTATAGAGTCGCAAAGAGACATGACTGAAGCATATAGCACATACCAGTTGACTGAAGCATGTAGCATGCAACCAGTTGAGATATGTAAGGCATTGGTTATTTTTGTTTTAACAAAAAAATACACTGAAGGTTAAGAGATGTCTTGCCTAAAGTTACCTTGTCATTAGGTTAGATGAGAGCTCCAGTCTCTGACACTTAGTCCTGGGCTCTTTCTCCTGTGAAAATCCTCTGGCTGAACATTTTCATACTTTCCCAGTGGCCAAGGTCATCATTTTGTAAACAGTTAATGAACTGAAACCCTGAAGGACAGTTGGAGTATGGAAGGCCAGTTTCCCTTATGTAAAAATCTGTTGGATTCTTGTATTTGAATGATACTTTTTTGTTTTCTCTGCTGTTGAGTTACTCCTCAGTTGTTGTCAGTTATGCCTTCACTTTTCTTTTTTTGAGAAGCTGCAGACATGAAAATTAGTGTAGTTGGTTTCTTGGGCATGTGAATAGTCTCTTAGGCATGTGTAAAGTAATAATAAACAAGTAGCCTCTGAGTAAGAGCCCACTGGACTGTCCTGTTAATACAGTTGAAGAATTCAGGTGTGGGTACTTTGATATTATTTCTGACTGTTCATAAGTCTAGTTTGTTTGGCCTTTATTTGGGTCTTTTCCTGATGAGGTTGTGAGGGTTCATCATAAGTGAGGTATTCCTGGTGCTGGGAATGAAACTGTGTATCTCCTAATATTTTTTTGTCTTCGTAGTCCATCATGGATGTATAATTATTCTTAACTGTAAAATGGGTTTTACTTTGGAAATATTTGCCCATATCCTCTGTAGCAAAGGCAGCATGCTTACTGCCCATAATAATAATAATAATGATAAAATGAGTTCCCTAAGCTCAGAGTAGTTTTGCTGTAATGCAGCCCATAGCATGTGCAGATGTCATGCCACTCTGTGGGAATTGGAACTCAGCAACACTCTCAAGGAAATGCTAATATTCTGGCTTCTGCTATTGCTGTGAGTAATAAAGTCCTTTATCTATGACCTCAAAGTCTCCTGTATTCTTCCAGCATATAGAAAATTGTGACATGTTAACCTGTTAGCATGTAAACAAAAATCTTTGCCAATTTTATCATGAGGATAGCATGCTGAAAGGGCTTCCCTGGTGACTCAGCTGTAAAAAATCTGCTTGCAATGCAGGAGAAGCAGGTTTGATCCCTGGGTTGGAAAGATCCCCTGGAGAGGGAAATGGCAACCCATTCCAGCATTCTTGCCTGGGAAATCCCATGAACAGAGGAGCCTGGCAGGCCACAGTCCTTGGGGTTGTAAGAGTTGGACACAACTTAGCGACTAAACCACCACAGGATGCTGAAAAAGACATGGCTTTCTGGATGAGAAAGAATGAGGAGAATCTCATGGCCGAATTCATAGGATTTGAGGGGAATTCACAGGTTTCGTTAGTGAACGTGTTGACCAACTCTTTTGATCAGTTAGGGAATAAATCATTTTTCATTTATTGTCTGTTAATGAAGACAAGTTGGGGATATAGTTGTAGTGTAAGTACCCAGAAGCAGGTTCAAAGTCAGCTGTCTGAAAGGTACCATGGTTGTTGCTAACTGTATTCCAGGCATGGAATTCCTTGCCAATCAATGTCAAAGCCGCTCCATTTTGACAAGTCATGCAATGATTCATCTTGGTCTGGAGGAAGGTTCTGACCCTCTCTAAACAACAGCTATAATTTCACACCCTAAGCAGGAAAGGAGGAAAGTTTCCAATAGTAATGAGTAGAAGCTAAACAAATGTCTAGAACTTTGGTTCATTTGGAAGAGGAAGGTGCTTGGTGTACATATAATACTTGTTAAGGAAGAAGAGCAATAGTTAGTCTCTTTTATGGCTTAGCCACTCCTGCTGTCTGTCATACCAATCTTAGATTCACCAGGAGATAGCAGTGAAAGGTCTTAGAGTTCACTGGCTAGACTGTTTTAAGGGCTTGTCCCTGAAACAAACAAAAAAACTTTCCTGGAAAACCATAGATGACGTATTTACTACTGTTTGGGTTCTTATTGCCCTGGAATTCTACCAAAGATGATCTATTGGAAAATGAAAAACTGACCCAAAGAAATCTAGACAACTTCTTGCATTTGTCCTCTTTGCCTTGGAAAATTCCTGTAATTCTTATGTTGAAATGGGGATAGAATGTTAGATATGTTATAATACTAGAGCAATAAAAGCCTTAGGTTAAAAAGGACTTCTTGAAACAATCCCAGCTGTGCAAATCAAACCCTTGTCAACCAAAGGGAGCAAATACCATTGCCACATCAGAATTGTAATGACTCCTAAGTCTGAAGGTTCCCCAAGCGGAAATAGATGATGTCAGTGATGGTAATCTTGCTGCCCAATACAGAGCATTGCATGGACTGAACGTATTAGAAGTTCATTTGACCAAGCTCTGAGCCAGTTACCAATCAAAACTGAAAATGAATGTACTTTGTTTACTAGCATGGGGCTGTTCTTTCCCTCACTGCCCCTAGATCCTTCACCCCCTGATCCCCAACTTCAGCTTCTTTAAGGAGAAAGATGGTTGGGAATGAGGCTGTCTTGAAGGAGGACCAAAATGCACCCATCCAGATGGTGGGTAGGAAATATGTAATATGCTGGGAAACTCTGGGTAGGAGAGGGACTTAAGCTTTCCTGACCATGTGAGATAGACATACCCAGTTCTCCATCTTATGCATCCATTGGAGGGAGGGAGTACCTCAATTTGGTGAACATGTCTTGAGCTGGGTTTGCAGTGGGGGAAGGAAGCTAGCAGACCTTGTGAGTGGGACCTGTTGGTCAATTCTGTGTATCATTGTTGGAGCTTCCACTACTGAATTTAGATGCTTATTCTGTGAATGCTAATAAATCTGATGAATGCTAGTAAATCTAAGGATTCTCCTAATCTGAAAGAGCTGCATAGAGAGCTGTGTCAGTACCTTTGGAACCCTGCAACCTTAGTGACTTCTTTTGAGCTTCAAGTTTCTATGACTTTGCTGCTTGAAACTTTCAGCAAAAAGAGGCAGCCTTCTTCACCCATAGGTGCCAGCTGGGGTTCTGAACTCATCACATCTGTGACTCGAATAATAGAAATGGCACACCATGTCCCTTAACCTTACCAAATAGTCCATCAGCAAAAGCAGAATGTGGCCCAACCCCTCTCATTCGGAAAGTCTCTGGACACCTTTCAGTGTCTTTCTTGTCATTCCCATAACTTATTCATTCATTTCATAGGGCAAATAAATGCCACTGGTTAGTGGTATGAACAAATGGAGATCGAACTGACTGGTCCCCCAAACAAGACTAAACTCAGCCATTGGCGCTGCACTGGGAACCTTAAGGGTTACCAGTTGACCTAGAAGCCACGTAGGAGGTACCATCCACCAGTGCGTTTCCCACCGATGCTGTTCCACTGTCGTGTCCCATCCAGTGTTGCCGTTTAGAAGACTTTTATGTTAAGCTGTCATAAGAGACTTTCAAATCTTTAAGGATTATAGATTATATATCATCAAATGTGGAACTCTGTCTAACAGTGAACCCACCCTTGGTCACTCAGGGGAGTTTCATGGAAGAGAAACAAACTAATTATTTATGTGTGCCCTGTGGGACATTATGTCTGCCTCCAGTTAGAAGGGCTTCCTTGGTGTCTCAGATGGTAACGAATCTGCCTGCAGTGTGGGAGACCCAGGTTCTATCCCTGGGTTGGGAAGATCCCCTGAAGAAGGAAATAACAACCCACTCCAGAATTTTGCCTGGAGAATTCAATGGATGGAGGAGCCTGACAGGCTACAGTCTATGGGATTGCAAAGAGTCAGACACAACTGAGTGACTGACATACACACACCAGTTAGAAGTGATACAAAGTTTGTTCGTGATTTTAGCTGATGTGATCAGTGACATGAACTTGGCCCTGGAATGCATTCAGATCAGACTCAACTCACTGGCCAGGTTGTTGTAGATGACCGAAGCGTCCTAGAGTTCCTCTTGTGGGGCACATTGGTGACTGTAGATGAGGTAGAAAGGTTGATACAGACAGAAACTTAAGGATAATGCCACCTGATTGACAGTTTCTGAGATTTTTCTAGCTGATTTGGTCTAGTGCTTTGAGGGGCATGGTTGAGGCCTGTTCTTCAGGTTGGTTTAATCCCGCTAATTAGGTGAGTTTAGATAAAGAGTTTGAGGAAAAGGAGGAGCCCATCATTCTGGCTTCTGGATTTATTTCTATGGAAAATGTGGGATGGCGTGCTGTGATTCATGGGGTCACAAAGAGTCGGACCCGACTGAGCGACTGAACTGAACTGAAGGATAGGCTTGGTGGAAAAGTAATAAAGCATAATACTGGACATGTTAAAGTTTGATATGGCTGTGAGATATTCACATAGAGATATAAATTAGTTAGGAGAAAGTGAGAGTTTAGAATTCAAGAGGATGGATCTTAATAGGCGATATGCCTTGGGGAATTTGCAACCTACAGGTAGTATTAAGATGTGGGACTAGATGAGAGGAAACATTGGGTTGGTCAAAAAGTCCATTTGGGTTTTTTGTAAATTGCTATGGAAAAATCCAAATGAACTTTTTGGCCAACCAAATATAAAATTTGAGTGGTTTGGGACAGATCATGCATTTTGCCAGTAGCCTCACCTCTTCTTGGTTCGCTTCTCTCCTTCACATGACCCACTTGGCCTCTCAATATATTTGAGTTTGTCGGCCTTATCAGAGAAAGAAGGAAAAAGGTTAAAAAAATGGTGACCGTAATTACTGCATTGATTACTATGTGGTATTTGTTACACAAGGTCATGGACTTAATTTGCTCAGTGTTTGTTTAAAAATAGGCTCTTAGGGTTCAAATTTTATATTTCTTATATTCTAATATGGATACCATATCAACAACCTGGTTAAGAAGACTGCTATGGTTATATAAGGCTGTTTAGGTTTGATTCCATATGATCTTCTTCAAATCAGCAATTTGGGAACTTATTGTACACACAGAAATTTAAAATTGGTTTTCTCTCCCTACCCCATGATTTTTCAGTTGTTAGAATTATTTGATTGAACTTTTGGTGATCTTGTGTCCTCTCATGTTGGCTCTGCTTATTTCTTAATTTTTAATATCAATCTTTAGGATTTTCCCCAAACTGTCTTATAACTAATAAGCCAATAATGAAAAATGGAATGAAATGCTATAAAAGAGCCTGGAGATATTTTATAACTCTGGAGATGGAGGGTTCTTGAGAGATGACTAGACAGTGTATGAAAGAGGAGATGAGCAGAGAAGGAACAAAGAAAGAGCAGGGGTTACTGATGCACCTACCCCATGTAAAAGTTTATGGAGGGTTAAAAGTTACAGAGTTTAAGTCAGGTGAATATGAAAGATGTAGCCCATGACACTGCATAACTGACTTATTATCTTAATTTAAAAAAAAAATGTGATTTCTACTAAACCTTAGAGTTGTCATGATTGACTAAACTTAATCTTGTTTTGTATGTTGCTTGAAAGGATACTTTTGCATTTAACAAATAGCACTGGAGTATGGACACCAGGCAAGTCACGACTGGAATGTACCAACAGCCAGCCATTCATAATAGCTTTGCTTTTTATCAGAATGTGGGTTAGGCCCCCACTGAAAGGACTAAATAGAGGATTTGCAATTCAAAGTGCCATTTTCAGTATTTAAAAGTAATTTTTTAAATTAAAGTTGATTTATAATATCATGTAAGTTTCAGGTGTACAGCACATAGATTCAGTTATATATATATATATGGTATATGTGTATTACATATACAGAGAGATTCTTTTTCAGATTCTTTCTCCTTACAGGTTATTACAAAATATTGAGTGTAGTTCCCTGTGCTGTACAGTCGGTTCTTGGTTATCTATATTATTTGTAAATCCCAGGCTCCTAATTTATCCCTAGATGGCAACCCACTCCAATGTTCTTGCCTAGAGAATCCCAGGGACTGGGGAGCCTGGTGGACTACCCCCTATGGGGTAGCACAGAGTCAGCACGACTGAAGCGACTTAGCAGCTGCAGCAGCCCAGCCCCCTTTCCCTTTTGGTAACCATTTTGTTTTCTGTGTCTGTGAGTATTTTATATATTTTATTAGTATGTATTTTAATATATAAGGAAAACCAAGCATTTACTTGGCTTCATAATAAGGCTCTAGTGACTTCTAAAAACATCTAGTACCTTTGATTTGGGCTATTTTATTAGCTCATTTGTTCCTAGAGTCTTATGTCATAAAAATTAGCAGCCCTGATTGACAGATATAATGCCTGATTTTAAGCATGGCTAATGAAAGCAGTAATGGGTAAATTAAATCTGTTTCATGAATGGAGTATTCAATTTTGTGGTTTTCATTGAAAAACAAGTGCTATATCATCAATACTCTAAGGTAGAGACTTTTATTTTACAGGTGGTGAAACAAATATTCAGAAAGAATAGTTTATCTATTTGTTAGGTCACATAATTAATTGACTATGGTACACAGGGGCTAGAAGGACATCCTAACGATCTTTGTCCATAAAATGTTATTTAAAAAACCATTAGTGTAATTTTCGTCCTTAATTATAACAATATAAAGTAAAAGTTTACATTTACTTTTATGATTCTGGGAACACTTTGTTGCCCTGATGTAAGCTGAGATAATGATTATGTTTCTCAGAAAAATTGTAGTTATCTGTTCTTTTTAAAAGTTGAAACTACAAATGCCATTTATTTTCATGTTTATATTTTCCTTATCTACAGGGTTTTCATCACATGTGGCTCATTGCCCTCTCTCCACTCCCCCACCCCAACCCTGCCCCGGCCCCTGAGATTGGGAGAGAAACTTATCAGCCAGGCAGCCTTCTTTAATTTATGAAGAAATTATTTTGCCCTCCTCAGAGTTTTAGATATGGTTTGTTGGGTCTCAGTTGGGATAGAAAGAGACATAGATTTTTGCTTCAGTGAATGTTTCTAGAGGTCTTCAGAGTTTAGGAAATACTGAATAACTTATAATCCCTTAAAAAAGTAGCCAATTCAAAAGCATATTCTATTGAACTTAAAAACTCTGATGTATATTACAATACTCAAGAAGCTCTAGGTAGAGGCAAAACTAACTATTTTATATGCACAACTATTATATATACTAATAGGATAGATAAACAGTAAGATCCTATTGTATAGCATGGGAAACTATATTCAATATTTTGTGACAAACCATAATGGGAAAGAATATGAAATATTACATATATATACACACATATATGTATAGCCTAGTCACCTCGCTTTATGGAAGAAATTAACACAATACTGTAAATCAACTATACTTCAATAAAATTTAAAAAAAAAAAAAAGAAGCTCTAACTACTTAAGACAGTTTGGCTGCAAAGAAGACATTGCGTTTTAGTGATTCTGACCATACTAAGATCAAAGAACTGAATCTGTCAAAAATAGGATCTCTAAAATAATTAATCAACACATTTTATTAACTCTAATAGAATGAGGCAGTCCTCTGTCAAAGAAGTATTATAGTGGCATCAAAATCCGGGCTAAACATCCACTGCTGGTGGGATGTAGACCCTTAACCAGTTTTTCAGCAGCAGCATCCATGCCCAGTACTCTGGGGAGATAGCGCCGTCTTCAGTTCCTAAAGACGCTGAGGTTTGAGTAGTGCAGCGCAGACCTGAAATAGGTAGTGGCTTTTCACTCACTTCTGCCTTCAGAAATGAAAATGACTTCAAGAAACACTTGTGCTGCAAATTACTCAGAATGAGAGATTGGATCCTTGGCTGTTGGTCTTTATTTGGAGACCTTTCCCTTACTGTATCATAGAGCCACACTAGAGACCAAGAAAAATGAAAGGAGAAATAACCATCCCAGAATTATGTAGACAAATTGGAGGCAGTAATCCCCATAATGCCTGTAAATGCTAAATTGAAATATTGTAGGAGGAATTTATGACATGAGCTTAGCCTTTTGTTTTTCTTTTTGAGATCTGTGAGACATATTTTTAAAGGGATAGATGTGGAAAGTTCATAACATTATTTACTTGAAAGAAAACAATTCTTTTTTTGCTATAAACGATTAGAAAGAAAGGGAACCTCCATGCCAGAGAAGAGACTTATTTGCACTAGCCTTATCTCTTGAATTTAACTCTTCTGTTTCCTTTTCATTTCTTTACAGTTTAACATATCTCTGTTTTGAAAACACAAAGGGTTTTCTTTTAGAAAATATTTTACGTAAAATGATAACTGCTGTGTGAGCACTTTTGTGTTGACCCCTTCCTCTACCTCAAATAAAACTACATTAAAGATGAATGAAATTAAAATGCCTATAATTATCTTTCCACTTTGTCAGCATGCACATATGTGTGCTTAGGGGAAGAAGGCAATTTTGTGCTTGTTGGAGAGATGTAATAGTGAAAGTGAAATCTTAAAAGCCCTCTGCCTCATCAAAAACAAAAACAAAAACCATAAAATGCTAGTTGGGACTTTAAAAGAATACCAGTCCTTATTTAATCCTTATTTAAATGTGTACCAATTCTTAACTTGCCATGGAGTATTTCTTCTGCAGAAATGTTTCACTTTAAAAGAAAGTCAAGTAAAATTTGCTTTTAGAAGATTTAATGCAGGGATTTTAACTCTTCAAGTAGATACCCCAATGGGTTATGAATGTGTCCCCATGACAACAGGTTGACAGCCTAGGAGTCAGGATAATTCAGATCCCAGTGAAAGACAGGAGCTGTTGATGGGGGTGACCTCTGATGGCAAGTCATCTTACTATAAACAGAAAGGCGCAGAAAGCCATTGGTCAGAGCCAAGAGTGTTTACTCTCCAGGTCTCCTGGTTAACCTAAATAAATGCACTGCTTCTGGAGCACAGAGGTTCATGACAGAGCAAGGTGTTTTTAAAGCTACCTGGATGTTGGTTCGAGACTATAAACTCTGCAGACTGTTCTGTAATCCTTGAACCGGGTTTCATTCTGCTCTCACTGGAAAATGGAATTTATTGGCTGTTGAACTTCACACACATGCACGCACACACAAAACTTCCAAATAAAACTGGAATTAGCTTCAGGGTTTTGGACTTTGAATGAGGTAAGTTGAATTTAGCTTTTGATTGAGGCATTATAATTATTGTGTTATGTGGTAAATTCTTGAAGTGTAGGCAGTTCTATCTCAGCAAATAGTATTAGGTAAAATAAGTTTGGATTTTTCTCAGTTTTAGCACAAGGATGATAGAAGAAATATGTACATAAAATTTGAGTGAGTAGGTCATTATAGAGAAAATCCCTAGTTGGTCCATGCTGAAGCTGTTAAATACTTTTTGTCTTTACTTAATAAAATTCAATAATTTTGAATTTTAATTCAAACTTAAATTACTACTATACTTTATATTAATGCTAAGAAGAAATGCAGGTGATAAAATAATTGATAATTAACAGATTAGTGCTCCTTAGAAAACTGTAGTAGACTTTGAGGGATGTTTCCCTTTTAATAAGATGCATGATGTAGGATTTAAAAAATTAATACCAGCTATTTAAATGAAAGGCTTTTTTTTTTTCTGGATAATTTTTGTTTTGAAATCTTGTGCTGAATTGGATATTTTCATTAGATTTCTGATGTAGTCATCTCAATAAGCATGTTATATTTTCTATGAAAACAAATATTTTCCTCCATTTATGGAACTTTTTTCCCCAAAAATTATGATCTTAAGTTTAATTTTAGCTTCATAACAATACCTTAAGTTTCCAGTTGGTCTTTACCTTCATTTGAATATGCACTTGAACACTTGCTTTGATTTAAAGCCTTTGGAATGCTTTGGGTTAAATTACTTATATGCATATATATATATATATATATGTATGTATAAATCTTTGAATCTCATGAAGAAAGATTGTGTTGGTGTTTTTGCTGCATCACGGAACCAAACTGTGGATGAATTTTCCCAGTAATTGTAGTATCTTAAAGATTTCTTTCATTCAAGATTACTGAGGAAGGGTTTGCTTTCTATTGGTACTGTTTTATTTTCTTGTGAGAAAAGCATAGTTCAGGAGGAGAAAATGTCTTCTAATTCTAAGTGTCTGTGAAAACAGATTTACTGCCAGAGTTAGCTTGTTTAGGGAACCTGTTTGAAGAAAGGGAGGATGAATTATCACAGCCAATAAGTTTGCCAGGTTGGCTTCCAGGGTCTACTGAGCATCAGTCAGCACTATCCAGTTTCCTGCTCCTTTCCTGACTTGCGGTTACTGTTTTCTGGAATCCTGTGTAATTGAATAATGATGTTGCACTACCTTATTTCACGTTTTGCCTGTTTGTTCTTTCACCTAAGCTTTCCTAAACTATTGAAATATTATCAAACTGACAACAAAAGCAAATACGAATAATCATATGATGTGTTGTGTTATAACTTCTTAGGGAGAGGGGGAGGAGAGGGAAGAAGAGAGAAAGAGAGATAGAAAGAGAGGCCAATTTTTAAAATCCGTTTGATTTCTCTCTTTCCTCCTCAAAGTTCTTTATAAATTATTGTTGTCAGAATTTTTGAAATTGTATGATCTGACTTTTTGAACTCAGCCACCCGCAGAAGGAAGGTGGTTGTGTGTGTCAAGGGCTGTCTCACATTTTGCTTTGGGGAAATACTATAAACCAATTTTGAAGGTAACACAGCTGTTGGAGAAATACAAAAGCCAGATGACTTCATAAGTGTGTATTGAGGAAACCAGGATAAATTGTCTTTAGAACCTGCTCTCAGAAAACAGTTTTAATTGAGGTCAAAGAGGAAAAAATTGTAAGTATATCTCAATTATTTATTCTGTTTACCTAGAATGAGACCGTCACGACAGGTAAACCTAATCTGTAATTCCTTTACTCTTTAACCCTTGAGTTTAACCACTCTGGGGGTCTATTTTACATTGAGACTACAGAGGGTACTTCATTCTTTATGATAACCAAATATTTAGGACCACAGAAATTTTGAAATTACCTGACTAAATTTTACTTCCATGTAAAGAATCAACTTGTACATTTGAAAATATTTATAATAAATTGCTTAGTTTTTACCTGGAGTTACATAGTTAATGGGACTATTTTTTCTGACCACATATTTGTATATGTGAAACATATTTCACCTGGAACTGTTTTGTCTTTTGCCCTTAGCTTGCAGGTAATTCAGAATGTTACTTTAATTTGATAGAAAATCTATTAAAATGGAAATCACATAACTTGTGTTTTTTTTTAGAGTATAAATTATGCCACAATCTGTGTTTTATTAACTCTGCTAATGAAGAATTTCATTTTTGGATTAAAACCTGAGGAAATATGACTTATAACAATGATTATGCAAAATAGATTTAATATAAAAGTACTTTAGATTTTGAAATGCTGCTTTTGAATTTCAAAATCTAAATATCATTTAAAAACCAAAGTAAAATACAGTGTGCTACAGATACATTTTTGCTTATTGTGTATAGTTTAATTTTAAAAATAAAGAACTTGATGCCAACACCACAGGATTTTCTCTTTAAAAATTGTTATTTTAATGGAAGATAATTTAAAATTTACAAAACTTGAAAATGTAGTTGTCTGTTTATACTTTTTAATCAATATGTTGTTCTAGAAGTATTAATATCATATGTAAATTCATCTTCAGATTAATCTACAGGTATATGTTGTTCAATTTAAAATTGCCTTTAACATTTTATTGTTTACATTCTACCTATCAATTTGTTTTTAAAGACTTTCTCAGTTTTCCTTACCAGTTATTGTGATACCTTTGAGCACATTAGGTTTTAAACTATTTGTTGAAAATATTTTTTTTAATTTATATATATGTATTCAAACTTAAGAGATTTTAACAGAAATTTTTACTAAAATTCAACAATTATATATTAATAAACCAGACTATCTCTATGGTGATTTTTGTTCAAATTGAAAAGGTTAGTTACCAATTGTACCTAGTGGACAAATGATACTAGGTGCACTACTAGAGTATGTTACACAGTGATTGATATTTATGCTTTAAAACAAATGATAGTTAACCTATGCCTGTGGCCAAATTCTTTTGAAGTTTCATGACTAAGATGAGCTGAATTTGTTAAGTGGTAGAGGACTGTGTTTTCTAGGGGCCAGTTGTGCTTGGCAGGTCATGATAAATGGGGAAGTTTTTCTTAACCTTGTGGCCAAAACATTCCAATATCTAAAAAAGGAAAAGAAAACAAAGATATAAAAATCGTTGTTGAAAACATTCGCAAGATTTCTCTGTTTAGAGGAATAAGATCAGTTTGTAAGATTATTTTTAAAGGGTTGTTGGTGTGAATTCATAAATCTTCACTCAAATGGAGGGAAATCTAAAGATTTTTCGTATTTAAAACGGGTGGATTTATTCTTTACTGGTTCAGTGAGAACATCTATAGTAGAGTCAGCAATTCAAATTTAACTGCAGTGGATTTTACCAAATTAACATTATGCTCATTGAGTATTTAGTTCTTAGTTTAGAATTGCATATTCTATTTTCCTTTTTGTTGTTTTAATAGTATCTGCTTTGAGACACCCAGGACTGCAAAGATACATGTTCAAAAGTATAAAAAGACCAATGTATATAGATAAATATCTCTTAGGAGTTTATAGCACATATTTTTGAGGAAATCATTTTAACACATGTCTGTTTATATTTATGCTAAGTATTATAGCAATCTAGTCTCATTTCCAGACTTAGGAGGGGACCAACTTTCATATGAGCTGTAACATGATATGTTAAGGCATCTTAGGGTTCCTTTTGTGGCATTTTAAGTACTGTGTTACTTTTGATATAGTCCCTGGTGGATAATAATGAAAAAACATACTGTTAGAAAGAGGTTGAAATTTTCCTGAATATTTTATACAGTATATGTGGAGTTTATGGCAGGTGACAAGCGACCATGGCATAACTAAGGAGAAAATGTACTCCAGAATTTTAAAAGCTCATGTAGTTTGACATTTGATTTAATATGTATACACTGTCCATGAATAATTATGCTTTGTTTCCCTGAGTCATTGTTACTAAGTTGCTTTTTAAATGTATCCAACCTTGCAATGAACTCTCAAATAATTTGAACCCTATTGTGACAGTTGTAGTTGATGAAGAGTTATAGCCTATAGGATTTTTTAACTTTAAAACATAATTCCTCCCCAGTGTGTAATTTTATATAACCTCCCTCCCCCAAACCTGAGTCCTGGAAGGTTCCTGCATTAAAGGCCAGAAATCAAGTAAGGTTGCCATGACAGTCTAATACTAGAGGGGTAAAATAATTTCACTTCAGGTTTTGGGGGTGGATTTGTTTTTATTAACCCTCTAACACTACTGTTATAGGTGTATGTGTTTATTTTGTTTACTGTTGCAGCTAATGACGGAATATTCATTTATATCTTTATATTTTGTCTATGAATATCCATTAAAGAATTTTTCTAGACTGAAGTAGATGCAGACTTCCGGTTATGCAGCAGAGTTCTCTCACTTTTACTATAAGTAAGTGGGAGCTTGGGCTTTTGGAAAACCATACTTGGTGTTACAGGGAGAAGCTCAGGTAAGCAATGATACAGATACTGAGGAGGAATATACTAAGAAAAGGGAGGAGTAAAGAAACTTCCCTAATCCCATGAAAAGAATTTCAGAAATGTGTGAATTACAGAGCCACAAGATTTTTGTTTCTAAGGAAGAATGACGCTTTATAAAAATGGTTTTTATTAGATTATTTAGTGATTAGATTTTTACAAAGTCTGTCTACAAAACTTTAATTTTTTGAACACCATTTGGCGACATGGTATTTACATTTTTTTGGAAAAACCTCTCAAATTTGTGTGGGCATATTGAAACAGATCTATCTTTTTTAAAATTCTGTGTGACAAACTTTGTGTTCCAAAGATTTTTTTTTAGAAGTCAAGTACTCCATTGCAACATACCTTTAAAATGTAAAATAGATCTCTCTGAGAAATGTGGAGACATTTTCATTGAAGATAGTTTAGAAGGTATAAATTTTATCTGTGTGGGGCTAGTAAAGTAGCAATTCTGTGCACATTGTCTCAATATAAATTGTACTACTTGGATGCCCAAGTAATCGTAGGTTATCACATTAAAGGGTATATCCTGTGCTAAATTCTAAAATAGTATTAACTTTTAAATATTATATTTAAAAAATGAACATATATTTTCTTTCATTACTCTAAGTAAATAAACATTAGAATAATTTTTGACAAAAGCCTCTAGTGCAAAAAATATATATTTACTTGAATATGCCAACTATTATTACTTTGACTCGATTTTAAAGTTAATTTGTATACCTACTTGAATATTTTTTTACCTGTGTTATTGTGTGCATTCTGAGGTAAAATAGAAAAAGACATAGTTTAATTCATATTTATTTAGTGCTGTTGATTAGAGAACAGGATGATCTGGGTGGAAGTACATTAAATTCTAAGGTTGGTTCAACTAATTGGAAAAAAATGTGTTAAAAAGAATCAGCTAATGGAGATGTATTAAATGAGAGGGTAATTTACATTTCTAGAGTAAAGCTGCAATAATTAAAAGAAAAAACTTTAAATTCTGATATGTAATTTAAAATTCAAATATGGCCAAATTCTATTAGAAAATATGAAAAAAATGGCACATAAAAATTTATATCTCAGTATGTCTCTCTCTCTCCTTTATTTTACTAAATCAAAACTTAATGGTAACTAAAGTTAGGTTCCCATTCTGCTTTATCAGCAATAATTTATAATAATTCATCTAACCTAATCATAAAATGCATTTTATAAAGTGTGTATTAATATAAAACTCTAGGCATTGATACACTACAGTATTTGTATACATATTATTTATGAGTCAGATTCACATTTTGTATTATTCACATTTGAAATAGAATCAAAGCTGACAATTATTGTTGACAGTAATTCTGTATCACTTCCTGTATTTACAAAGAGTATTTCATGTGATAACCTACAATCAATTTGCACTGAAGGAACAAATTTTATTTTTATATCTATTTTTATCCATTCTTTTCCTTAAATAGTAATGCATTCAAATTTATATTAGATTTCTACATGGTTCAGTGAGGAAATAAAGACTGTCTTACATACCACCTATAGGAATTTGTATGTTACTCTTTATAACAGAAAACTTTTATTTCTAAAGTTTTATTTTGCATTTAGTTTCAAATTGATCTTTTATTATCACTGTATAGTATGTTCTAAGGCCTTATTGTTAAAGTTCATTTCAAAATAAAATAAAGTTACAAAAGACCTCTTTCAAAATGTCTTTTTCCATTATTCCATCCTTTACATTTTTTTTTATCATTACTGTTTCAGGATTTATAAACAGCAAGATTAAGTACAAAATAATTGGGATAATTGGTTCCAGCTTTTTTAGAAGATGGTAGATAGGCTAAAAGAAACGTTTTTCTTTGCAGTTTTTTTTATGAGCTAATTCTGTTTTCCTCAAAAAATTATAAGCCTCTCAAAGTGTCTAGTGGCTAGAAAATGTGAAAAACTTCAAGGCAATCTTTATAATTGAACACAATTTTCATAGTGCAAAACATCCTAGAAATTATATTTTCTATATGTATTTTCCAGATATTGAAAGTATTCATTATTTTCAATACCAGATCTCACATTCTTTATAATTGTTTAAAAAGTACAGTTTATATTGTTCATATCAGCCTAAAGATTTGAAGAATGATTTCATGAAAAAGAAGCGTCATTTTTTTAACTGTCTAGCTAATGTAATGTCGTTGACCAGTCTTTTCTACCTCCTTGTTCTGCTTTATTTCCTCTTGGCAATCACTGCTGTTGACATTATATTCTTTGCTTATCTGCTTACTTTTTAATTATATATCTTCTCAACTAGAATACATGATCCATGCAGGCAGATTTTGTTGGTCTAAGTCAGTGCTGTTCAACAAAAGTATATTCTGAGCCACTTGTGATTTTAGCTTTGTTAAAAAATAAAAAGAAATGTTTATAACAGAATATACCTAAATTTCATTTCACTTACATATATAATATTGTTATGTTATATATCAATATTATATAAAAATATTGAAATATTTTCCCTTTTTTTACATACTGAGTCTTTTAAATCCCCTGTGCCTTTTATACTTACAGCAGATATCAATTTAGACTAACCGTATTTCAAGTTCTAAATAGCCACACGTGGCTAGGGGCAGCTTTGGTGGACTGTTCAGGTTTAGTTCATCTCCATGCCTAGAATGGTACCTCGTATACCCCAAGAAACTCAGTAAAGCCTTTTGAATGAATGAATCTTGATGCTTCAGACATACAACAGCAACAACAACAACAAAACAGAGATTGTTTTTCACATTACACTATCTCTGCACTTGTTAGGGTATTAACGGTGGTGGTGGGCATGAAAGGTATTTGGATAATTTGCTCAAAATTCCATCTTACTTTGCTTACGGACTTTACATGTTACTATTGCTTGGTTAAAAACTAGTTACTTCCATCATCCAATTTAAAAGATTCACTTAATAGTTGATATATCACAAGAAGTAGGTAGTAGGGTCTCCTTCAAAAATTTTCCACAAAATGTTAGTTTCAACTCTTAATTTTAAAACAAACCTAATAAAAGCACGGAGAAGGCAATGGCACCCACTCCAGTGCTCTTGCCTGGAAAATCCCATGGATGGAAAACCCTGGTAGGCTGCAGTCCATGGGGTCGCTGAGGGTCGGACACAACCAAGTGACTTCACTTTCACTTTTCACTTTCATGCATTGGAGAAGGAAATGGCAACCCACTCCACTGTTCTTGCCTGGAGAACCCCAGGGACTCGGGAGAGCCTGGGGGGCTGCTGTCTATGGGGTCGCACCCAGTCAGACACGACTGAAGTGACTTGGCATAATAAAAGCAACTGGCAAATGGAACGTAAGAGAGAAAGGCTTGCTATATAGCATTCGGTTCTAATTCTCTCCCTGTTAGCTGTGAGACCTTGCTAGGTTTTTAACCTGTTTGAGCCTTAGTTTTCTCATTTTTAATAGGAGAATTTCAGGCATCATGCCCATCTTCATAGACTAAATGACACACATGGGTTTGATCCCTAAATTGGAAAGAGCCCTGGAGGAGGAAATGGCAACTCACTCTAGTAGCCTGGGAAATCCCATGGGCAGACTAAACAACAGCAACAATAGTCTAATACCAGTTGAAAGAATACTTGCTTAATAGATGGCAGCAATTATCATTAGTATGATATAATAAAAATTGAACTTTTAAATATCAAAATGTTTTAATCTTCATTTTAAACAATATAGTTTGTTTATGAATTTTAGGTTTTTAACATTTAGTGGTTAAAATGCCCTCAGAGATCTGGATTTGAAATTTACTACATAAACTGCTTGCAGATTAATCTTTCTATTTCTCACTATTATCATCTGTGACTTGGGGTAAAAATTAGTAACTACCTAAGCATTCCATAACATATAATAAACACTCAAATATTTCAGCTATTGTTCATTCATTCAAAAATTTCAGCGTTTGATATTTGTATCTTCATTACATACTAATAGTTATATTCTTGAAACAGTTAAACTTTTAAGTATTTTTCATCTTACTTTGATTTTTGCATGTACTTTTATAATAACTATGGTTAAAAATCACATTTTTGCCATCAATTAAGTGCATTTAACATGTTTGGAGAAGGAAATGGCCACCCACTCCAGTGTTCTTGCCTGGAGAATCCCAGGGACAAGGGAGCCTGGTGGGCTGCCGTCTATGGGGTCACACAGAGTCAGACACGACTGACGCGACTTAGCAGCAGCAGCAGCAACATTTTTTGTCTTTTTTCTCTTGGCATATTCTTTTGTTCACTTCCTGCTGTGTCTTATAAAATCTGAGATTTGGATTTAAATTATGGACATGAAATTCTGTCTCGTTTCTTGACCTGCTTGTTTTCAACTTTATTCAAAATAAATTTGAAACTAAATTAATCATTAAAGACAAAATTCTATGTATTTTGTAAGAGTAGTCTATCTTTAATAGTGTGTATATCTCAGCAGTCACCATTTAATGAAGTATTGATCTCTCAAATAGGACAATGTGTTTAAATTTAGGTAAAGCTGTCTATTTGGCTTCTAATTCCAGGATGAAGATACTGAGATAAGTTTTTTTTAATTTATTTTTATTAATTTATTTTTTATTGTAGTATAGTTGATATAGTGTGTTGTGTCAATCTCTGCTGTACAGCAAAATGACTCAGTTATACACCTATATATATTCTTTTTTTGTATTCTTTTCCATTATGGTTTATCACAGGGTATTGAATATAGTTCCCTGTGCTATACAGGAGGACCTTGTTGTTTATCCATTCTAAATGTAATAGTTTGCATCTACCAATCCCAAACTCCCAGTCCATCCTGCTCCCTAGCTTCCTACCCCTTGGCAAGAAGTCTGTTCTCCATGTTTATGAATTTGTTTTCCTTTGTAGATAGGTTCATTTGGGCCATATTTTGGTTCCACATATAAGTAATATCATATGGTATTGCCTCTCTCTCTTTTTGTACCCCAAGTGGGACACTTGTCTTTCTCTTCTGAGTTACTTCACTTAGTATGATAATCTCTAGTTATATCCATGTTGCTGCAAATGGCATTTTTGTGGTTGTTTAGTTGCTAAGTCACATCTGACTCTTTGCAACTTCATGGACTGCAGCAGGCTAAGCTGCTCTCCCCCTACTGTCTCCCGGAGTTTGCTCAAACAACTGTTTCCCAGACTTTGCTATGACCCGTCCATGTTGAGTGGCCCTAATTGGCAAAGCCCATAACTTCATTGAGTTATGCAAGCCTCTTCCTTATGACAAGACTGTGATCCATGAAAGGGCAAATGGCATTATTTCATTCTTTTTTACGGCAGAGTAGTATTCTATTGTGTATATGTACATGTCTTCTTTATCAATTCATCTGTTGATGGACATTTAAGTTGTTTGCATGATTTGGCTATTGTGAATAGTGCTGCTGTGAACATAAAGGTGCATGCAGCTTTTGAATTAAATTTTTTTCTTGGCCTATTTCTGAGAGTGGGATTCCTGCATCATATGGTAATTCTATTTTTAATTTTTTCATGATTGGAGCTCCTATGGGTCATGATTAATGGCTCTGCATAATCGGGATTTGTAAAATAAGTTTCTTAATAATTTATCTAACTTTTCGTCATCAATTCAGACAAAAGATAAGGTTTTGAAGTATTTTAATGAAGTCATAAGTTAACATTTTTGATCTTTGTTATTAACAAAGACTTTTCAAGGACAGATTAAAAGATCACATCATGTTGCTGTTCAGTCGCTGAGTTGTGTCTGACTCTATTTTACTCCATAGACTGCAGCATGTCAGGCTTCCCTGTCCTTTACTATCTCCCAGAGTTTGCTCAGGTTTGTGTCCATTGAGTCAGCAATGGTGTTTATTCAGGTCATATTCTCTTTTATACTTTGTTTTAGTCAGTAACAATATGCTGTCATTTCTGTTTTCGAAATATCTGTTAAAAACATTTTCTCAACTCTCCCCATAACTCCTGTCTTAATTTAGGTCTTCATCGTCTCTCACTGATAGACTGATTCACTTCAGTACAGAGTTCAGTTCAGTCGCTCAGTCGTGTCCGACTCTTTGCGACCCCTTGAATCGCAGCATGCCAGGCCTCCCTGTCCATCACCAACTCCCGGAATTCACCCAAACTCATGTGCATCGAGTCGGTGATGCCATCCAGCCATCTCATCCTCTGTCGTCCCCTTTTCCTCCTGCCCCCAATCCCTCCCAGCATCAGAGTCTTTTACAGTGAGTCAGCTCTTCACAGGAGGTGGCCAAAGTATTGGAGTTTCAGCTTCAGCATCAGTGCTTCCAATGAACACCCGGGACTGATCTCCTTCAGAATGGACTGGGTGGATCTCCTTGCAGTCCAAGGGACTCCCAAGAGTCTTCTCCAACACCACAGTTCAAAAGCATCAATTCTTTGGTGCTCAGCTTTCTTCACAGTCCAACTCTCACATCCATACATGACCACTGGAAAAACCATAGCCTTGACTAGATGGACCTTTGTTGGAAAAGTAATGTCTCTGCTTTTGAATATGCTATCTAGGTTGGTCATAACTTTTCTTCCAAGGAGTAAGCGTCTTTTAATTTCATGGCTGCAGTCACCATCTGCAGTGATTTTGGAGCCCCCCAAAATAAAGTCTGCCACTGTTTCCACTGTTTCCCCATCTTATTTCCCATGAAGTGATGGGGCCAGATGCCATAATCTTCATTTTCTGAATGTTGAGCTTTAAGCCAACTTTTTCACTCTCCTCTTTCACTTTCATCAAGAGGCTCTTTAGTTCTTTACTTTCTGCCATAAGGGTGGTGTCATCTGCATATCTGAAGTTATTGATATTTCTCCCAGCAATCTTGATTCCAGCTTGTGCTTCTTCCAGCCCAGCATTTCTCATGATGTACTTTGCATAAAAGTTGAATAAGCAGGGTGACAATATACAACCTTGACATACTCCTTTTACTATTTGGAACCAGTCTGTTGTTCCATATCCAGTTCTAACTGTTGCTTCCTGACCTGCATATAAGTTTCTCAAGAGGCAGGTCAGGTGGTCAGAATTTTCCACAGTTTGTTGTGATCCACACAATGAAAGGCTTTGGCATAGTCAATAAAGCAGAAATAGATGTTTTTCTGGAACTCTCTTGCTTTTTCAATGATCCAGCGGATGTTGGCAATTTGATCTCTGGTTCCTCTGCCTTTTCTAAAACCAGCTTGAACACCTGGAAGTTCACGTTCACATATTGTTGAAGCCTGGCTTGGAGTATTTTGAGCATTGCTTTACTAGCACGTGAGATGAGTGCATTTGTGCAGTAGTTTGAGCATTCTTTGGCATTGCCTTTCTTTGGGATTGGAATGAAAATTGACCTTTTCCAGTCCTGTGTTGTGAGAGGGCATCATAGGGCAGACACAGTGAAACCATAATCACAGAAAACTAGCTAATCTGATCACTTGGACCACAGCCTTGTCTAATTCAATGAAACTAAGCCATGCCATGTGGGGCCACCCAACACAGACAGGTCATGGTGGAGAGGTCTGATAGAATGTGGTCCACTGGAGAAGGGAATGGCAAACCACTTCAGTATTCTTGCCTTAAGAACCCCATGAATAGTATGAAAAGGCAAAATGATAGGATAGTGAAAGAGGAACTCCCCAGGTCGGTAAGTGCCCAGTATGCTACTGGAGATCAGTGGAGAAATAACTCCAGGAAGAATAAAGGGATGGAGCCAAAGCAAAAACAATACCCAGTTGTGGATGTGACTGGTGATAGAAGCAAGGTCCGATGCTATAAAGAGCACTATTGCATAGGAACCTGGAATGTCAGGTCCATGAATCAAGGCAAATTGGAAGTGATCAAATGAGATGGCAAGAGTGAACATTGACATTCTAGGAATCAGTGAACTAAAATGGACTGGAATGGGTGAATTTAACTCAGATGACCATTATATCTACTACTATGGGCAGGAATCCCTTAGAAGAAATGGAGTAGCCATCATGGTCAACAAAAGAGTCTGAAATGCAGTACTTGGATGCAATCAAAAATGACAGAATAATCTCTGTTCATTTCCAAGGCAAACCATTCAATGTCACGGTAATCCAAGCCTATTATTCACTTAGTGAGCTAGTATCTGGGGATTGTCTTAATCCATTTGGACTGCTATAATGAGATACTTCATGCAGTTTATAAAAACATATATTTGTTTCTCTTAGTTATGGAGGCTGGGAAGTCCAAGATGGTGGCTCCAGCATGGTTTTATGTGATGACAGCCCACCTCCTGATTCAAAGCCAGTGACTTCTCATTGTTTCCTCACATGATAGAAGGGATAGGAAGCTCTGTGGAGTCTCTTTCTTAAGAGCATTAATAACATTTAGAAAGCCTTCATTTTCAGAATCTAAGCACCTCCCAAATGGCTCAATTCCTGATTTGGAGGGGTTAGGCTTTTGCAGATGAATTCTGAAGGGGTACAAACATTCAGACCAAAGCAAGGAGCACCTGTTAAAAGCTAGGAATTAGTGATATACACCATCAATACTGTGTCTGCTTTTGTGGAATGTGTACTTTTTCTCTTGTTGCATTAAGCTCATATCTGTCTTTCAGTCCTCAGCCTGGCCCCTTCTACACTGTCTTATGCACCATCTCTACCCAGTCTGTTTTTTAAAAATCCTTCAATGGTCTTCATTGTCCAAATATTAAATTCCAAATTCTTCATCATTTATAAGGCCTTCAAAATATTATTTCTCTGACAAACCCTGTGATGGTGAAGTACCTACCTTTTTCCAGATTTAGTCTTTGAAACCTATGTCCGTTAACACATTATTGACTGGAGACCTGGAGACGTATGGGCTTCCCTTGTGGCTCAGCTGGTAAAGAATCTGCCTGTAATGTGGGAGACCTGGGTTTGATCCCTGGGTTGGGAAGATCCCCTGGAGGAGGGAAAGGCTACCCACTCCAGTATTCTGGCCTGGAGAATTCCATGGACTGTATAGTCCATGGGGTTGCAAAGAGTTGTACATGACTGAGCAAATTTCACTTTTACTGTCTTTAATATTGTGGCCCATAGGCATTAGTTTCTGAAAAACAGTCAATAACATGTTAAAACTTAGTTCAAAAATCACATCCTTTGTTGTCGTCCTCTCTTCCTTTGGCTGGGGTAGATTGTCCTCTGAACATGGATAACACTGTATAAACTCTCCTTTACTAGTCATGGTATCTTAAATATTATTCTTCCCTCATTTGACCATGAACAAATGAATAAAGCCTATAAAAAGAATTACTTTGAAGAGTGCAAAACTCTCACAATATCTAAAAGAATATATCTACTTCAGTCTTTCATCACATACTTATTAACCATGGTGTTTCCTTGGTGGATCAGTGGTAAAGAACCCACTTGCAATATAAGAGATGAGAGATGGGACTTTGACCCCTGGGTCAGGAAGATCCCCTGAAGAAGGGCATGGCTGTGCACTTTAGTATTCTTGCCTGTAAAATCCCATGGAAAGAGGAGCCTGTAGGTTTGCAGTCCATAGAGTCACAAAAGAGTCAGATATGACTTAATGACTAAGCAACAACGACAACAACTAGGACTGTGCATACTAGCTAATAAGTAATCAGTAAATGTGTTCTCTGGCATTACAATTAATACATTGAGAATAAATTAAAATAATATTAACTTTCTGGTTAATTATTTAAATAAAGATGTTTTGTAAAGCCATTGGTTTAAATATTTCTTTAAAAGCTTTGTTTTTTTAAACCACAGGAAGGTTGTCTCATTCTAACTCTTGCTTGAGAATGTCTGTCTAGTTTGCTTGTGTTATCTGGAGCTTCTTTAATTAGTCCCAAACTCAAGTTATCGTAGTCGTTCAAAAACTAACATTCACTTCAATGTGATTTCTATATATTCATTGGGCAGTTCATATAATTTCAGGTGATGAATCATAGGAAAAAAGGGTTTTAATATCATATCCTTCCCTTTTGGTTCTTATTTTAATATCATATCCTTCCCTTTTGGTTCTTATTTTTCTTGAAATTGTTCATGGACATAAGACTTTCATGGGTTTCATAGTGGGTTTTACAGTAACATTTTTAAGAAAGGTGTTCCTTTTTCTTTCTTTTTTTTTAAACTAATTACTCAAAGATATTTCTTTGCCCTTCCATCTCATGGTGTTGAGCTCTGTATTGAGAACATAGATGTTACATAATAGGGTAAGAATGATAATCTCTTTGCTGATCAGTTTTATTTTCATACAGTGTGGATATATACTCCAGATGCAAAAGAGAGTAAAGTTAATCAAGCAAACAATTGATTCCCCTGATTATAAAATATCTAGACCCAGAATTGAAAGCAAAGACACCGATTTTTGAAAGCATAGGGTTTTGTTTTTTTTTTTCAAAATGCATTCTTCTGAGATGAGGAAGGAAATAAGACTTCACTAAGAGCCAAGACTTCACTAAGAAAAAAATTGCAGCTTTGGAGAAATAACAAGATGTTACACTCCAGATACAACTGTGATGTAAAACATGGAGTTCAAGAACTTACCTGTATGGAAATCACAGGTTAGACTGGCTGGGATGTCATTATTCATAATATTTAACAAAAGGACACTGATGGAAGTTAGCTTTAAAGAACAATAGTGGAAACATCTCTAGGAATACTTGAAAGTATTTGTGAGCTGGAAAGAAAATGCTGATCTTTAAAATTCAAAACCTACTCTTAAGAAATACCACTTGTATCACAACTTATACTCATGTTGTATGTTCACGGCATATATCCAATAGACTATTTTTTCACTTCCAAGCTGCATATTAGAAGTTAAAGTGCCTTGGGATGCTATAGGCTGCATAAATAGACCATGGGAATGTAAACACCCAGACTGTATGACTATGTACTTGGTAATTAATGTATCTTGTTTACATTCCATATTAACTAAGAAATTTTTGAAATGGCCTTTACTTTGCATATAATGTACGCATTAAAACCATGATAGTCAGACATAGTATCTGTGCTTGAAGTTAAATTGTGAGAGGCAATGGATGTGTGCTTTACCTTATTTTAGAGAATATACCACAGACTTTTGACCAGGATTGGATAGCATATACTAAAAGCAAAAGTTTTTTTTTTTTTTTCTCATCCTTTACCTTGTGTGGGTTAAAAGCCACAAAGTTGAAATATAGTCTGCAAAGTATACTTCAAATATATATGAGAAGTCTGTGAGCAATGCCGAAACTTAATTGATATGCTGAGAAATATATAAAACATACAGCCACTGGATTGAGAAAATGAAAATTAATATGTGAATGGTTTAGCTAACACTAGGCTTTGCCCCCAGAACCTGGTGTTTATTATTGTGCACTTTAGTAGGAGACAGAAGCAGTATCAATTGGAAAAACATTTCTTAGTGAATTGAGAACTGTATGGCTTTCCAATTCCTAAGTGGGAAACCTGGTTCTTTGGTTTCTTTGTTCCTACTTAAGCAAGTCCCAAGCTATTTTAGCTGAACATTTTACATACTAATGGAGTCTAGGGAAGTGACTTTGGCAGCTGTTCATGGGATAATAATGAAATACACTATTTAATACTGCATGCTGCTGCTGTAAAATGTGGGGAGTATTTTATAGAGATCCTGGTGAGTAGAGCTGTATCCACTTTAAGTTTAGCGAGTGTGTGAAACTGAATGAGGAAGTTCTTTTTTCACATGAGACTAACTAGTACTCTTTTCTTACAGGTAAAGAAAACGTGCACAGAATCAGATGTTCCCGAACCCCAGAATTCCAGGTACAGTAAGACAGAGGCCAAGACTCCACTAAGAAAAATTGCAATTTTGGAGAACTAATACGATGTTATACTCCAGATACAACTGTGATGTAAAACATGGGGTTTAAGAACCTATCTGTATGGTTCTCATTAGACTGGCTGGGATGTCATTACTCGTGATATTTAATAAAAGGACACTGATGGAAGTTAGCTTTAAAGAACAACAGTGGAAACATCTCTAGGAATACTTGAAAAATATATTCCCATAGTATTTATTAAGTTCGTCCTCAATTTTCTTTCTATTCTCTTCTTAGAATGTATTCACATCTGAAATTTTTTCCAGAAACTGAATATCTTTTAAATCTGTGTTTACTGAAAATCTACCTTTTTTTTTTTTCAGTCAAATGTTGCTAGATTTAAGAATGTCATTAAACTGAAACAACCAAAATTAACTTGGCATTCTCTTTGTGCTTAGTCACTTCATTCTTGTCCGAGTCCTTGAGACCCCAATCTACTGTAGCCCACCAGATTCCTCTGTCCTTTGGAATTCTCCAAGCAAGAATACTGGAGTGAGTTGCCATGCTCTCCTCCAGGGTATCTTCCCAACCCAGGGATTGAACCCAGGTCTCCCACAGTGCAGGTGAATTCTTTACCACCTGAGCCACCAGGGAAGCCCAAGAATACTGGAGTGGGTAGTCTATCCCTTCTCTAGGGGATCTTCCTGACCCAGGAATTGAACTGGGGTCTCCTGCATTGGAGGCAGATTCTTTACCAGCTGAGCTATCAGGGAAGCCCTGATATTCTTTTTATGTTTATATAAAGCCTGAAGAAATGGTGAATTAAAGTGATCAGACCACTACATACAGGACTTTGGCACCATTTAATTGTTTGTGCCTGGACCAGGTGCACAACAGACATTTTTAGGCCTATACATTTTCACTGTTTTTGTTTAAAAATCCAGGCCTCAATTTTAAAGGTCAGTAAAAGTATTTTAAATACTATTACAATAGCAGTCAGGTGGCGCTAGTGGTAAAGAATTCATCTGCTAGTGTTGGAGACACAAGAGATTCACGTTTGATTCCTGGGTCAGGAAGATCCCCTGAAAGAGGGCGTGGCAACCCACTCCAGTAGTCTTGCTTGGAAAATTCCATGGACAGAGGAGCTTGGCAGGCTATAGTCCATGGGGTCACAAAGAGTTGAACAAGACTGAACACGTACACACACACACCCTTCATATAGTAATATTGGGTTGGCCAAAAAGTCTGTTCAGGTCTTTCATACTATCACAGAAAAACCTGAGCAAAATATTTGGCCAACCTAATATATGGTATAACTCAATTTATTGCATTAACAAATTTGTGTTTAATGATGAAATGGGTCTAAGTTTATTTTGTCCTACTCACTCCAGCCTATGATGTTTATAATGATTTTCTTGGTACAGTAAAACAATACAGATATGGGTATAATGTTAATGACCACCGTATTTTCCTTTTAGAAAGCAAGTATATACTATATACAGTCCATTTACAATTTGAGTAAATCTTGTTCTTATGTAATATGATATTCCTGTAGTTAATTCCTATATATATATTAGGGATAGATAGTGAAATGATTGTATGTGTTTTTTTCTCTTGAATCATCAAAAGTATTAATATATGATATCGTATAGGATTTTTGACATTTGATCTTTGTCTTTTATGATTAGGTATTAATATAGAACCAAGTAGTTTTAGTTTATTGGAACGTTAGGAAATGGGTGAACTATTAAATTTTTTCTTACAAAGTAGAGTAATTCTGGAGAAGGCAGTGGCACCCCAGTCTAGTACTCTTGCCTGGAAAATCCCATGGACCGAGGAGCCTGGTGGGCTGCAGTCCATGGGGTCGCTAAGAGTCAGACACGACTGAGCGACTTCACTTTCACTTTTCACTTTCATGCATTGGAGAAGGAAACGGCAACCCACTCCAGTGTTCTTGCCTGGAGAATCCCAAGGACGGGGGAGCCTGGTGGGCTGCCATCTATGGGGTTGCACAGAGTCGGACACGACTGAAGCGACTTAGTAGCAGCAGCAGCAGTAGCAGCAGCAGCAGAGTAATTCAGGACATATGGAGAGAGGAAACTCAAGCTCTATTGCTTGTGGATATTTCCTTCCTGACCATTTTGCTGACATCTATGAGAAATCCACCTATGACTTGTTATTTAGCTAATTAGATACTCTTTGCAAGCTGCTGGTCTTGATGGGTAGTAGGGAAAACAGAACAACATAATTATTATTTTTATTAATACTGTATATCAATTTTTTTGAGGCCACTCAAGAGTTTTGAACAAATAGTGCTGTATGTACTTTAATAAATTTTAAACAAGCAGAAGGTCAGTAAACTGATTCAGTGTTTACAGTTTATATCAGTAAGTTCAAGAAGAGAGAGTTCAGATTTCAATGTATTTAAACCTGGAACTAGATCATTCTCTTATCTAGGAAATCCAAGCCCATATAGCCTTAAAAATACAGTTTTACATTTATGGTAAATAAGTGATGTTTAATAGATTATTTTAAATACTTTTTATTATATATTATTATACAATATATATTAATTGAAAAATATCTTGACTTCTTATAAACTACTATTTAGTTGCCATGGACTAGCTGCTTATAAAAGTTTTCTAATCTGCAATGTATGGATCCTTTCCATGTATGCATGTTCAGTTGTGCCTGACTCTTTGTGACCCCATGGGCTGTAGCCCACCAGACTCCTCTGGGTTTTTCCAGGTAAGAATATTGGAGTGGGTTGCCATTTCCTCCTCTAGAGGGTCTTCCTGACCCAGGGATCAAACCTGTGTCTCCTGCATTGGCAGGTGGATTCTTCACCACCGCACCACCTAAGGCAAATCAATTTCTAAGGGCACTAAAGCTTAGTGATATAAAAAATAAACAAAACAAATCTTATTTATAAAACCCCAAGATGGAAAGGCCTTCAAGAAAACCTGAAATTGTTTATTGGTTCAGTGTTGCCCAAACATTTTAATAATGTCTGGTCCTTTCTCCTAACTTTTGGTGCAAAAGACAACCTCCACACCTTCACAATGTCAAGGAACAGAAAGAGATGGCTTTTCTTGGATTCTCTGTTTACTCACAGATGTTAGAGCTGGAAGTGCCATAATGGCCTTATTTAGTGCAGTGACGGAACACCAATTAGAGAATAAGAAGAGCTAAAGAACATGGTGCACAGAAAGGATACAATAACTTGCGAACAGTCAACAAGTCAAGGGAGGCCAAAAACAGTATTCAGTATATGCATGTACTGAGGTTCAGTTTTTATGAACAACTGAAAAAAAAACTACATGAAAATGCTTTTATTATAGACACTGAACAGCATTACTTTAGTGTATACCGGTAACGGGTACATTCTTTTTGCTTATTAAGGACCACAAACATTCATGTTCTCTCTCCCCCCAACTCCTTCCCTTCCCTGTGTGTGTGAGAGAGAGAGAAAGAGAGAGAGATTTAAGGCCTGGGGCTAAGTAATTCTATTCTAAACAAATCTAAAATAAAGAACTGAGCTCAAAATGAAATACTGTATCAGCACAAAATGCATGGGAGCTGGAGACCCACTGCCTTATAAAATGCTCCCTGTCTTGGAACCTAAAGCTAATATCATTCATTTATTTAGCTAGCTTTATAGTGTGTTGGTTTTGGATTTGAAAAGATTAGAATAAATGCAGATGGAAAGTGTTTTTACAGTAGGGAAGTAATTAAATTGGGCGTGGAGACTTTGTCAGGGAAATTCTTGGAGTGACATATGTGTATCAGCAAATTCTTTGTCTTGCTTGGCCTTAATTCCTCTTTTGGAAAGAGGCTCTTGAGCTGCCAGTGTGCATAGTAGATTAGTAAAAAGAGAGTTTACAAACCCATGCAATATCAGGAAGGTAAAATGTCCTCTTAGAAAGAACATTATGTATATATACTGGACAGATGTATTTGTTCAGTTTCATAATACTGTGTTGAACTTGATGGTACATGGAAAGCAATAGAGTGTGCTTCGTAGAAAAACTGACATTCCTTAAATGTACTTTTTTTTTTTTCTCTTTCCTCTGTGTCATAACAATGTTGAGAATGTAGTGTTTTTGGCCTTTGTTCCTAAAATTCATGTTAACCTTAAAATGGGTACATGAGAAAACTAAGTTTTATTTCTCATGCTTTATCTTACCCTAAAATTAAGTCTTACTAGACCATTTAAAACAAAAGCTGATGTGTCATTTTTATGTTGATTTTTTTCTATGTTCATGGTGACTTTTTGCAGATTTGTGTCTTACATGAGCCATCCGTAAACATACATGGTTTTTGTTTAATTTTAATGTAATATATATCACCTAGATGAGTGAAGTTAGAAGGTTCTATGAGCTTCACCTGTTTTTTTAGCTCTTCTACCTTTCATTTGTCATATGAGGTGAAGTAATTTATTTCATTCTTGGCAAATATCTTAGAGTGCCTGTATGTTAAAATAGTTTCCATAATACCAAATGATACCTCTGTTGAATTTCTGTTTCTCTTCACTTTTTCCTTTTTGGGCTCTAACTAATAGAGCATTTTCACCAAGAAGAGATCAAGAGCTTAGAAAGGAAGTAAAACTCAAATCAGGCAGTTTTGTTACGTACTTGTTTTGTTAATTAAGAAATGCATGGAAATAAAAATTTTGGTGAATTTGAGCTCTGAAGTGACTTCTAGGAATTATACCAGTTCTTTTCCTATTTTTGCTCTCATTGTGGCTACAGTATTGCCAGTAGATTATAATAAAGAGATCTAAAGGAGAATATTAAAGTATATACATAGGAAGTACTTATGGTATGGATTGCTAAGATGATAGTTTTTGCACCTGGTGAATGACAAAAGACTCTATGTGTAATGGGGAGGGTTCCCTAGTCAATACCAACTACAACTATCAAGAGAAAGGCAGAACAACTCTCCAGCTTTCAACAAAGCTTTGGAATTAGTCTCAGTTTAATATCATAATATTTAAGTGAACCTCAGGAAGTTTAGTTATTCAATGTCTATGTTTTAAAAGCTTAAAAACAGCAACTAATTCATCTTATGTAAATAGTTATGATTTGACAATGTTATATTTAAAGGTATTAAGTTATACATGATTATTTTCTAGTAAAATAATTATTGCAATAATTCCAGAAGTCTGAAATGTTTATCTGTATATAATTGCCTGTCAAAAAAATTAAATGTCATATTTTTTCATAGCAGTGAAAGCTGAGGGGCTCCTTGCTGAAAACGCACATTGTATTTCACTGTGTCAAACCAGAGGGGCATCTAACCTAATTTTCTGTCTCTAAGAAACAGCAAAAATTATTAATACCAGGTTGCATTTCCTCAAATTTTCATAATGTAGTTCCAGTCAACTTAGATTCTTGCAGTAACACAACTGGCTGTGTAGTTCATGGAATTATTTTCACTTCTTAGACTTAGTTACATTATTGTCTATCTTCAGATCTTGAGATTCTATTCTTGATCATTTTTTGCTTTCCTTCCATTTCATGTTTTTTTTTTTTCACATACAATGTCTGTTGACAGCTCTTGACGTAGCCCATAATGTCTAGAATGCTCTGGCCACTTCCTATTACTCTAGTCTCAGTGTCAATCAGGCTTCCTCTGTCAGAAGATCTACATTTACAGATGCCAAGCTTCTCCTTCCAGAGGCTGGATCATTTCTTCCCTTCTTTGACTAGAACCCCCTGCCCCCAGCTTTGCTCACCTACTGAACTTCAACTCATCCTTCTGGTGTTTCTCTCTGTGCATTGCTTCTTTCTTAGGGGAGCCTTTGCTGGCCAGCCAGCTACCTCTGGTCCTACTGTCATAGGGCATCATGGCCTCATCTGCTTCTCCTTCAGAGTAGCCTCATTTGATTAATACCTGCTTCATGCACTACACTATAAACTCCACAAAATGAGGGACCATCTCTGCTTTCTATTGCTCCCCATTGTAGCATTAGGGTACAGTGCAGGGCCTAACGTATAGCAGATCTTCAACACGTACCTGTTAAATGAATGTGCTCAGTGCTTAGTCTTGTCTGACTCTGCAGCCTCATGGACTGTAACCCACCAGGCTCCTCTGTCCTTGGGATTTCCCAGGCAAGAATATTGGAGGGGGTTGCTATTCCCTACTCCAGGGGATCTTCCCGACCCAGGGATTGAACCCTCATCTCTTGTGTCTCCTGCACTGGCAGGTGAATTTCTTTACCACTAGCACCCCTGGGTAACTTCCAAATATACACAATCAGCATGCAGTCTCTCCTAGGAGAGATACAAACTCCTAATGTAATTTTATTAGGGATTTCTCCCAGCCATCTGAAACTCCCTTTGAACAGAATCATAATGGTTACTTTTCCTCCCCCAGCATCTTTTCTGCCCAGTGATAATGCTCTCAGTTGTCCTGCCTCAGAACTTCAGAATAAGCCTTCTTTCTTTCTTTCCTTTCCCAGATCCTGTTGGTCATCAAACTATGTATTGAAATTCACTTTTCCCTGCCCCTGCCCCTGATCACTGCCACTAAGAAAGTTCAAGCTTCTGTCACCTCACTTCTGAACTAACAACAAATCCTCTGTGGCTTCATTGGATATCAACCTTGCCTTTCTAGTCTGTGGGATTTTTGGACAAGCCTTTCTTAAATAATATACTTTCCATAGGGCATTAGTCATTACTGACAGACAGTATTTAGTAGATATTCAGAGTATATATAGAAGCATGAACCAATAACCTTCAAAGTGAAATTGTGGGCAAGATGTTAAAAATAAGGACATATACTATTCATGCCTATTCGCTGTCCATAAGATATCAAGGATTACCTGGACTACCTGTTACTCACTTTCCTTGTGCCCTTATTCTAGTATGCTAGCTATTCATTGATTCCAGTTAATTTTCATCCTGTAGTTCCAGATTGACAGTCAAGTACATGAAATTCCAGAAAAAAGAAAAAAGATATATATATATGCCAGTTGCTTAGGTACCTTGATTTTCAGTCCCTTCTCCTGTCACCATTTCCTGCATAGACATTAGAGTAAAATATCCTATTTGTGTACTATGCAGTTACCTGAGAGCATCTGTGTAGGACAGTATGCTCATCCTACAGATGAGCTCATTTCACTGAGGAATGGTTGAGAATGGTACACCAGAGTATAGCCTGAGTGCTGAACACTGTGGACTAAAGTGGTTAGGAAGAGTTGAATGGAAGATATAGGGCAACAGCTAGGTATCAGAGGACAGATAAGATTCAAAGAAATGGGGGAAAGAGAAACCACAGTAAGGTTAAGAGTGAGGGAAAGAACTAGAAACTGAAATGAAAGATATCTTTTATGGATGGTTGGTGACTAGTCTTAATTTGATATGTGTGGAGAAATAGTTGAGGAGATTGGAAAATAGGTAAATTTGCATAGATTGTGCTTGGCTTGGATTCCTAGTTATTTTAGTTAGGACCTTTATTAGTTGTAGCTATTAGTGTGAAAAAGTTTAGGTAGAAAAGGGGAGGTTTTTGTTGTTTTGTTCTGATTTTAAACAGGAGTATAATATTTTAGATAAATTGAGAAGCTAGGGCTCGCTGGATCTCATAAGGTCTGGGAACCAGGGACTGACTTTCTGTTTATCTCTTATACACTGTGTCCTCACTACTTGGCTGCTTCAATGTCTTTCTCTCTGTTTATGCCCATTGGCTGCTCTGTCTTATTTTTGCTCCTGGACTTGTAATAGGAGGAAAATGTTCCTGTGACACTGCTTCTTTCTGATTTTTAAATTTTTACCTCTTTAGGTGTCCATATAATAGAATCTCTCTCTTTTTCTTTATTTCTCTTCCAAATTTCCAGGAAAGAGAATGATACCTGAGTGGCTTTCCAGAGCCACGTCTGGGAGCGTATGACTCAGTGGGAAGAACAACTTCCAAGGAAAGGATGCTGAGCAGATAACTTGATCAAATGCCCTCAACCTTCTACCTCTTTCCTACTTCATCCAGCACTCTTGCCCCAAGTCCTTCATTTTAATCCAGCACGTATCATTTCTCTGATTACATATAACTCACTGGTTATCTATTTCACTAGTATGGAGATTTGGAGCTCAATTTTATATCAGACATCTACAAACTATGGTCTGCAAAGCAGAGATCTCTTAAGAGAGCATTATGTGGAGTGGCAACCAGACTTAAAAGTAAGACGAGTTCCTTTCACCTCTTTTTATAAACCCTGCTCTCAATTTTTAACCTTCTTGCTCCTATCCTCAAGTTGACCAGTTAAACCCAATCTCCTTTTCTGCTCTCAAATACCAATCCAAATATAAATCTCTTCCTCCATTTCCTGTGGTTAATCCAGTTGTTAGATAATAGATGAATGCACTTCATCCTGCAAATTAAATTATTTATTTTTCAGAAGGCAGTTTTGCTAAAATGACTGTCTAGGTTTGGACTTCCTTTCTTTTGAAGCCAACTCTCAAGCATACCTAAAGAAATACACTAGCCATTAATCAGCTGGAGTCCAAACTTGAAATTTTGGCCACCTGCCTTTCAGGCATTAGGAGGTCACCAGTGGATTTCTGATCGGGTAATAACGTTATTAAAATTGTACTTGCGATGACAGATCAGTCATGGCACAGGTGCGTGGAGGCAAGGGAACCAACAGTGAAACTTACTTAAAAGACCTGAGAGACACTTAGCAAATTGTGGTTATTTTGGAGAAGACATTATATACAATTTTTTTCATGGTTTAAACACATTTTCTAAACTTTCTACATCATGTATTTCTGTGTGTGTTAAGAATATAAAATAATAGATTTGACTTGAAAGAGACATGGTGGCAGGGGAAGGAATCTGGCTTCTTCTTTCTGACAAAATGCATTATTCTCCCAAAATGAGAAAACTCCTGACTTCCCCGCATGTATTCGTGATGACTTCCAGAGAATGGCTATATTCCTGGCCAGTCACTTCTACAGTAAACTGAGTTCCTCTGAAGTCTTTATGGTTAATAATCTAAAGCAGTTTTTCTGGAGATTGTGAGCTGCTTTGAATTAATTTGGTCAGAGTAACACATCACATAAAGTAGCATTTGTTTAGTGACTTTTATCCAGAAGATCAGAGGAGCTAAGATAAGACATTACTTTGCATCACAGTAATAATTAAAATTGTTATTCAACGTGAGTAGAAACATTGAGGGTCCCGTTTTATATTGGATCAACTTAAAATGAGAACAAACTAGAGGACCTTAGTTTTCTTTTCAGCAGTTCAATTATAGGGACATTTATTCTTGCCCTTCAAGTTATCGTTTATTGGGTATCACTTGTGTGTCAGGCACTGGTTTGAGAGTTTGAGATAATTGAGTGACAAAATAGAAGCATAGCTAACAGTGGAGTATCTTAGAAAGCGATTAGTTCTTGTGATAAAAGGGGAGATGAGGAGTATTGGGGGAGTAGATTGTGGTTTTCAATTGGATGATACTTAAGTAAAGATTTGAAGTTAAGTCAAGAAGAAAGCGGGGGAAAGTGCACTCCCTTTGGGTTGAGCAATGCACAGGCCCTTCCATGGACGCTTGCCTGGCACGTTCAAGCAACAACTAGAACAGTGTAGCCAAAACAGAGAGCCCAGGGTTTCAAATTTGAAATAGCCACATTCTAAAAAAAGCAACTATTTCTAGTCTTTCCCGTATTTTCAAAAATATTTACTTGGAATTTACATAAATCAGTTGCAAATATTTTTTCTTGACTCATCAGTAATAGTTTCTGGCAAGCACCTCATCCATCATTGCTACAAGGTGGGGCTGATCCCCAGCCAGGAACGCCTCTCTTTGCCACACCACACACATTCTCTAATACCAGTGCTCTCTTCTGATCAGAAGACTTCAAGCGTCTTCAAAAGCCTGAAGCCTGTTTGGTTTCTTCTTTTTGTTTGTTTAAGAAATGCTGTTAAAGTTGCAACCATAAATATAGATTAGAGCTTAGTAAAGATTCTAAAACTTTGAGTCGTAAAGGTACAGTGATTCTGCTCATTATCTCACATTTAATCATCACATCTCAGTTGTCTTAGCAACCTACACAAGGTTCTCATTTGCTTTCCAGTAAGCCAAAGGATGAATGGATTCTTTGTTCATGTGTTTATGAATTTCTATCACCTGATACTTGATGTCTTTCTGGCATGCTTACTGTGCCAAATAACTGTCTTTATATTCTTAACGTTCATGTAACCAAAATTAAACTCTGCTTTTCCTAAAAAAGTAAATTTCTAATGGAAAAATATCCACCCTCAGATAAACATAAATAAGCTTATATTATAAAATGTTTTTTTGTAATTATAATTAACTTTCAAAGCTCAGCAAACTTGCCACACTCAGTTATCCAACAGATTTGACCTACACAGGCATACTTGTGAACTATAGAGAAAGAAAAAACCCTGTTGACAGAGCTAAGTGTCCAAGAGTCGATTCCCCCAAACTCACATGCTTGCTTCTCTCTGATGCTGTCTTGGAGTGTATGTTCTCTAAAACTACATATATCTCTAGTTTTCAAGTGTGTGCTCTGCTCAGTCATGTCTGACTCTTTGCAGCCCTGTGGACTGTAGCCCACCAGGCTCGTCTGTCCATGGGATTTTCCAGGAAAGAATACCAGAATGGGTTGCCATTTGCTACTCCAGGGTATCTTCCTGATTTAGGGATCGAACCCACATCTCTTGTGTCTCCTGCCTTGCAGGGGGATTTTTAACCACTGTGCCACTTGGGAAGCCCAGGTTTTTTCAGACTCATACCATAATAAGGTGGATGTGGCCCTGCTCACTTAACATACTAAGCAAATATGGTAGACTGAGTTTGGATTCCAGCTGTTTGGCCTTGTTGCAAACTACTTTACTTCTCTGTGCCTCAGATATCCTTATCTGTAAAATGGTAATATACCATTCTCCCATGGGGTTCTTTTAAGGACTAAATGAAGCAATGTAGGGAAGACACTTAAAGAAGTACCTACTACATATTACGTGAATTTAAACAACTGGTCCTATTACAAATAGTCATAGTGATAGTATTGACAAGTGACAGCATGACATAAAAAGAATAGAACATGAAGCATAAATGTAAGAATGCAAAAGGCTTAATCATATGGGATGTTGTGGCATAGTGCTAGAAGCCCCTTATGCATTAGAAATGTCTGAGGGCAACACTTAGTACAGTCTAATGACTCTCAGTTGCTCACCTTGATTCTTCAGGTAAAAGTTAAATTGTGTTTATCATCATAACACATTTTAGAATTACTTCTATACAAAGGGACTTCCTTTTAAATGTCCTGTTGATTGAAATATTCTGTTCTATAGGCTTGACTTAAATAAGAGCTTGTCTGTTGCATTCTGTCATGTGATTAGTTTGTAGAAATTCCATACTTCTCAAAAATAATACCATCTTTTCAAGAACACACACAACCTTATTACATGAAGTGATATTGTTGTAGCCATGCATGCCGGGAAACAAACTCATTCAGAAGGACAGTGCAGACAGTGGAGTGCAGATTATTACACCCACAGCCCCAAGGCAGAGTCTCCTCTTAGCCAAGACCCCTGACCAATTTTTGTGAAAACCTTACATACCCTAAGTGTACATGCTCAAACCCACCTCCCCAAATTCTCTGAAACTAGTCTGAACAAAGGAAAAGGAAGAACAGTCAAAGATAACCCGTGATAAAACCATGATGGGTATGCCTTAAACCTAGGTAGTTAACAGTGGACAACTATCAATAAGCCTGTGGTCATACCCCAATAAACATAACACAATTTATGATTCTATTCGGTTACACAGATAATTAGGGTATTCTTTTAGGTGATGAGCCCTGGCGCTCTTCCATCGGCGGGGGCGGGGGGTGGGCAGGGAGCGTTGGGTTGCGGGGGCGGGGGGGGTCTGTTTTCCCAGTTGGTATGTCGTTTCCATAGATACTGAGCATATAGCTCAAAGTCCACCATCCGACCCAAGATGGAGTCCTGCTTTCAAGGTGGATCTTGTTCTGTCTGTTTCCTCTTTCATTCCCCCTTTTTGATGCTCTTAACTCATACTATGAGCATCACTCATAGGGATATATTGCACCCTGGCTCTCTGACCACCAGTTTGGGAGAATGATACCAACCTTTGGGTTACAGAGTTCATAATACACTCTAAAATGCAGGATCCACAAAGCAGAACTATCAAGGCAACAGGTAACAATGGTAAATATAGTTTTCTGCCAATCACCCTTCACCCATTATAGGACCAAAGTCCAGAAAGGAATGTTTTCATTTGACATTGCTTTTACCTGGTTTTTCATGTCATCTAAAGCAGCTGATACATTGCCAGATAAATCAGCAATATAGACACAACATTCAACCTTAATTATAGCACAGGTCCCTTCTTGAGCAGCTGTGAGCATGTCCAAAGCCATTCTAGTTTGAATTACCACTTTTCTCATTTGGATTTGTTCTTCATTTAAGGCTTGGATGGTTTTAGCACCATCTAGGAGAGCCTGTTTTGTGCAATTAGTCCAGGCCTGTACTTTAATCATATTTGTTGTCCCTATAAAAGGTACAAATAAGGCAGCAATATACTCATACCATTGAAACACAGACCTCGTCCACCTCACATGTAAATAAGGTAGATTTACCAGGGCTTGTTGTAGGTTAAGCTTTATGCTGCCATGGGCAAAAGTGAATCCCAGTGTGCAGTGGCCTACCCAGCCAATTGGTAACCAAGGCCAAAGGTTAGGCCCACAAAGCCATTGGGTTCCATTTGGTGCCATCCAGCAGATTCCAGGGTTGTATTTCCAATCAGAGCCTGGCCAATGGATGGACTGGTTGGGGTGGTATGTGACCGCAAATGTTCATTTACATTTTTCGGGTGATAGGTACCCCATATATTTTAGTTCTTTTGGGTCTAATGGAGGTCACCAAACTCTACCCTTCATTCTTTTTGTTCCCAGCATATAGCAGCAGGAGTAATTGACCCTTTTCTGGGGTAATCCAGAAATACTCATCCCAGACTTGGTAGAATTGTTCAACGTACCTAGAGGCCTGTCCTTCCTTGCCGGTCAGGGAGTTATTTTCCTTTTGTTCTTTAAATATTAGGTATAGGCTTTTGTTACTCCTATGAAATTGGTGTTTACATCAAATGTAACCCCATGACCCACCAAGGAAGTCCATCCATCTTGGACAGAGGCATAGCCCCACAACACAGCAGTTGGAGGTGTTGTGGAAGTCCACGTAGGAATGTGTCCATGAGATGAAAACATTGTCCTGAGTTGAAATGGAAGTTAAATTCAAATGGAAGTTAAATTGATGAGGCCAAGCAGTAGGAGTTGAATATGCGGCTTCATCCTGAAGGGGCTCATCCAGGATCTTCTTTTCCTTATTCTTCTTAAGAATGATCTTAGTCTCTTGAGGGTCAGTGGGGTACCTCTGCGCAGTCCATTCAGCATTTTCTGGGTCAGCATGGTATGTTCTCTTCATCCTCATGTGGCGGATCCAGGGAGTAACACCTTCAACTTTAACTGCTCCAGGGGTCGTTAGAACAACAGTGTATGGACCCTTCCACTGTGGGGCCAAGGAGTCGTGTTTCCAGTCCTTGACCCACACCTGATCTCTGGGCACAAATTTGGGAATCTGTTTCCCAAGAGAGAATGGCACCCTTTCTTGTACAAACTTAGTTACCTGATTTATTACCTTACCCAGTTGTTCCATCTGCTGTGAAATCTCATCTCCCCTTCAGTTCAGTTCAGTTCAGTCCCTCAGTCATGTCCGACTCTTTGCGACCCCGTGAACCGCAGCACTCCAGGCCTCCCTATCCATCACCAACTCCAGGAGTTCACCCAAACCCATGTCCATAGAGTCAGTGATGCCATCCAATCATATCATCCTTTGTCGTCCCCTTCTGCTTCTGCCCTCAATCTTTCCCAGCATCAGGGTCTTTTCCAATGAGTCAGCTCCTCCCATCAGGTGGCCAAAGTATTGGAGTTTCAGCTTCAACATCAGTCTTTCCAATGAACACCCAGGACTGATCTCCTTTAGGATCAACTGGTTGGATCTCCTTGCAATCCAAGGGACTCTCAAGAGTCTTCTCCAACACCACAGTTCAAAAGCACCAATTCTTTGGCACTCAGATTTCTTTATAGTCCAGCTCTCATATCCATACATGACCACTGGAAAAACCATAGCCTTGACTAGACGGACCTTTGTTGGCAAAGTAATGTCTCTGATTTGTAATATGCTGTCTAGGTTGGTCATAACTTTCCTTCCAAGGAGTAAGTGTCTTTTAATATCATGGCTGCAATCACCATTTGCAGTGATTGTGGAGCCCAGAAAAAAAAGTCAGCCACTGTTTCCCCATCTATTTGGAATGAAGTGATTTGACTGGATGCCATGATCTTCGTTTTCTGAATGTTGAGCTTTAAGCCAACTTTTTCACTCTCCTCTTTCACTTTCATCAAGAGGCTTTTTAGTTCCTCTTCACTTTCTGCCATAAGGGTGGTGTCATCTGCATATCTGAGGTGATTGATAATTCTCCTGGCAATCTTGATTCCCACTTGTGCTTCTTCCAGCCTAGCGTTTCTCATGATGTACTCTACATATAAGTTAAATAAGCAGGGTGAGAATTACAGCATTGACGTACTCCTTTTCCTATTTGGAACCAGTCTGTTGTTCCATGTCCAGTTCTAACTATTGCTTCCTGACCTGCATATAGGTTTCTCAAGAGGCAGGTCAGGTGGTCTGGTATTCCCATCTCTTTCAGAATTTTCCACAGTTTATTGTGATCCACACAGTCAAAGGCTTTGGCATAGTCAATAAGGCAGAAAGAGATGTTTTTCTAGAACTCTCATGCTTTTTCAGTGATCCAGCGGATGTTGGCCATTTGATCTCTGGTTCCTCTGCCTTTTCTAAAACTAGCTTGAACATCAGGGAGTACACAGTTCATGTATTGCTGAAGCCTGGCTTGAGGATTTTAAGCATTACATTACTAGCGTGTGAGATGAGTGCAATTCTGCGGTAGTTTGAGCATTCTTTGGCATTGGCTTTGTTGACACCTGTTTTGTTATTGGAGGAGGCCTCCCATACACAGTTTCATAGGGAGAATAGCCATGGGACCATGGGGTCATCCTGAGTCTGAGCAGAGCCGTTGGAAACAAGCCACCCAGGAGCAGTCAGTCTCTATAATCCACTTGGAGAGTGTCTCTTTAAGTGTCCGGTTGGTTCCTTCCACAATCCCATAACTCTGGGGCCTATATGCTGTATGTGCTTTCCGCTTGATGTTTGAAGTTTTGCTTTCTTGTTATACTAAATCAGCTACGAGAGCCAGGCCATTGTCTGATCCAATGCTGGTAAGAAATCCAAATATGGGAACTATTTCCCTAAGCAGGCACCAGGCTACTTCTGATGCTCTTTCAATCCGGGTAGGAAAAGCTTCTATCCATCCTGGGAATGTACATACCATGACCAGCAGGTAATGGTCATGTCTGTGAGGTTTCATTTCAGTGAAGCCCACTTCCAGGTATTCAGAGGGCAGGGTGCCTTTTAGCTGAATCCCTGGAGGTTCCTATCTGTGCCAAGAGGCAATATTGACTTGTGAGCAGGCAGTGCAGTCTGAGAGTTTGTCCTGCATAGGGAAGAGAGGCAGGGAACCAAGAAATATTTTCGAATCAGCTCTTCCAGTTTATCATGGCCTAGGTGGGTCACTTGGTGTGTTTGGCTTAGCAGAGTGGGTGCCAGCTCCTCTGGTACCAATAATTTGGCACCTGGCAATTCCCACCATCCCTTTTCAGTCTTGATGGCCCATTCCGCTTTGGCTAGTTGGTTTTGGGCTTCTGGAGAGTCCAGCCTTAGCTCAAGCAGCTCTGCCAATACAAGAGCTTTAATAGAGGCTTCACTTGTCACCCCCAAGCCCTTGGCTGCTTGTTTAGCCCTCTTAACTGCCAGTCTGTTCCCCGAGCCCAGGGGGTTAGCCTCTTTTTAATGTCCTCAGCAGTGTGTGATTGCAACCCCTTCTGGTTCTCAGGCAGCATCTAATAGGGTCTTAATTTCTTCCTTATTTTTAATATCTTTTTCACTAACTCTCAAAAGGCCTCTCTCCTGTACAGAGCCCTGTGTACATGTAGTGTGGCAAAAGCATAGCTGGAGTCTGTGTAAATGTTTGTCTTCTTACCTTTTGACAGCTGGAGGGCCCGGATTAGAGCATATAGTTCTGCCCCTTGAGCGGACCAGTGTGATGGCAGAGACCTAGCCTCAGTGATGGTTTCTTCCATGACTACTGCATATCCTGATAGTCTCCTTGTTTCACCAGGCTGGTGCCACTGGTGTACAGGACGAAACCTGGGTCCAGGATTGACTGGTCTCTCAAGTCAGGTCTGCTGGCACATTTCCTTGCAATCATGTGAGGGCCCACCTTCTCCCACAGGAAGGAGAGTGGCCAGGTTCAAGGCCTGACAAGGCTCAATAGTAACATGTGGATTCTCACATAACAGTCTCTGGTATTGAGTAATCCAGGATATTGACAGCCATTTATGAGGGTCCCCTCGCAGGAGAGTGTTGACCTCATGTGGGACTTTTACAATCAAATATTGGTCCAAAGACAGCTTGGTTGCCTCTTGGACCAGTAAGGCAACTGCAGCAACTGCTCCTGAGTATCCCAGCCACCCAGGGAAACCATTGTCCAGAGGTTTCAGGAGATAAGCCAAAGGTCTGTCCCATGTCCCCATACTCTGCAACAACACTCCCATAGCTACCTAGTCCGTTTCAGTCACGTAAAGAGTAAACGGCTTAGCAAGGTCTGGCAGGTCCAAGTTGGGTGCTGATGTAATTGTACTGGGTTTGAGTTCTATTACCAGTGGGACTTATTTTGCAAGCTTGGGGCAGGGGGAGTTGTCTTCCACCCAGACCTCAGGGAATTGTTGAGTTAACTCTCTCTCTCAACTGTTTAGCCCATCTGGTTTCCCTTCCAGCAGACCGTGCAACCTCCATTCATCGGAGGAGTTAACTGAAAGGAAGAGTAAATAGTAGGTTGAGCTCACTCGAAGAGTGGGTCTTTCGCGGCGGGGGAAGGTAACTTATGCCTCCAATTTAGACAGCAAGTCTCTTCCCAGCAAAGGTACTGGGCAATCAGGGATGTATAAAGTTCATGAGTCACTTGGTGTCCCTCCATCTGACATTAAATAAGCAGGGTGACAATATACAGCCTTGACGTACTCCTTTTCTTATTTGAAACCAGTCTGTTGTTCCATATCCGGTTCTAACTGTTGCTTCCTGAAATCTGCATACAGATTTCTCAAGAGGCAGGTCAGGTGGTCTGGTATTCCCATCTCTTTCAGAATTCTCCACAGTTTATTGTGATCCACACAGTCAAAGGCTTTGGCATAGTCAATAAAGCAGAAATAGATGTGTTTCTGGAACTCTGTTGCTTTTTTGAGTAATCCAGAGGATGTTGGCAATTTGATCTCTGGTTCCTCTGCCTTTTCTAAAACCCTAGCCATGAGTCAATATATGGACATTGATCCGGGTGTCCTGGCTCTCCTGTGATGACTGTATCAACTGCTTCCACTATTTTTAAGTTCATGGTGTCCTCTGGTGGCCATCCTACTCCCCTAGGGGGCCATTGGACCTCACAGAGTATGTGAAGTTGGTTAGGTGTCATCTTCACCCCATAGTCTCCTCCAAATCTCTTCTTTAAATTTTTAATCATGTACTCCAATACACTTGTCTTAGATTCACTTCCCCCCATCTTGCTTACCTTCTTGGACCTTCTCCTTTCCCTTTTCTTTCTGTCTACGAAGTGTTTGGTACCCTATGTACTTCTGATATTTCCACTCAATGAAACATTTAAATTGTCATTCCACCTCCTTCCTACTTGGGGTGAGAAGAGCCTTACCTGCCAGATCCCAGAGGGAGAAGAGGGATCAACGTGTCTTCACCTGCCACTCAGCACGGCCAAATCAGAACACCACATGGTCTAAGACTGTTTCTCCCTTAACTTTTAAAGTCCTTCTGCCTTGGTGAGCTTGATCAGGTGTGGATGAAAACACAGATGGGTTAAATATCCCACGTCCCAGGCTGTCTCTGGAAAAGCCAATCTTACTTATATATCCTCCCCCTCCTCTAGCCTGATAATTCTGAGAGAGTCAAGAATTTCACAGCAGATTGGACACCTCCTTGGGGAGGGCAGAATATGAGCACACAAAGACCAAGTTTCTTCTAAAAATCTCCTGGCAATTGTTTGGTAATAATTTTCCCCAAGACAGCATGGACACCACCTCCTAAATGACCTGCACAAATTTTCTGCCTAAGCCCTAGGTACACACGCTTGTCAACCTGTGTACCAAGCAATCACTGCTGCCTGCCTATTCCAGGCTCCTGTGGGTCCGTGCCCCTTCTAGTCCCTCCCAGGGGGGTGATCAGGCCCCTCTTCCACCCTGCTGGGTGGGTTCCTCCTCACCTGAGCGCTCAGTTCCCCACCTGCCGTCCACTACCTGCTAACGTGAAAGGTCTGGACATTGAGAAGCAGAATTCTTCCAGAATGGCGAGGTGCCTTCCCCCTTCTAGAAGATTCAATCTGCAAGGCCTCAGAGTGGTCCCACATGGGACTTGTCTCCTCAAAGTGAGGAGTTTCCCGGCCAATGTACCAAATGTTGTAGCCATGCGTTCCGGGAAACAAACTCACTCAGAAGGACAATGCAGATAGTGGAGTGCAGTTTATTTCACTGGCGGGCCCAAGGCAGAGTCTCTTAGCCAAAGCCCCCGACCAGTTTTTGGGAAAACCTTATATACCCTAAGTGTACATGCTCAAACCCAACTCCCCAAATTCTCTGAAACTAGTCTGAACAAAGGAAAAGAAAGATACAAAGATAACCATGATTCGTATGCCTTAAACCCGTGATTCGTATGCCTTAAGCCTAGGTAGTTAACAGTGGACAATTATCAATAAGCCTGTGGTCATACCCCAATAAGCGTAATACAATTTATGATTTTATTCAGTTACACAGGTAATTAGGGTATTCTTTTAGGCAACAGAGAGTCTAGGTACGAGCCCTGGGGCTGTTCCATGGTCGAGGGGCGGTGGCAGGGAGGGGGAGTGGGGAGCGGGGGTTGTCTGGTTTTCCAGTTGGTATGTCGTTTCCATAGATCCTGGGCTTATAGGTCAACATCCACAGTCCAGCCCAAGATGGAGTCCTGCTTTCAAGATGAAGCCTATTCTGTCTGTTTCCTCTTTCAATATAATCCTGTATTATTTATCTCCTACAGGTTACCCATTTTTTCATTTTCTAGTATTCTTCTGATGGAAGATCCAGAGTCCCAGCTAATGTGGATGTTAGCTATCAAGCTGGGGGAAAAGATGATTAATGTGGTTTGGCAGAAGGCCGTGGGAGCAGCCACGCCCCCACGCAGCAGCTGCTGTGGGAGCATCATGCCTGGGATCCAGTAGGAGACAGCACCAGCTGCTGTATCTCAGACACTGACTTTTGCACTGTTTCAATCATAATGTCTCAAAGGTGCTCTTGGTGTAGTTATTATTCTTCATTTCCCATTATGTATTGTTGTTTCCTAAAAAGAGAAGCAATGCTGGTTACCATAATGTAGAGAAAAAATGAAGTGTGTGTACATGACTAGATCCATTGTGTGGATGACCCACCAATGTTTCTCCAAGAGGAGATTTTAAGAGTCAACTCTTTGTTAGCAAGACTGCCCAGAATATTGCTGGACTGTCAGGACTGACTTTTTCCAGGTCTCAGTAGTGGCCTTGTCACTATGAGAAGAACCCCAAATTCCCTAGTGTGTTTTCCCAATAGGTGCCTCCCAGGTACCCAATGGGTTGTAATCAGAGAGGCTACTGTGTATCTTAAAGAATCCAAATGTGTCTCATGAATGTTTTTAAGAACATGAGAAGTACAAAGCTTAGAAAATGATGCTAATGAAGCCAGCCTTCCAGAATTCCAGAAGGAGTCACTCAGCTTTGCTGGGGAAAAGCGCTCTCTTCTATAGCCTCTGATAATTAACCTCAGCCAGGACTCTCACAGACACTTGACATTGGAACAAGGGCATCCATGTGAGAGTATAGATAGCAAAGCTCCAACTGTCAATAACTTAGTGAAACAAACCAAGGTTGGTGTCCCAATAACATCATTTGACTGTAGATGCTACTTAGACAGTCAATAAACTTCAAAGTCAGAACTCAAGGCCTTTTCCTGATAATAGGAAAGAACAATGTAAGGTTTCACAATTATTTTCAAAATTTCAATATGGTCAATGCTTCTTTTACTCTTTCCATTCCATTTCCAATCTATTCAATTTCATCTAACAGATTCTTGATATTAATTGAATTTTACTTTGTGGAAATTTTTTTCTTTATGCAGGGGGAGGTAGTTATCTTTGAGGAATATTAGGAATAACTGGCTTTGGTCAAATCTCTCTTTGATTTCTCATTATGAGTGCTCTAAACAGGGGTTGAAAAGTTTTTGAATTGATTTATTTTACTTGCATGTGTGATATACTCCTAAATTCCTTACGTTGCATCTTTTTGTGTATCTTTTCCCCCATGGTCATGCATTGAGGGTCCTTTTAATTAAAGTCGAGGGGGCTGCTAAATCAAATTGGAAAAAAGATAAGACATGCAATATGTAGGTTTGTGTTCAAGTCAAGAATCAGATGATTAGCAAAGGAATGCTTGCTTGTTTTCTACCATGGGACTCCAGACAGTAACCAAACTGGTTTTACAAACCATATGAATTGATTCTGTGTGTCTTGGGAAGGTGAGAGGTTGTTTAAACTAGTTTATTTGAAAGACTTTGAGGTTTTTTTTTTTACTTTTTAAATAATCTCTCTTTTTTTCACAAGAAAAAATTTTATGCAATAGACTTTCATTAAGTTGAACTTTTACCTCTGAAGCAAAGTTGCATCAGTTGGTTGAACTCTCACTAACTGAACGACTGTCAGGACAGGTTTCCATTTCTTCTCATTTAGGGAGCCAGATTCATCCAGCTGCTATTTTTTTAAATCATATTTTTCATGTTACTTTTATCCAGTGGGCTTTTCTGTCGATAGTGTCAGTAGTAAGAGTTAAACATCTAAGTCTGACATGTGTTTCTTATTTCAAAGTTCTCTCCTAAAATTGCTCCTTTTGCATGTATGTTATAGATTTATTCGAAACCTTTGAAATCTTTGGTTTAAGATAGCAGAGTCCAAAATTTCGATGAAACTGAGGACTTTTTTTTTTTGATAAATTGTCCATACTGTAGACGGGGGATAGGCAGTTTCCTAAAGAAAGTCCTGGAATGACTTCTTTAAATAGAGGCCAATTTGCAAATTAAAATTGTATTTAGTAAAATGTTGCCCCTAACTGTTAACTAGTAAAATGTGTATATGAACAAGAAACCTGCACAGGGTTGCTATAGCTGATGCAATCTTTGCTCCATGATGTGGAAGGATTGGAATTGTTTAAAGATTAATCATAAAGCACGTGGATGAAAGTTAATTAAATAAGTATAAGGTACAGCATCACTACATGGTTATTCATCTTCTGGCTAGTGTATGCCTTCCAAGGTCTGCAGTCTTTCACTCCGCTGTTTAGAGCTGTTTAGAGCAGCTCAGGTCATGCCAAATCCAGGTCAGTATCTGAAGGGAATCAGCCTGCTTTGCTTATGGATTTTCTGGGCATAATTTATACATGCTCAATTTTTTTTTTTTTAGTGTCAGACAAAGTGTATTTATGTCATAATTTATTTTTTATGATTGTAAACCACTTAATTTGGAGTAAATATAAATTATTGTTAATGAAGCATTAAGGAAAGAAGGAAATTACTTTTTTTTAAAACAAGTGCTTTGGTATATTTTCTCCCTCTTTCAACTAGAGGATTTCTATGCAAAACTTGTATTCAGTATTATTCATTATCTGGTTAGTTCACTAGATCAAGATTCCTGTGTGTGGTATAGAAAAGTGGGGAAAATTAAGGAGTTAAAAACAGGTTGATATAGGCTGTTGAGGACAAAAATCAAATGAGAGTACTTATGTTTTAAATCAAGACTATGTTTTCAGTGAAAATATTTTCTAATGATTCACAGAACAATCTTGTCAACTTTGACAACATCTGCTGAAAATCAAAATATAACTAGTTATATAGCCCTGGATTCTAACAGGAATTTATACTGTGACATGAAACAAAGTTCTCATTAAATGACAATATTTTGTATTTTCGTGGCCTTAAAAGTAGTCTCCTGACTTTTAAAAATGTTCACAGCCTTTTTTATTCCTCCACATTACATGGATAAATTGACAACAAGCCCATTTTATTCCAGAGTAGATTTCTTAAAATAATTTTGATGGGAAGATAATTGTTTAATGACAGTGTATAAAATTTTGCCACAGTAAAAACAAAATTGGATAAGAGAAAATACAGAGAGAGTTTTATATAATTACTGTAAAAACAGATGGAACAACCAGTTGAACAGTTAGATCTAAAAAAATGGCAACTCAGGTTTCCAAATTTCATAATATCCATAAATATTTTGTGCATTCTCTGACATTACTTGATTTTTTATGTTTCTGGATTTACACATAAGAATAGCAGTGTGTTTATCTACTTATCTCTAGGTTATTTGCACTTATTTATTCTCTAGTTAAAAGTTTCATATAAAAATGAAGCATACGTGTGAAACAACATCATTACCAAAATTGATCTAGATAAAAGTGAGAAAATTACATGCAAGCCTTCTTGTATAAACAGTCTGCACCAATATAAGGACTTTATTTAGCAAAATTTATGAAAATTGACTTTGAATTTGTGCCCTTGGACATCATGTTCAAGGCTACCACACTCAAGGATAGTAATATAGTATACAAAGTATTATTGGTTACATTCTCTTTTAACAGTGTTATTTTTCAAAATACTTTGAGGTGTTCTAAATTATGATCTGGTTTCCAACCAACTTCAGTTAGTTAGCATCTGCTCCTTTTATGTTAAATTGTACACTTTTTCTTCCTCACTTGGCATGCATTCTAATCAAGTCTAACCTCTCTGTAAGAATGGAGAAAAAGAGTTTGAAATGACTCATATTGGTCAGCTTTGCTTTTGGAATTAAAAACAGCTCAAGTTTTTTTTTTTTTTTTTTTTTTTTTACTTTGTTCTATCTTTCTCTTCTTAAAAAATATCAAATATTACTCAGCCTTAAAAGGGAACAAAATTGGGTCGTTTGTAGAGATGTGGATGGACCTAGAGTCTGTTATGCACAGTGAAGTGAGTCAGAAAGAGAAAAACAAATATCATATATCCATGCATGCATGTGGAATCTAGGAAAGTGGTACAGATGAACCTAGTTGCAGGGCAGCAATAGTGATGCAAATGTAGCGAACAGGTGTGTGGACCCAGGGGGTGGGGGAAGGGGAGGGTGGTATGAATTGGGAGATTAGATTTGACTTAAATACATTACCATGTGTAAAATAGATAGCTAGTGGGAAGCTGCAGTATAACACAGGGAGCTCAGCTGGTGCTCTATGATGGATGACCTGGATGGGTGGGCAGGGTGGGGGCAGGGCGAGGGAGAGCTAGGAGGGAGAGGATACATGTATACATATAGCTGATTCACTTCATTATACAGCAGAAGCTTAACACTGTAAAGCAATTATATTTCAAATAAAAAATAATATCAATTAAGCATAGACTTAAGACACAAAAATATCTGAGTTCAAATATAATTGTTCTACTTACTAATGTTTAAATTTCCTTTCCTCTTTTACCCTAGAAATCTGGTACCTTCCTCTTGTTTTCATGAAGACTAAATTAGATGATGTTATGTTTAATGTTTGACACATAGTAAACCCTCAATGAAAGGTAGTTATTATCTTCCCAAGTGTACACAGCTGAACCTGGGACTTATGACTTGACCTGTTTCAAATGTGGCAGAATCCAGGGCTCAGCTTTCCTAGAAATAAGGAGCCTTGGATTTAGGGTCTTTTTCTACATAGTTTTCTCTAATACCAGAATCACAGTATTTTAGCAGACCCAGCAAAAAGATGACCAACAGCAATGTTACAGGAGATTATACTCTTTTTTCTGTCCTTTGAGTAGTAACCACAGTGAACTAAGGGGGAAAAGGATAGAGAGCTAGGGAGTTGCCTACCACCTTATTGTGATCAGCTATCTTCACTGCCTGTGGAAGGGTTTTCTTTGATCTTTCTGCTCAAATGATGTCTAGATAATTTCAAGCAAAGCATACTTTTTTTCCCCCAAAATATATGATTCTTGGGAGGAGGGATTCACATATGTACATGGAAACACACACAGATATATCTTGTTTATGTAATTGTAGTTTTGTGAACCCAGAAGGCACACCTACCACAGATGGCATAATAACACAGAAGTATGTCTAGTGATAACTCTTAAAACTTATTACGGCAAAGTACCTTGGTGCATCTCTTAGGTTGTAGAGTGACAGGCTCTTATGTTATCTTTATTAATTGTTATTGTTGTTGTTTAGTCACTCAGTCATGTCCAACTCTTTTGCAACACCATGGACTGTAGCCCGCCAGGCCCCTCTGGCCATAAGATTCCCCAGGCAAGCATACTGGAGGGGGTTGCCATTTCCTTCTCCAGGGGATCTTCCTGACCCAGGGATCAAACCCACGTCTCCTGCATTGCAGGCGGATTCTTTACTACTGAGCTATCAGAGAAGCAATCGTTTAATTAGTTGCTCATTATTTAGAAAACAGCTAACAACAACACCCATCATTTTTAATCCCCTGTCAGATTTCTGAAAAAATCACATTCATAGAATAAAACATAATATAAAAAAGCATTCCAAAGTGAGAATCTAGTTAAGTGTCTGGAAGCTTGAATTCAGACTATTTAGTTAGTAACACAGATGTTGAAATGTGAACTAGAACAGTTTGGTCAGATTTTCCCTGAGCAAATTCATTTTGATGAAGCACTGCGAGACTCTAAGACTGTAGTTGAGAACAGTACGCTGGCCTCTTTGTTTAGTCTGGTGATTCAGGGAGCATTGCAGTATGAAGATGCTGTTGAGGCTTGACTTGCAGGCGCTATTGCTCCCTATTAACCCCTTGTGTAAAAATCCTGAGCCATCACTAAGTATGGCTTTTATGTATTAGCCCAATCAGTAATAATTAGGATTATGTTAAATACATGTTAAGCCAGAAAGATTAGACTTTAAACCCCAAAGAATAATAGAGTGAATCCATTTGAAAATATAATAAAATCTCATGTTTGTAGAGAAATAAGAAAGAGGGTAATAAGGAACAAGGATCAGTAAGAATGAAGGGGGAGCTTTAATGCTTCCTTTAATTGTGAAGATAACACTACTAATAAATAGCTTTTATGGAGTATTTGAGAAATTGTATTGTGTAGCAATGAAGGACATAGGCCCTGGAGACAGTCTAGGTGGAGCCCAGCACCTTGGCATTTGCAAGCCCACCTAGGGAGCTCTTCTCCTAACCTCTGTGCCTTTTAGTCATCACTTTTGTCCTGGGAATAAGAACAATGTCTTCCTTCCTGAGGTCCTGTGAGGATGAAGTTAGGGTAATGAATGTAGAAATTAGAACAGCATCAGGTGGCTTTTTAAAATTCTTATTATTTCTGTTACAACCATTGTGTGCACGTTTATGTGAAAGGAAGCATTAGCATTGTGCAGGCCAAAGAGGGGGTGGGCGGAGGGCGGGAGTGTTTTGCCAAGTTAGAATTCATGTGGTTTTAGTATACCTGGAGGTAGGTGAGATTCTGGGATTCCAAAAGCAGAAAAGTTTTTTTCTTTTTTTAAAAAGGTCCTTTCAGACTATTTTAATTTGTTTATACAGAAAACCAGAAATTAGTATGATAGAGAATGAAAACTAGGAAACAGCTAACTCCCTTGCTTTATTGACATTTTCTATAGCCTGTAAGTCCTAAAGACCTAACCTAAACAAATAGTGTTTCATAGAACACATAGCTATATAAAATATATAATCTTTTGACTTACCCCAAAATGCCTTTTTTTAGCTGAGGTGAAAAAATAAATACTACTTTGTTCTGGTATGTTTAAGTCAAAAGTAGTATAGTGTATAATGTTAGTTCCATATTAAAATGACAGTTTGATGAAGGTATTTATTAAGATTATATTTAACTTCAATGATTTTCCTTTATATCAAAAACTATTTATTTTTTATGATTGAGCTCATCTCCTTAAAAGAGTCTATTCAAATCTGAGTGATAATAACCTTGTATTTGCGTGTTCATAATTTATACTGTCTTAGAAAAGAAGCTGTTCTACAACCAGTATTTCAGAACTGGGAGATATCTTTCCCCTCATATATTAATAATAAAAATATCTTAGGAATTTAAAAGCTTGACTTCTTCTTCTTCTTTTTTTTTTTTTTTAACTTTACAATACTGTATTGGTTTTGCCATACATCAACATGAATCCACCACGGGTGTACATAAGTTCCCACTCCTGAACCCCCCTCCCACCTCCCTCCCCATACCATCCCTCTGGGTTATCCCAGTGCACCAGCCCCAAGCATCCTGTATCCTGCATTGAACCTAGACTGGCGATTCGTTTCTTATATGATATTATATATGTTTCAATGCCATTCTCCCAAATCATCCCACCCTCTCCCTCTCCCACAGAGTCAAAAAGTCTGTTCTGTACATCTGTGTCTATTTTGCTGTCTCACATACAGGGTTATCATTACCATCTTTCTAAATTTCATATATATGTGTTAGTGTACTGTATTGGTGTTTTTCTTTCTGGCTTACTTCACTCTGTATAATTGGCTCCAGTTTCATCCACCTCATTAGAACTGATTCAAATGTATTCTTTTTGATGGCTGAGTAATACTCCATTGTGTATATGTACCACAGCTTTCTTACCCATTCATCTGCTGATGGACATCTAAGTTGCTTCCTTGTCCTGGCTATTATAAACAGTGCTGCAATGAACATTGGGGTACGCATGTCTCTTTCAATTCTAGTTTCCTCGGTGTGTATGCCCAGCAGTGGAATTGCTGGGTCATAAGGCAGTTCTATTTTCAGTTTTTTAAGGAATCTCCACACTGTTCTCCATAGTGGCTGTACTAGTTTGCATTCCCACCAACAGTGTAAGAGGGTTCCCTTTTCTCCACACCCTCTCCAGCATTTATTGCTTGTAGACTTTTGGATCGCAGCCATTCTGACTGGTGTGAAATGGTACCTCACTGTGGTCTTGATTTGCATTTCTCGGATAATGAGTGATGTTGAGCATCTTTTCATGTGTTTGTTAGCCATCTGTATGTCTTCTTTGGAGAAATGTCCATTTAGTTCTTTGGCCCATTTTTTGATTGCGTTGTTTATTTTTCTGGAATTGAGCTGCATGAGTTGCTTATATATTTTTGAGATTAGTTGTTCGTCAGTTGCTTCATTTGCTATTATTTTCTCCCATTCCGAAGGCTGTCTTTTCACCTTGCTTATAGTTTCCTTTGTTGTGCAGAAGCTTTTAATTTTAATTCGGTCCCATTTGTTTATTTTTGCTTTTATTTCCAGTATTCTGGGAGGTGGGTCATAGAGGATCCTGCTGTGATTTATGTCGGAGAGTGTTTTGCCTATGTTTTCCTCTAGGAGTTTTATAGTTTCTGGTCTTACGTTTAGATCTTTACTCCATTTTGAGTTTATTTTTGTGTACAGTGTTAGAAAGTGATCTATTTCATTCTTTTACAAGTGGTTGACCAGTTTTCCCAGCACCACTTGTTAAAGAGACTGTCTTTAGTCCATTGTGTATTCTTGCCTCCTTTGTCGAAGATAAGGTGTCCATAGGTGTGTGGATTTATGTCTGGGCTTTCTATTTGGTTCCATTGATCTATATTTCTGTCTTTGTGCCAGTACCATACTGTCTTGATGACTGTGGCTTTGTAGTAGAGCCTGAAGTCAGCAGTTGATTCCTCCAGTTCCATTCTTCTTTCTCAAGATTGCTTTGGCTATTCGAGGTTTTTTGTATTTCCATACAAATTGTGAAATTATTTGTTCTAGCTCTGTGAAAAATACCACTGGTTGCTTGATAGGGATTGCATTGAATCTGTAGATTGCTTTGGGTAGTATACTCATTTTCACTATATTGATTCTTCCAATCCATGAACATGATATATTTCTCCATCTATTAGTGTCCTCTTTGATTTCTTTCACCAGTGTTTTATAGTTTTCTATATATAGGTCTTTAGTTTCTTTAGGTAGATATATTCCTAAGTATTTTATTCTTTTCATTGTAATGGTGAATGGAATTGTTTCCTTAATTTCTTTTTCTGCTTTCTCATTATTAGTGTATAGGAATTAAAAGCTTGATTTCTTTGGACCACTTCCTTTGTTTATTTTTTAAAGTCCCAAATGTTGCCAAAAAGAGATAGATTAGATTTTAAAAAAATAAATCACATGGCCTATTTTCTAATTTTGTTGTTATTTAATAATGAGGGCAGAGCAGATAAGATTCCTAGTTACTGAAGCAGTGAATAACTATTCCATTAACTTATTAATATCCATTTAGCCAACATTTATTGAGGACCTATGTTCATCCCTGGGTTTCCCTAGTAGCTCAGCTGGTAAAGAATGTGTCTGCAGTGCAGGAGACCCTGCTTCGATTCCTGGGTTGGGAAGGTCCCCTGGAGAAGGAATAAGCTACCCACTCCAGTATTCTTGGTGGTTCAGATGGTAAAGAATATGCCTTCAGTGTGGGAGCCCTGGGTTTGATCCCTGGTTTGGGAAGATCCCCTGGAGAAGGGCATGGCAACCCACTCCAGTATTCTTGCCTGGAGAATTCCATGGACAGAGGAATCTGTGGGCTACAGTCCATGAAGTCACAAAGAGTGGGACATGACTGAGTGATTTTCACTTATGTTCATCCCAGTCACCGTGCTCCTTCTGAAAAGACAGTATAGACTTTTAATAGGTTTGATAAATAGTAGTTCCTAGTTCAATATTTTTCCTAAAACACTCAGAGCTGAATTTTTTTTTCATACTACAAATGTTAATACATTATAGATCCTTTAGATAGGAAATACATTCAGTCATATTTAAATAAAATTAAAATCATCTATATTTCTAGCTCTCACAGTCTTCCAGTGATAAGAAAAGTTCTATTTGTTGATTTGACTATTAAAGGTTTTTCCTAATATAAAATACTTGAGACTAATAATTTTCTATGCATTTAATTATCAGCTAAGATAAATCTATGAATAGTATTAGTTGCTCAGTAGAGTGCAACTCTTTATGACCCCATGAAATATATGAAACTTATTTATTATTTCACTTCTCTTAAAATTTTCTGAGTAAATTAGGAACAAATACAGAAAAACTTAAACTTACTTATACTTATAGAGAAAAGCCCACATTATATCTAGAACACTGGTTTTTCCAAGAGTTGGAAGATAAAGATAACAAAATCAATTATTTATCTTCACTTATCAGACTTTTAATTTTCATATGTATTGTCTGTGTTCTCTTTGGTAGATCTTGCATGTAAGAATTGGTGTAAAATCTCAAAACAATACATGATACACTATGTCTTTGAATTTAGAAAGAAAAAAAAAACTTTAGCACTTTTTTTATTAGGGAAAGGATTAATTAAAACTTTGTAATTGAACTCTTTAATTGTTTAATTGCTTGTTCAGTTTTATCAATCATTATATCTTGTGGTTTTATCAAGTTACATCATTAAATGACCTAGTTCAGGCATTTTTTTTTAATTGAAAGGTATTCATCATAAGAGGTTTATTTAGATCATTCTATTTCATCTTGTTGGGAATTTGTTAATATATTTTAAGTCGGAAGACGATTGTACAGAGGTTACAGGAGGGTGACGAGGATGAAAGGAGACAGACCCCACAGTACCAAATTCTCCCAAATCACCGAAACTTTTGTTCTTGCTCATTCCTTTCTTTGCTCTAGAAGATTACTTTCTCACCAGTCCCCCCCAGTGCTGTCACATTAAAGCCAACTTAACAACGGCGGTTCATAGAGTGCTAGTTCCCCTGACTCTTGAATAACCCGAAAACCCCATGTACCACAGATAAATACAGTAATAAATCTTCTCAGCTCCAGTGATTTTAGTCTCCTCAATTCAATCAAGTTGAGCCATGTAGGAATTTGTTCAAATAGCGAACTCTCTGTAGATTCAAATCCACCTTAGGGCTCCTATGCTTGCTACTGATTTTCTTTTTCAGGAAAAAGAGGGAAAAAAAAATCACTGCTGCTGTTTTCTGTTTTTCAGCTTCCTTGTAAATGTATTTCTTATTGAAACCAAATTCGTGGTTCTTAAATTCCTAGACCACTACCTATCATGCAGTTCAAGGCTATTTTCCAAATGGTAAATAATCAAAAGCTGTTTGTTTGGTTGCCTTATTTTCTCTAGCATTCTTTGGAGGATTGAAAGCAGGGGGTAAAAAAGAAAAGAAAAACTGATCTATATTAAGAGCTAAACATGAACAGGGGTTTAGGATGAGCTTTAACTTATTTAATGATGCAAACATTCCCAGAATTATACTACGTACCTTTTACTGGGGGTGCTGCATTTGGTTTTTGCTAAAGAGCATTTGTTGTGTGTGTGCTCAGTCCATCAGTCCTGTCCAACCTTATGCTACCACACGGACTGTAGCCAGCCAGGCTCCTTTGTCCATGGGATTTCCCAAGCAAGAATACTGGAGTGGGTTGCCATTTCCTACTCCAGGGGAATCTTCCCAACCAAGGGATCGAACCCACATTTCCTACACTGGCAGGTGGATGTTTTACTAATGTGCCACCTGGGAAGCCCTAAAGAACATTTATTGGTAAGGATTTAATGGTTCGTACTGCTGCAGTGGTAAAGCATCCACCTGCCAGTGCAGGAGATGTGGATTCGATCCCTCGGGCCGTTGTAGCCACACGTTCTGGGAAACAAACTCACTCAGAAAAACAATGCAGATAGTGGAGTGCAGTTTATTACACCGGCGGGCCCAAGGCAGAGTCTCCTTTGAGCCTCAACCTCGACCAGTTTTTGTGAAATCCTTATATATCCTAAGTGTACATGCTCAAACCCACCTCCCCAAATTCTCTGAAACTAGGCTGAACAAAGGAAAAGAAAGATACAATCAAAGTTAACCCGTGATTCGTATGCCTTAAACTCGTGATTCGTATGCCTTAAGCCTAGGTAGTTAACAGTGGACAGTTATCAATAGGCTGGGGTCATAACCCAATAAGCATAATACAATTTATGATTCTATTCAGTTACACATATAATTAGGGTATTCTTTTGGCGATGGAAGGTCTTGGTACCAACTCTGGGGCTCTTCCATGGGGGGAGAGAGCCTGATATTCCAGTTGGCATTTCATTTCCATAGATACTGGGCATATAGCTCAAAGTCCACAGTCCAGCCCAAGATGGAGTTCTGCTTTCAAGATGGAGCCTGTTCTTTCTGTTTCCTCCTTTGTTCCCCCCTCTTGATGCTTTAACTCATAGTATGAGCATCACTCGCAGGGATATATTGCACCCTGGCTCTCTGACCACCAGTTTGGGAGAACGACACCAACCTTTGGGTTACAGAGTTCATAATACACTCTAAAATGCAGGATCCACAAAGCAGAACTATCAAGGCAACAGGTAACAATGGTAAATATAGTTTTCTGCCAGTCACTCTTCACCCAAGAAGAAGTCCGGAAAGGAATGTTTTCATTTGACATTGCTTTTACCTGGTTTTTCATGTCATCTAAAGCAGCTGATACATTGCCAGATAAATCAGCAATATAGACACAACATTCAACCTTAATTATAGCACAGGTCCCTTCTTGAGCAGCTGTGAGCATGTCCAAAGCCATTCTAGTTTGAATTACCACTTTGCTCATTTGGATTTGTTCTTCATTTACGGCTTGGATGGTTTTAGCACCATCTAGGAGAGAGCCTGTTTTGTGCAATTAGTCCAGGCCTGTACTTTAATCATATTTGTTGTCCCTATAAAAGGTACAAATAAGGCAGCAATATACTCATACCATTGAAACACAGACCTCGTCCACCTCGCATGTAAATAAGGTAGATTTACCAGGGCTTGTTGTAGGTTAAGCTTTATGCTGCCATGGGCAAAAGTGAATCCCAGTGTGCAGTGGCCTACCCAGCCAATTGGTAACCAAGGCCAAAGGTTAGGCCCACAAAGCCATTGGGTTCCATTGGGCGCCACCCAGTGGATTCCAGGGTTGTATTTCCAATCAGAGCCTGGCCAATGGTGGACTGGTTGGGGTGGTATGTGACCGCAAATGTTCATTTACATTGTTAGAGGGATAGATACCCTATATTTTAGTTCTTTTGGGTCTAATGGAGGTCACCAAACCCTACCCTTGGTTCTTTTTGTTCCCAGCATATAGCAGCGGGAGTAATTAATTGACCCTTTTCTAGGGTCATCCAGAAATATTCATCCCAGACTTGATAGAATTGTTCAACGTACCTAGAGGCCTGTCCTCCCTTGCCAGTCAGAGAGAGATTTTTTCCTTTTTGTTCTTAAATATTAGGTATAGTCTTTTGTTACTTCTATGAAACTGGTGTTTACATCAAATGTAACCCCATGACCCAAGTCTATTGACTGTAGGTCTGGCTTATACCAAGAGAGCAGGGAGAGATTATGAATGACAAGAGAAAGGAAAGTCTTTTTTGTTGTCCCAGAAAAGAGCAGAGTGGTTTAAAATCTCCTTGGCTGAGCGGTGACACCCACCAAGGAAGTCCATCCATCACAGACAGAGGCATAGCCCCACAACACAGCAGTTGGAGGTGTTGTGGAAGTCCGTGTAGGAGTGTGTCCATGAGATGAAAACATTGTCCTGAGTTGAAACGGAGGTTAAATTCGAAATCACGTTGATGATGCCAAGCAGCAGGATGTTGATTATGTGGCTTCATTCTGAAGGGGCTCGTCCGGGATTTTCTTTTCCTTCTTCTTCTTAATGATGATCTTAGTCTCTCGAGGGTCAATGGGGTCTCTCTACAGAGTCCAATCAGAGTTTTCTGGATCTGCATGGTATGTTCTCTTCAATCTCATGTGGCAGATCCAGGGAGTGACACCAACTTTAACTGCTCTAGGGGTGGTTAGAACAACAGTATATGGAGCCTTTCACTGCGGGGCCAAGGAGTCGTGTTTCCAGTCCTTGACCCACACCTGATCTCTGGGCACAAATTCGTGAATCTGTTCCCAAGGGGGAATGGCACCCTTTCTTGTACAAACTTAGTTACGTGATTTATTACCTTACCCAGTTCCATCTGCTGTGAAATCTCATCTCCCCTTACCTGAGGCAAAATTGTTGACACCTGTTTTATTATGAGAAGGGGGGCCTCCCAGACACAATTTCGCACGGAGAATAGCTATGGGACCGTGGGGTCATCCTGAGTCTGAGCAGAGCCGTCGGAAACATGTCCACCCAGGAGCAGTCAGTCTCGGACCCACTTGGAGAGTGTCTCTTCAAGTGTCTGGTGTGTTCCTTCCACTATCCCAGAACTCTGGGGCCTATATGCAATTTCCACTTGATGTTTAAGATTTTGCTTACTTGTTATACTAAATTAGCTACAAAAGCCGGGCTATTGTCTAATCCAATGCTGGTAGGAAATCCAAATCTGGGAACTATCTCCCTAAGCAGGGACTGGTCTACTTCTGATGCTGTTTCAGTCCGGGTGGGAAAAGCTTCTACCCATCTCGAGAATGTCCATAACATGACCAGCAGGTAATGGTCGTGTTGGTGAGGTTTCATTTCAGTGAAGTCCACTTCCAGGTATCCAGAGGGCACCGTGCCTTTTAGCTGAATCCCTGGAGGTTTCTGTCTGTGCCAAGAGGGAGCATTGATCTGTGAGCAGGCAGTGCAGTTCTGAGATTCTGTCCTGCATAGGGAAGAGAGGCAGGGAACCCAGAAATATTTTCGAATTAGCTCTTTCAGTTTATCATGGCCTAGGTGGGTCGCTTGGTGTGTTTGGCTTACCAGAGTGGGTGCCAGCTCCTCCAGTACCAATAATTTGGCACCTGGCAATTCCCACCATCCCTTTTCAGTCTTGATGGCCCCTTCCGCTTTGGCTAGTTGGTTTGGGGCTTCAGTGTATTGTGGTAATACAGCGATAGTTTGGCAGCTCTGCCAATACGAGAGCTTTAATACGAGGGCTTTACTTGTTACCCCAAGCCCTCGGCTGCTTGTTTAGCAGTCCTAACTGCCAGTCTGTTCCCCGAGCCCGGGGGGTATCCTCTTTTTTATGTCCTTGGCAGTGTATGACTGCAACCCTTTCTTGCTACCAGGCAGCATCTAATAGGGTCTTAATTTCTTCCTTATTTTTAATATCTTTTTCACTAACTCTCAAAAGGCCTCTCTCCTGTACAGAGCCCTGTGTACATGTAGTGTGGCAAAAGCATAGCTGGAGTCTGTGTAAATGTTTGTCTTCTTACCTTTTGACAGCTGGAGGGCCCGGATTAGAGCATATAGTTCTGCCCCTTGAGCGGACCAGTGTGATGGCAGAGACCTAGCCTCAGTGATGGTTTCTTCCATGACTACTGCATATCCTGATAGTCTCCTTGTTTCACCAGGCTGGTGCCATTGGTGTACAGGACGAAACCTGGGTCTGGGATTGGCTGGTCTCTCAAGTCAAGTTTGCTGGCACATTTCCTTGCAATCATGTGAGGGCCCACCTTCTCCCACAGGAAGGAGAGTGGCCGGATTCAGGGGCCTGTCAAGGCTCAATAGTAACATGTTGGTTCTCACATAACCGTCCCTGGTATTGAGTAATCTTGGATGCTGACAGCCATTTATCAGGATCCCCTCACAGGAGAGGGTTGACCTCGTGTGGGACTTTTACGATCAAATCTTGGCCCAGAGTCAGCTTGGTTGCCTCCCGGACCAGTAAGGCAACTGCAGCAACTGCCCTTAAGCATCCCAGCCACCCAGTGGCAACATTGTCCAGCAGTTTCAGGAGATAAGCCAAAGGTCTGTCCCATGTCCCCATAGTCTGTGACAACACTCCCATAGCCACCTTGTCCTTTTCAGTCACGTGAAGAGTAAACGGCTTAGCAAGGTCTGGCAGGCCCAAGGCATGTGCTGCCGTAATTGTACTGAGTTTGAGTGGGACTTGTTTTGCAAGCTGGGGCGGCCAGTTGTCTTCCGCCCAGACCTCAGGGCATTGTTAAGTTAGTTAACTCTCCCTCTGAACTGTTTAGCCAGTCCAGTTTCTCTTCCGGAAGATATTGCAATCTCCATTCATCTTGAGCAGTTACCGAGAGAAAGAGTAAATAGGTGGTTGAGCCTACTTGAAGAGTGGGTCTTTTGTGGCGGGGAAAGGTAACTTGTGCCCCCAATTTAGACAGCGAGTCTCTTCCCAACAAAGGTACTGGGCATTCACGGGTGTATAAAAATTCATGAGTTACTTGATGTCCCCTCATCTGACATTTTCGGGATAGGCTTGAGACACAAAAGCTGCATTTATCACCATCTGAGACTCAGCAGCCTCTGGATCTGTTGGCGTCTAAAGTCTACAGGCCTCATGCAGTCTTTCATAGAACTCAGAGGGTGATTCGCTTACCCTTTGATCACTTCAGAGGGTTTTGCCATACTCATAGGTTATCGGGGCCCCCTCTTGTGACCTTGTAAAATAGCCGCCTGATATCCCTCCAGGTGGCCCCTCCCTTCCTCCGTATTATTACAGTCCCAAATGCGGCTCTCATCGGGGGTAGCTAGTGCTGCCCACCGCTGTGGGTTTGCAGTACCCTCAGGTGTCATTTCTCGTAACCATTTTCTGGCCTCAGTTAGGATCCTGTGTCTTTTCTCAGTGTTGAAATGGGAGACTGGTAGTTGGATTATGTCATCCCATGTAGGGTGGTGGGTTCGATAAATAGTCTCCATTAGTGTAATCATCGCTCATGGCTCCCCCGTGTACGGTGGAGTGTGTGTCTGCCAATTTAATATATCGGTAGAGGAAAATGGCTGATAATAATAGGCTGCATGGGGCTGATGGTGGTGCCCACAGGTGTCCTGAACTGAAAGCTGTTGTAGCTCTCTGAGTAGCATCTGTAGTGGGGTTCTTTCCCTCTGTTCCTTGGCAGAGCACAGCCTCTGTCTAATTCCTATGTTTTCTTCTCCCTTTCCACCATTACTCACCGGGAGAGGTGGATTCAATCTAGGAGGTCCGGCTGAGGTGGAATTCTGGGGGCATTGACCAGAGGTCTCCATCACCGAATTGGGAGCCTACCCAGACGGTGGCTCTGTGATCTCCGGGAGAGCTCACGAAGAGCAGCGTCTGCTGCAGGAACTTCACCTAGCCTTGGATCAGGCATTAAGGTGGCGTCCAGTCCTGGGGGAGTACTGGGAGGCAGAGAATCATTATTCACTATGGGGGAGGGGTCAGGTCATCCCCATCCAAATCCTGTAGAATTTCCTGTTTTATCATCAGTCAATTTTGGCGCCATTAATTTCCCCTTTCCCTTCTGGATATAGAACCTTGTCCAAGTAGGAGGGTCCTGAACTAACCCTAGCCATGAGTCAATATATGGATATTGTCTCAGGTGTCCTGGCTCTCCTGTGACTGCTGTATAGACTGCTTCCACTATTTTTAAGTTCATGGTGTCCTCTGGTGTCCATCCTACTCGCATAGGGGGCCATTGGACCTCACAGAGTATGCGGAGGTGGTTAGGCTTCATCTTCACCCCATAGTCTCCTCCTAATTCCTTCTTAAATTTTTTAATCATGCACTCCAATACAGTTGTCTTAGATTCACTTCCCCTCATCTTGCTTACCTTCTCAGACCTTTTTTTTACTTTTCCTTTTCGTTCTGTCTACGAAGTTCTTTCTGATATTTCCACTCAATGAAACCCTTAAATTGCCATTCCGACTCCTTCCCAATTAGGGTGAGAAAAGCCTTGCCTGCCAGATCCCAGAGGAAGAAAGGGGATCAGCATGTCTTCACCTGCTGGTTGGCATGCCCAAACCAGAACACCACGTGGTCCAAAAATGTTTCTCCCTTAACTTTTAAAGTCTTTTCTGCCTTGGTGGGCTTGATCAAGTGCGGATGAAAATACAGATGGGTTAAATATCCCACGTCCCAGGCTGTCTCCGGAAAAGTCAATTCGTACTCGCTTATGTATCCTTCTCCTTCTAGTCTGACAATTTCAAGAGGGTCAAGAATTTCATAGCAGATGGGACACCTCCTTGGGGAAATCAGAATACGATCACACAAAGACCAAGTTTTTTCTCCTAACACTCCCCTGGCGATTGCTTGGTAATAATTTTCCCTAAGATGGTGTGGACACCATCTTGTAAATGACCTTCACAAATTTGCTTCCTAAGCCCTAACACCCTCGTCAACTTGTGTACCAAGCAATCACTGCCACCTGCCTATTCCAGGCTCTTATGAGTCCGTGCCCCTTCTAGTCCCTCCCAGGGGGGTGATCAGGCCCCCTCTTCCACCCTGCCAGGTGGGTTCCTCCTCAGCTGAGTGCTCAGTTCCCCTGCTGCTGTCCACTACCTGCTAACGTGAAAGATCTGGGCATTGAGAAGCAGAATCCTTCCAGAATGGCAAGGCGCCTTCCCCCTTCTAGAACATTTGGACTGCAAGGCCTCAGAGTGGTCCCAAATGGGACTTGTCTCCTCCAAGTGAAGAGTTTCCCAGCCAATGCACCAAATGTTGTAGCCACGCATTCCAGGAAACAAACTCACTCAGAAGGACAATGCATAGTGGAGTGCAGTTTATCACACTGGCAGGCCCAAGGCAGAGTCTCCTCTTAGCCAAGAACTCCGACCTGTTTTTGTGATAACCTTATATACCATAAGTGTACATGCTCAAACCCACCTTCCCAAATTCTTTGAAACTAGTCTGAAGAAAGGAAAAGAAAGATACAAAGTTAACCCATGATTCATATGCCTTAAACCCATGATTTGTATGCCTTAAGCCTAGGTAGTTAACAGTGGACAATTATCAATAGGCCTGTGGTCATACCCCAATAAGCATAATAGAATTTATGATTCTATTCGGTTACTGAGATAGTTAGGGTATTCTTTTAGGTGAGGGAAAGTCTAGGTATGCACCCTGGGGCTTATCCATCGGTTGGGGGGCAGGGTCTGGTTTTCCCCTTGATATATTTTTTCCACAGATCCTGGGCATATACCTCAAAGTCCACAGTCTGGCCCAAGATGGAGTCCTGCATTCAAGATGGAGCCTGTTCTGTCTGTTTCCTCCTTCAGGTCAGGAAGATCCCCTGGAGTAGAAAATGGCAACCTACTACAGTATACTTTCCTGGGAAATCCCATGGACAAAGAAGCCTGGTGGGCTACTGTCCATGGGGTCGCTAAAAGTTAGACATGACCAAGCACACACAATGGTTCTTACTAATGACATCTTCATTTTACATTTGGATCCTTCAAATTATGAAAAGACCATCCCTCCCTCCTTCATCTCTTCTTGGTGACTGCCCAGCTAATGTTCTGGGTGATGATCTTGGAGAGAGAATCATCTTCCGAGGGTAGCATCTGGCTCCTTGGCAGAGCCCAACATGCACTTTAGTTAATGGGCTCGACTTTGCCTGGAAATCTTTCACGCGGTTACCTTGCAGATGGACTGTCTTCATCGTCTTGTCCTCTTGATTGATTTGTGTGGAGGTTTTAAAAAAAAACAGTCTTTGATTTCTAGAATCTACACACAAGATTATACAAATCTCAGCAGGAAAAAAAAATTGTTCTAGTTCTGTGAAAAATATCGCCGGTATCTTGATAGGGATTGCATTGAATTTGTAAATTGCTTTGGGTAATATACTCATTTTCACTATATTGATTCTTCCGATCCATGAGCATGGTATATTTCTCCATCTATTAGTGTCCTCTTTGATTTCTTTCATCAGTGTTTTAAAGTTTTCTGTATATAGGTCTTTAGTTTCTTTAGGTAGATATATTCCTAAGTATTTTATTCTTTTTGTTGCAATGGTGAATGGAATTGTTTCCTTAATTTCTTTTTCTACTTTCTCATTATTAGTGTATAGGAATGCAAGGGATTTCTGTGTGTTGATTTTATATCCTGCAACTTTACTATATTCATTAATTAGCTCTAGTAATTTTCTGGTAGAGTCTTTAGTGTTTTCTATGTAGAGGATCATGTCATCTGCAAACAGTGAGAGTTTTACTTCTTCTTTTCCAATTTGGATTCCTTTTATTTCTTTTTCTGCTCTGATTGCTGTGGCTAAAACTTCCAGAACTATGTTGAATAGTAGTGGTGAAAGTGGGCACCCTTGTCTTGTTCCTGACTTAAGGGGAAATGCTTTCAATTTTTCACCATTGAGGATAATGTTTGCTGTGGGTTTGTCATATATAGCTTTTATTATATTGAGGTATGTTCCTTCTATTCCTGCTTTCTGGAGAGTTTTTATCATAAATGGATGTTGAATTTTGTCAAAGGCCTTCTCTGCATCTATTGAGATAATCATATGGTTTTTATTTTTCAATTTGTTAATGTGGTGAATTACATTGATTGATTTGCGGAGTTGAAGAATCCTTGCATCCCTGGGATAAAGCCCACTTGGTCATGGTGTACGATCTTTTTAATGTGTTGTTGGATTCTGATTGCTAGAATTTTGTTGAGGATTTTTGCATCTATGTTCATCAGTGATATTGGCCTGTAGTTTTCCTTTTTTGTAGTATCTTTGTCAGGTTTTGGTATTAGGGTGATGGTGGCCTCATAGAATGAGTTTGGAAGTTTCCCTTCCTCTGCAATTTTCTGGAAGAGTTTGAGTAGGATAGGTGTTAACTCTTCTCGAAATTTTTGGTAGAATTCAGCTGTGAAGCCGTCTGGACCTGGGCTTTTGTTTGCTGGAAGATTTCTGATTACAGTTTCAATTTCCGTGCTTGTGATGGGTCTGTTAAGATTGTCTATTTCTTCCTGGTTTAGTTTTGTCAGAATGTCTGCGATCCAAAAATCTGCAAGCAATAAATGCTGGAGAGGGTGTGGAGAGAAGGGAACCCTCCTACACTGTTGGTGGGAATGCAAACTAGTACAGCCACTATGGAGAACAGTGTGGAGATTCCTTAAAAAATTGCAAATAGAAATGCCTTATGACCCAGCAATCCCACTGTTGGGCATACACACAGAGGAAACCAGAATTGAAAGAAACACATGTACCCCAATGTTCATCGCAGCACTGTTTATAATAGCCAGAACATGGAAACAACCTAGATGTCCATCAGTAGATGAATGGATAAGAAAGCTGTGGTACATATACACAATGGAGTATTACTCAGCCATTAAAAAGAATACATTTGAATCAGTTCTGATGAGATGGATGAAACTGGAGCCAATTATACAGAGTGAAGTGAGCCAGAAAGAAAAACACCAATACAGTATACTAACACATATATATGGAATTTAGGAAGATGGCAATGATGACCCTGTATGCAGGACAGCAAAAAAGACACAGATGTGTAGAGCGGACTTCTGGACTCAGAGGGAGAGGGAGAGGGTGTGATGATTTGAGAGAATGGCATTGAAACATGTATAATAACATGTAAGAATCGAAATGCCAGTCTATGTCTGATGCAGGATATGACACGCTTGGGGCTGACGCGCAGGGATGACCCAGAGAGATGTTGTGGGGAGGGGGGTGGGAGGGGGGTTCATGTTTGGGAACGCATGTACACCTGTGGTGGATTCATGTCAATCTATGCCAAAACCAATACAGAATTGTAAAGTAAAAATTAAAAATAAATAAATAAATTAAAAAAAAAATTGAAAAGTTTTTCTTACAATAATCTAGTAAATTGGTAGAAAGTATAGTTTCTGGAGATAGACTTGACTTGAAACCTGGATTTACCACTTGTTAGCTGTCAGGCCTTGGATAAGTTCCTTATCTGCCTCAGTTTCCCCATCCAAACATGAGGGATGGTGTCAATGCCCACCTCAGATGTTTCTGTGAAGGGTAAACCAGATTACCCTTCAAAGCTTTTAGGACAGTGCCTGATGTATACTGAATGCTCCGTGAATATTGGTAGTGATGTGAGGTCTGTCTATGGTATTCATCAGACTAGAGCGTGTTCTTGGTTTTATGTGATTTAGGATTAAATTTGGCTTAACTGTGAAGTGGTTTCAGGCTTTTTTTTTTTTTTTTGATGGGACTCATGGCAATGTTTGGTCATATTTAATGGAGAGCAACTTAAGTTCTTTTTTAAGTAGTGAAAAAAGAGTTCACCTTCCACTAACTAGACTTTGATCTTACAAGACCCCTGTTCCAATCTGGATTTTATTATAAGTGAATATGTAGTTGGTGAGTCAGTAGTTCTAAGGTCTTGGGTTTTTAGTTGCCATTTTACATGGAAAAGACTTGGGTTTTGACTATCAAAGATGACATTTGAGTCTGGATTGGCAAGATATTTGGAAGCATCTACTCTCTCAACCAAAATTAAAGCTTTAAAATTTATGTTCACTTTTTTCAGAATTGTTTGAATGGACTTTAAAACAAATAAAGGGCTGTTAAGCTTCTGAAATAATTCAAATACAACTTCAACCAAAGCCTGTCTATTAAAAGTTTACATTTCAAATTTATTAATATTTGCAAAGCCAAGTCATGACCTTGGTATCCTATGTGCTAACATCTGTTGATTAAATCTTTTTCATTGATTTAATGAGATATGTTGGCTCTGCAGTGTATATTGACTCCAACTTGCCTAAGTAAATGGAAAACTTAGCTTCCTAGAAAGCTTCTTATGGAATGTGATATGAGTAAAATGTTCATGTGAATATATTTTTTAAAATAGTGTTATTGGTGTTTCTTAAATGTAAATCACATGCTGCTTTTCCTCCAGATTTGATCTAAACTTTAGACTGAAGAGCTGTGTCTGAAGACTTAGAAAAAAGAGAAAACACATTTTGAAAAAGTATTAAGTTGGTGGTGAATCCAGCTTAATTAACAGCTTAATTAACTGGGTAATTAGTATTCAGGACATAAATTTTCAAAAATTATCACCTAATATAAAAATGAGCAACTTCTTCCAAAAGTAAAGATTACAATTTGCCTATGAAGGAGATCCTTCAAGAATAATATTCTCCTTTTTTTTTTTTTTTTTTCACGGACCAAAGATCTTAATTTCTTTTATCAATCATGAGTCTTCCCTTTCTCCTTGAAGGCTCCCTACTCGCCTGTTGACCAGGCTGTCTCCCCCTCCAAAGACTCCCTGCAGTCCACTTCAAACAAGTCTCTGGTTCCCCATTGGGCCAGTTAAATGATTACCCCCAGGTGTTAATTCACCCTTGGCATTGCTGCCTTGCCATGAGTCCTGGGGAAAGGGGAGGGGATTTAGAAGATCAAAGTAGTGGTGCTCTAATGGGAGCATTTGAGGTGGTGTTGAACACTCAGTCCTGTCTTCTGCTCCTCTGTACCTTACCCACACCACCTCTGGACTTGCTGTCTTCCTGAGCCTAATCAGAAAACAGAGTGGGGCGTGTGGCTAAACCAGAAATCTGGCAGTTGGAAGTGTTTTATTTTTACTTTAAATGTAGGCAGTGAAGCTTTAGTGCTGTATGATGATTATATAATTGTAGAGTATAACTGTATAAATAGAAGGTAGCAGATGCAGTCTTAATATATGTTTGAGTCAGGTTTTTTTTTTGATCATATAGAATGTTTTCCAAAGTACTGTGGAGGAATCTTCCCTTGTGGCTCACGTGGTAAAGAATCTGCCTGCAATGTGAGAGACCTGGGTTCAATTCCGGGGTTGGGAAGATCCCCTGGAGAAGGGAAAGGTTACCCACTCCAGTATTCTTGCCTGGAGAATTTCCATGGACAGTATAGCCCATGGGGTCACACAGAGTCAGACAGGACTGAGTGACTTTCACTTTCACTTTTATGAAGGAAACTTAAGATGAATAAAATACATCCTGCCTTCAGGCAGCTCAGAGTCAAATAGATAGTACAGTTACTATGGAACAGAATCCATTTGTTTCTTGTGTGGTTATAAAAATGTGAAACTCCATGAGAAAAGCAAATAAAAATGCAATAACAACATGATTATTTTTAAATCTGTCATCTGCAAAATATTGTAAACTTTTCTTAGAATATCTAGGAAATAAAAAATTTATAAAAAGAAAATAAAAATCACTCTACCCAGACATGACAGCACTTTGGTACATATTTTTTATGTGTATTTGGAACTGTAATATTGTATATTTACTTTTTTCTATCTTGCATGTTTAAACTCTACATTATGATTATTACACCATTAATTGAAAATTATTTACATGTCACATCACAGGATATAAAAGTTTATGTAATCATTTTCCCACTTGAGGACATTTGTGTTCCTTTCAAAGTTTCCCCTCTTGTAAATAATTCATTGAATATATTTATGTGTAAGTCTCCTCATATTTCTAATTTTCTTAAAATGAACTTCTAGAAATGGAATTCTAGGTCAAGGGCCATGCATATTTTAAAGTTCTTGAAACATTTTGCCAGATAGCTTTCCACAAGCTTGTGCCATTTGAAAGTCAAACCAGCAGGGCATAGGAGCTTTGTCTCATGCCTGCCAGCCATGAGAATTACTGTATTTTTTAACTATAACTTTCGCTATTTTGATAAATTTAAAAAGGCATGTGTTTTTTTTTTCAGTTTAGTAGCTTTAAAATGTAGTTTTGAATATAATATACATGCAGAAATGCACACATATATTAAGTGTGCAATTTTGTGGATTAATCTAGAACTGACACACCAGTGTATTTATTCAGCACCAGAGAAGACGAGCACGACCAGCTCCCTGCAGCCTCCTTCATCTCCCTTTTCAGCCATAATGCTCTCTTCTTACCTTTAACATTGTAGTTTGATGCTGTTTTTTGCTTTGTATCAGTGGAATGATATTTGTACTACTTATACTTTTTTGTGTCTGGCTTCTTTTGCTTAACTTTGTACTTTTAAAAATTCATCCATATCGCTGTGTGTGGTTCTATATTTGCTTTAGTCTTCATTGATTTCTGTTATGTGACCCTAATATGTGAGACCTCATTAAGACACCCAGTCTCTTGACCCAGTCTGTCACCTCTGAATGATCTTATCTTCACTTACCTGTCTGGCTGAGATCTCATGGTTCACCTTTTCAAACACTCATCTGCATGGATTCAGCTTTCTATCCCTTTTTCTTTTTATCATGCCCTTTAACAAAATCAAAACTGTCTGCACTCTCTGCTCATATTCTCATGGCTTTTGATTGTTTGAAGACTTACCTTAAATAATATTTAGACTAACAGAGAAATCTAGGAGCACCCTCAATTAAAGAAAATAGCTGTTTCTTCTCACATAACATTCCAAAGGTTGGTAGATGATCAAGAGCTGGGGGTTGGTTTCCTCTTCACTTGATTTTCTTTGGTGGCTCCAAAGTGGTGGCTGTAGTTATTACCATTTCACAGCAGCTGAAAAAGAATAAGAAGAGGGAAGACCATAGCCCAAATGGAAATGATACTTGATCCAATTAGTTAGAATGCAACTAAGTGTGCAAGCCCACATGTAAGAGAGGTTGTGACATGCAAAATTCTGGTTGGGTGAACATGAGCACAACTAAAATCATATTTATTACAAAGAAAGAAGGGAATCACAAGATATTGAGAAATAACTACAAGTATGCCAAAAAACTCTACCAATTCATCCTTCATTCTCCAACTGGGACTTCAGTCCTGCCTGACAGTTATTCTGTTTCACATCTACTCCCTTTCTCATTTATGGTAGTATGTATTTAAAACTTTCTCCACTCTCCTTAGCCTTATTCCATTTTATCTTCCCATTCCCATGTTTGAATATATTGCTTCCTATTTCCCAGATAAGCCAAAAACTGCAAGCAAGGAATTTCCTTTGCTTCCTTTGCTTGTCTCCTATGCTCTCAAAGGCCAAATCTCCCATATATGTTCTGGGTCCCCTATAATTCCAGAGGTTACTAATAACTTCTGGTATTAATCCAATGAATATTTTTAACTATCCTGAGACCATTCCCTCCTGACACTCCTTCCATTTCTTCATTCTTTCTTTTTTTCTGATGTCTATTTTTGTTCCTCTGTTGTCCCATCCCTTAAGCAGTGGTACTTCCCAGGATACTACCACTGTTACCTTCTAATTTACCACTGTTTCACTGGGTGATTTTTTCCTTAAGCTGAGCTGATGAATCTCCAATCTGTTTCCAGCACAGATCTCTCCTCCAAGTGCCCTGTTGACTGCTGGATGTCTCTACTTGCACCTCCCTTGGGCACTTTCATTTCAACATGTCTAAAATTGAACTCAAATGTCTTCAAAATTTCTCCTGTTTCTTTGCTTCCTATGTCAATGACTCATGCCTTCTCTATCACAGAAATCTGAAAATCCTTCCTTGATTCTTTTCTCATGCTCTCCTCCCATAGTTGATCAGTAATTCTGTCTCCTTAGAATTTCTAGAATCTATTTACTTTTACTGATCTCTACTATTCCTGCTCTAGTTCATACCCATAATCCATCACCTAAATAGCAGTCTTCTAATAATTTCCCTGCATCTAGTTTTCTCTTTCAATCTACTTTACACATTAAGCAGAATGATTTATACAAAGCATATATTTAATTTCTCTTCTTAAACCATAGATTCTCTCCGATACCTTCAGTATATATTAATTCACTTTTCTTAGCCAAACGTGGAAGGCTCTTTATGATCTAGTGCCTACTGATCATTCCAATATTTTCTCTTTCTTCACCCCTTATAATTTCTTTGCCTCAATGCTCTTTGTATGTCTGAGCTTTTAAGTAAGTTCCCCACTCTGCCTCAATTTTCCTACCTTCCCTTAGCTCAGCTCCTGTTTGGGTTTTAGAACATAGCATTTGATTTCCTCTGCTAGGAACCTTTTCTCTGATGTGCCCCCTCCAAGGACTGTTGAAGAATGCCTCTTGCTGCTGCTGCTGCTGCTGCTAAGTCGCTTCGGTCGTGTCCGACTCTGTGCAACCCCATAGACGGCAGCCCATCAAGCTCCCCCGTCCCTGGGATTCCCAGGCAAGAATACTGGAGTGGGTTGCCATTTCTTTCTCCAATGAATGAAAGTGAAAAGTGAAAGTGAAGTCGCTCAGTCGTGTCCGACTCCTAGCGACCCTATGGACTGCAGCCTACCAGGCTCCTCTGTCCATGGGATTTTCCAGGCAAGAGTACTGGAGTGGGTTGCCATGAATGCCTCTTATATATTCCCAAATGATTGTGTGTTTTCCCCTGTTGTAAGTGTCTGCATCCCCACTAGCCTTTGAGCTTCTTTTTTTCTAGTCCCTTTGTTTTTAAAAAAATTTTATTAAAATATAGTTGATTTACAATGTGTTAGTTTCAAATGTACAGCCAAGTGATTCAGTTTCACATATCTGTATATGTAACTTTATATATATATATATATTCTTTTTTACCTATGCTGTGTGCTTCAGTTCAGTTCAGTTCAGTCGCTCAGTCCTGTCCGACTCTTTGCGACCCCATGAATCGCAGCACGCTAGGCCTCCCTGTCCATCACCAACTCCCAGAGTTCACTCAGACTCATGTCCATTGAGTCAGTGATGCCATCCAGCCATCTCATCCTCTTTCGTCCCCTTCTCCTCCTGCCCCCAATCCCTCCCAGCATCAGAGTCTTTTCCAATGAGTCAACTCTTCTCATGAGGTGGTCAAAGTACTGGAGTTTCAGCTGTGTGCTTAGTTGTTCAATAATGTCTGACTCTTTGCGACTCTGTGAACTGTAGCCCACCAGGGCTCCTCTGTCCATGGGGATTCTCCAGGCAACAGTGTTGGAGTGAGTTGCCATGCCCTCCTCCAGGGGTTCTTCTCATCCAAAGGATTGAACCCAGGTCTCCCACATTGCAGGTGGATTCTTTACTATCTGAGCCACAAGGAAGCCCAAGAATACTGGAGTGGGTAGCCTATCCCTTCTCCAGGGGATATTCCCTATGCAGGAATTGAACCAGGGTCTCCAGCATTGCAGGCAGATTCTTTAACAGCTGAAAGTCCACTTTTTACATACATATATATATTTTTACATTCTTTTTCATTATAGGTTATTACAAGATATTGAGTATAGTTCCCTATGCTATATAATAGGTCCTTGTTGGTTATCTGCTTTATATTTAGTAGTGTATATATTTTAATCCCAAACCACTAATTTATCCCTCCTCTTCCTTTCCTCTTTGGTAACCATAAATTGTGTTCTATGTCCCTCTACTTAAATACCAGGCCTCACACATGAATGGCAGAGTAGGGCAAAGTACCATTTCTCTCACAGCATCCAACCTAGTTTCACAAAAATGAGTAGAGATGGTGGGGCCAGCTGACTATGGCTATAACACTGTGGGTACCAGGGCAGTTGTGGGACTATGTTTAACACCTGCTGCCTACACCCATTACATCCACCCTCCAACCCCCTTTTCCTCTGGTAGACACCAATCTGATCTCTCTATCTATGGGTCTGGTTATGTTGTTTGTTTCTTCATTTGTTTTGCTTTTTAGACCCAACATAAAAGTGAAATCGTACAGTATTTTTTTTTGTTTGATTTATTTCACTTAGATTAATACCCTTAAGAGCCATCCATGTAACTGCAAATGGCAAGAGTCTGTTCTTTTTCTTGGCTGAGTAGTATTCCATTGTGCATGCATGCATCTGTGTGTGTGTGTGTGTGTGTGTGTGTGTTTGTGTGTGTGTGTGTATACCACATCTTCTTTATCCATTCATTCCTTAGTGGATACTTAGGTTGCTTCCATATCTTGGCTATTGTATATGATGCTGCAGTGAGCATAAAAGTGCATATATCTTTTCAAATTAGTGTTTTCATTTTCTTTGGATAAATACCCAGAAGTGAAGTTGCAAAGTCATATGGCAGTTCTGTTTTTTAATTTTTTGAGGACCCTCCATACTGTCTTCCATAGTGGCTATACCAGTTCACATTTCTCCCAACAGTGCAGGAGAGTTAGTTCCCTTTTCTCCACATCCTCACCAATACTTATTTCTTGTCTTTATTAATTGCCATTCTGACAGGTGTACAGTGGGACAGTTGTCTTGACTATAGGTTTTTACAATGAGGCTTTTGATATGTCACTTGACTATTAAATTTAAAGTTAAGATAACTAGTCTTAATAGTCTGTAGCATAGTCTAATATTCATTAGGGTTGGAAGGGACTCAGAAATCAGGTAACTCAAACTTACTCAGTTTATAGAGAGGTAAACTGAAGGTCAGAGAGGTCAAGTGATTTGCTCAGTATTTGGGAGGAAGATCCAAGACTAGACATTAACCTTCAGTTCTCTTTCCACTTCGCTCTGTAAGCTATGTGGCGCCTAAACAGGAGAAGGAATGCCACCTTTTAGGAAGGTGGATCTTTTGATTGGTCAGTAATTGTGGTTGAAGCAGTAAGGTCTGGACAGTATTGTGATGCACACCTGAAACAGAGCGGGTCAGGATTAGGGTGAGGTAAATGGGAACAAGAAATAAAAGGCAAATGTGGGCCTCTTTTCAAGCTCATGGGACTTGTCATGAGTTTGTTAACACACAGTCATTTGCACATGGTATACAGAATATACATGTTGTACAATGTTGAGTGAATAAGAATTTCTCTCTGTATGCATGTGTGCGTACATATCACAAATACACTCTAAAATGTATATTAAATCATACTGCTGCTGCTGCTGCTAAGTTGCTTCAGTCGTGACTGACTCTGTGCGAACCCATAGGTGGCAGCCCACCAGGCTCCTCTGTCCCTGGGATTCTGCAGGCAAGAATACTGGAGTGGGTTGCCATTTCCTTCTCCAATGCATGCATGCATGCTAAGTCACTTCAGTCTTGTCCGACTCTATGTGACCCTATGGACAGCAGCCCACCAGATTCCTCTGTCCACAGGATTCTCTAGGCAACCACTGGAGTGGTTGCCATTCGTTCTCCATATTAATTCATACTAGTAAAAACAAAACAATAACCGAAAAATAATTTGTTCCTTTAATCTTTTCAATAATACTAATAGGTATTGTTCCCACTATATAGATAGAAATAAGGCTGCAAGATGCTTGGCTGCATCCCTCATGGCTCAGATGATAAAGAATCTGCCTGCAATGCAGGAGACATGGGTTCAATCCCTGGGTTGGGAAGAGAATGACAATTCACTTCAGTATTCTTGCCTGGAGAATTTCATGGACAGAGGAGCCTGCTGGGCTACAGTTCATGGGGTCACAAAGAGCTGGACACAGCTAAGCGACCAATACGTTTACTTTCACTTCAAGGCTCTGAAAGGTTAAATGTTTGCCCCAGATCACAGAGTGCTGTGAAAAGCTGAGTTGAGACTTCATGACACATTTCTTGAATTAGAATCTGGATCTTTCTACAAGAACTTTTTTAATTGCCCAAAATATATAGTCAGTATTCCATTATTACCATTTTTTTTCTGCCATGGCTGGTCTTTAAACCAAATATGTCATTTTATTTTTTTGTTGTTTGTATTGCATAGTATTCCTGCTTGAATGTATACTCCACATCCTCTTTTCTGATATTCCGTATTCGTTTTGCCTTTACTGCTTTTCCCTGTTTTTGACGGCTCACCTGATGTGCTGCACTGTGGCATTAGTTTGGCTTGTGATCTTCAGTTTTCCCACTTTAGGTTTTCATCCTTCAGCATTTGGGGGGAAAGCAATACACATTGTTAACCTATGTGCTAACTAGTAACAATGTGTAGAGTCTGTGTCCTGGTTGACTGTAAGCAAGGAGTGTTCATAAAAGCCTGCCTCTCTGGGCAGTGGCTAACAGCTCACATTTTTCACAAAGGGGATATGACAGCTGTGGCTGAGCTTTGGGCTTTGTTATGCATATACTAGACTGTGAGACGTCTTGTAAATCTCTTCTTCCCACACATCCCAGCATAGCACCTTGCATACAATAATTGCTCAAGAATCTTTGTTAAATGCATAATAAATTAAAGTTATTACTGCCATTATACTGTGGACTTTTTTCCTGAGTGTGACATTTAACATTGAAATGTAAACTGATATACATATACACACATGTATTATATGTGTATATATACACACGCACATAAATATATACAATCCATGTTTATTCTCAAACTATTTCAAATATAGTAGTTGCTAAGAAAGTACACAGATAAATTGTATGAAGTCTGTTACATGAGCTTAAGGTTTTATTCAGCCTGAGTACTTTATGTTTTAGACAGGTTAGCTGGGGAAATGTTAGTTGAGTAACTCAGCATAACTCTATAAACAGATTAACCAAATAGATAGTCTGGGATCTAAAGAAAAATTATGGTTTTATAAAGTTTACAATTTTGGCATTTCCAGGTTAGAATACTGTATACTTCTTTCTTTAATAGATATTTGTAAACAGAGGAATAGCTAAGCCAGCAGCAGTCATTTCTAAATTGATGAAGACTTACTGCTGTGGCATTCTATTTCTGTGATTAATAAACATAAATAGTGATGTAATTTCCTGTTTTCTCTCTCGTTTCTTTTTAAAAAATTATTTTATTGAAGTATAGTTGATTTACAGTGTTGTATTAATTTCTATTGTACAGCAAAGTGATTCAGCTATATATATTCTTTTTCATATTCTTTCTCATTATGATTTCACAGGATGTTGAATATAGTTCCCTGTGCTGTATATTAGGATCTTGTTTATCCATTCTACATATAACAGTTTGTATCTGCTAATCCCAAACCCCCAGTTCGCCCCTCCCCCACTCTCTCCCTGTGGCCAACCACGGCAACCACAATCTATGCTCTCTCTCTGTGAGTTTGTCTCTCTTGTTTCTAGGCCACTATTAGGGCTGGGCTATCTAATCATATCCACGCATAGACCATGGGATGGCCTTTTCTTATAGAGGATGGATTATGCAATAGTATGTCAATATTCATTCCAGAAATTCCTTGAGTTCTTTAATATCTGATGTGATTTCAATAAGTACAGACTTTGCATAGCTTTATAAATGAAAGAGACAGGATAGTTTGGAGAAACTATCCAATAGCATGTTTTCCATTTATATGAATTCATGAATAAGTGTATCTGTCAGCTTTACACTTTTGGACGGGCAATGTTTGCCCAAATATTATTTGTTCTAGATCAAAATGGAAGTGTTTTGTTCACATGCAGATAATTTCTGGTCTAGAAGATCATCGAAAATCATTCATAACTTAGCATGTAGGAATTTCTCTAGAGGCATTCTTTTAGCAGAAAAATCATATCTTCATACTTGCTTTCATATTCACTATAAAGTCTGTTAACATTCCCTTGTGCAGATGGTAAAGAATCTGCCTACAATGCAGGAAACCTGGATTCGATGCCCTGGGTTGAGAAGATCCCCTGGAGAAGGAAATCGCTACCCGCTCCAGTATCCTTACCTGGAGAATTCCATGGACAGAGGAGCCTGGTGGGCTAGAGTCTATTGCGTCACAAAGAGTTGGACATGACTGAGTGACTAACACTTTCACTTTCAACATTTGTTCAGCATCCCTTGTAGGCAGAGCTGATAGCCTGCTGATAAACATCCAGTGCTTGTTATGTAACACTGTAAGACTATAGAAAGAAGGAAAACTTTGTAAATATAAGACCTCTCTCTCTACTGATGAGTAATTTTGCCATTATTAAAAAAATATCTTGTATTTGCATATGATTTCCAATTTTAAGAGCATCTTCCCAAATATAGTCTATGGTCTTTACACCATCTACCTTGTTGGGCAGGACGAGTGTTATTTTCCTGGTTCTCTCCATGAGGAAATACAGGTGCAGTGGCATCTAAGTCATGTCACTCCCCGTGGAAAAGAGTGGAGACTGAAGTCCAGGCCTTCCAGACATGCCATTCTTCCTGCCAGGCCAGTTGAACTTTTTAAATAGAACTCTGAATCCAGCTTCATGAGTTTATCTTTTGCTGACTACAGTGTTCGAAGGAGGGGCGACCTTGATGACACTGAGGGTTTTAACACTTGTGTGAGCACAAGCCACATCCATTCCGCTGGATCCAGAGCCTGTCTGCATGTACCCATCGGTGACTGGAAGTAAAAGGGCCCACCCTGCAGTGTGGCAGACTACTAGAGCTAACATTGGTGATGGCATGTGCCAGAGGAATCCAACAAGCAGCTCTCTCAACTCTGACCCTCAATTTAGTGCGAACTGAGCAGGCCCCACAGTCATTCAAGAAGTTGCTGCACCCTTCCTACAGAAGAAGTTACTATTGCACAGCCTTTTATCCTTTTCTTCTCACTGTTGTTACTGCAGCCTGCCCTCTAAGTTAAATTTCTCTGCAGAAAGGAGATGGAAACATGCACATGCGCGCTTGCACACACACACACACACACACACACACGCTCGCGCAAACCCCTTCCCTTCTTTCTCCCATTTGCCTCATTCTTCCTCTCCAGGGAAGATGAGGCTGCTGCTGCTAAGTCGCTTCAGTCATGTTCAACTCTGTGCGACCCCATAGACGGCAGCCTACCAGGCTCTCCCGAGTCCCTGGAATTCTCCAGGCAAGAACACTGGAGTGGGTTGCCATTTCCTTCTCCAATGCATGAAAGTGAAAAGTGAAAAGGAAGTTGCTCAGTCGTGTCCGACTCTTAGTGACCCCATGGACTGCAGCTTACCAGGCTCCTCCATCCATGGGATTTTCCAGACAAGAGTACTGGAGTGGGGTGCCATTGCCTTCTCCAAAGATGAGGCTACATGCAGCCATACAAGAGGCAGGTCAGAGTGAGCCATCTGCTTCCTTTCCCGACACCCACCCCCACCCCCACCCCCACTCCCCAAAGATGTGCTCAGCAGCTCCTCCTCCACATGCTGACTGTAATTGCTCCTGGAGTAAGGTTCCAGTATACATGTCATTCAGATTGCCTTGGTTCTTCTACCTAAGAATTCTTGTAAGAATCCAGGAAGAGCTGCTCAAACTGCTAACTATGAATCCAGACATGCCAAGGAGTCTAAATTAATCAAGTAACATCTCATTTGGGATAAGGCTTAATACACTGAGATTGTGGCAAGCCACAATGTTTGGAATGTGTTCCACATGCCTGAAATTTGGTTATAATAGGTTTCGTTTAGCAGGGATTCTCAGGAGTAGCCCAGATAGTATTCATCTTAATGTTTTTGTGTTTAGGAGATATTTCCGTGGATATTCCTGAAGCTCTGCCTTACTTTGAGGTGACCCTGAGAGTCAATGAATTGGAATATCCAGAGTTTTCTGAAATTGGGCATCATGAAATGAGGATTGAAACCATGTTTATCTGTTATTTTGCTTAAAGCTAAATTTGCCCCAAAGTAGCTCAGCTTTGGAAGATGTTTTCCTAGAAGAACATCCCCATCATCAAAAGCCAAGCTGTTTACGGGATCAGCTTAACCAGGACAATTTTCTCATGTTCATAAATTCATAGATGGATGTGAATTCGGCAGTGAAACCTAATCAGCCTTCATCACCTCTGTTATGATCTAATAGTTCACTATTTTCTATTATAAAGGGGTTTTAAAGGCATCATTAAAAGTCTTGTAGACATCATAAAGTCTACACGATTGTGTTTCTGTTTTTACACTATAATAGAAAAAATGAAATAGTTTTAAAACCAATCTTTCTGGTTTTAAAGAGAATAAAACTATTTTTAAATTTTCACTCACTTATAAACATTTGTACCCACACTCTATGTGAGACCTTAATATCAATTCGTGGTCACTTTGGAAAAAAAAAAAAAACACTACAGACATTGCTTAAGATCCTTATATACTGAGCTACCTACCCATCCCCTCTCTCCTTGAAAAAAACCCTATCTGAATTAGGAAATTATCATTACCATGAGGGTAATGCTGGGTATTGTTACCTCAGCCAGATACCCTTGGAGTGGTCATTCCTGACATGCTGTAAGGGCTTCAGGACCTGCCTGCCTGGTTCCCTTGTTACTGTGGCCTCCCTATACCCGCCTTGCCCACTCATAAACTGTCCCCATGCCAGTGGAGAGATGTGTCTTCCTCAGGTGGCACTTCTGATCCCTGAAAGTGAAAGTCACTCAGTCGTGTCCAAATCTTTGTGACCCCATGGACTAGACACAGTCCATGGAATTCTCCAGGCAAGAATACTGGAGTGGGTAGCCTTTCCCTTTTCCAGGGGATCATCCCAACCCAGGGATCAAACCCAGGCCTCCCACACTGCAGGTGGATTCTTTACCAGCTGAGCCCTGCTCAGCCTTTTTTGAGTGGCAAGGGAGGGCTTGTAGTAGGAAGGTTGGGATGGGGAAGAGAAAAGGTACAGTTGTCTCCAGGAGTGGTCATGTACTGGAGGGTTTACACTGAGGGTGTCAGAGAGGAAAAGGAGGAGGAACATGGGCAGGAGAAAGGAATTTGAGAGAAGTCTAGGAAGATGAACTAAGCTGTGGAATATTTACACAAAATACACCAAAAAAAGTATTCCAGTATTTTTAAATGTACCAGTAGCTAAAATAATGGAAAATTGAAAACTGGTTCTGCAACCATCAATGCTATAAACATGTTTTCAAGTTTGTTAGATCTTGCCATATTTCTCTCCAAATGTGCTGTACCAATTTACATATCTACCAGAAGTATCAGACTTACCTCCTTTACCACACTCTACCCAACATTAGACCTCATCAGATTTTGTCATATTTTCCAGTCTGATGAACCTAGTGCAGTATTCTCTTGTTATTTAAAGTTGCAGTTCTCTGATTAGTAGAAGAGTAATTCAGTGCCTGGCCAATGTGCTTTTTATAATTTTTACAATTTTGAAATGAATTTTATTTATTATAGGTTAATATAGTTTTCCAGCATCATATTTAAAATTTAAGAAAGCAACACAAGAAAATTAAAATTAACTTCTTTTGTGAGCGTGACTGTCCACTTTTGATGTATACAGAAAACCTTCCTCAGAGGTATTTATTTATTTTTATTTAAATATAGCTGATTTATAAGTTGTCCTAGTTTTAAGTGTACAGCAGAGTGATTCAGCTATATATAACATGTATATGTGTGTGTATATGTGTGTGTGTCTATATATATATATATATATATTTCCCTTTGCTATACAGTAGTTCCCTGTTTGTTATCTATTTTGTAAATAATAGATATAGTGTGTATATTTTAATCTCAAAGGACCAATTTATCCCTTCCCTATATTTTTCCTTTGGTAACCATAGGTTTGTTTTCTATGTTTGTGAATCTATCTCTATTTTGTAAATAAGTCATTTGTATCATTTTTTAGACTCTGCATATAAACAATATCAAATGATATTTGTTATTCTCTAGCTGACTTCACTTTGTATGACAATCTCTAGGTCCATCCATGTTGCTGCAAGTGGCATTATTTTATTCTTTTTTATGACTGAGTAATATTCCATGTGTGTGTGTGTGTGTGTGTGTGTGTGTGTGTGTATACACCTCTACTTTATCCATTCATCTGTCAGTGAACATTTAGGTTGCTTCCATGTCTTAGCTATTGTAAATATTGCAAATGCTGCTGCTCTGAACATTGAGGTACATGTATCTTTTCAAATTATGGTTCTCTCTGGATATATGCCCAGGAGTCGGATTGTTGGATCATATGATAACTCTACTTTTAGTTTTTTTAAGGAACCTCCATACTCCTCAGAATTATTTAAGCTAAATGTATAAAATAAAACTATGTACTTAGCATAAAATTGAATATACATATGTATATTTAGTAAAGAAAGTCCTAAAAGAGATACACAAATGAAAGACTCCTCCATATAGCCACTGAATATGTTAATATAGCTCCATGGCTACAGACATACTGTTAAAAAGTTGACAATAGGAGAAAATAAATGAAACATAATAAAAAGAGAATTGGGAAAAATTAACCCATAATCCACATATAAAGATACTTACTATTTTTATTGAAAAACAACTTTATTGAGGTATATTTAACATGTATATTTTACATGTTCAATTTGATTATTGGACATGTATATGCCAGTGAAGCCATCACCACAATTATCCATCAATTTATCCATCACCCAAAAGTTTGCTCCTGCCTCTTAATAATCTTTCTTATCTCCCTTCCACTTCCCCCACCCTCATTTTCTGACAGCCACAGATCTCCTTTCTATTTATTTTCACTCTCTTCCGTGCTGTGAGCATCTGTCAGGGTGTCATTCCTTTGTATTGCTGTATTCTGTTGGTCAGCAGTACCACCATTTGGCCATTCACTTCTTGATGGATATTTGTGTTGTTTCCAGTTATTGAATTGATTGACTTTTTTAAAGAATATATATGTGTATATATATATAAATTTTCTCATAAGCAAAACATTAAACACAAAATCATACCTGTTATTAATCAGAGCCTGGGGCAGTACCTGGCATGTATAGGTGTTCAATAATTATGTGATGGAAGAGTTAGATGTTTGTTGGCAAATCTGAAAGCTAATGAAGAAAACAAAGCAGGCAAACCTAAGTAAAAGAGTATGGGGCAGTTGAACTGAACTAAACTCAGGTATTTTTCCTTTATCCCGAGGTCAGGAGGTCCTGCACTGCTTACTTACAGATCTTTCCTTCAAAGCAACATATCAACTCACTTTCACTGAAAACAGTCTCTCCACTTTGTTCCTCTTTTGTTCCATCCTTCTCTCAACCAGTGAGTTCAAAGCTTGGATGAGCTCTGAAATTTCTCTCTCTTCACGTCTACTTAGTTTTCAAGTTCTGATAACCCAGCGTCTGGCGTGGCCGTCATTGCATTGCCCCTGTCTTGCTTGAGTTCAGTCTCTTCCCACGCCTCTGCCTTAGCAGGTCGACAGGGTCTAATCTTAACCCCCCTCACCCCGCTACTCCAGTTTTCCCCTCTCTAATTCAGACTCTTTGTGCTCATCACATATATTTTTTTAATATTTTCTAAAATGAAATTTTAGAATGACTGCACTGCTCCTCCCTGCTAGCAGGATACAACTCAGTCCTCCTCATAGACTTGAGGACTCTGTGCTCTGTGTGACCTGCTGCCTAATCTCTAGATGCAGAGCTGTTTTACTCCTTGCAGGTATCTCAGCACCCCAAATCATTTCCTATGCCCATGCCTTTGCATAAACCTGTCTTCCCAGCTTCTGAATTCCCTCAGCAACTCTGACCAGGGGAAATCACTCAGAACTCTGTCTTGAAGCCTTCCTTTATCTCTGCACACACATGCATGTTCATTTACACAAAACCCAGCAAAGTTAACCCTTCTCTCCTCTGCTGCCAATATCCATAACATTGCCCTTAAACGCTGTGCTGTCGTTCCATCTTTCTACGGGACTTTAACCACAGTCACAGAGTGAAGTCCGTTAATTTTTTCTTTTGAGTCTAGCAACAGGTAGAAAGGCAGGGACCTCACATGTGCTCAATAAATACGTTGGTTGCTCAAGAAATGTAAATAAGTCAGACTGTGGTACTCAGTACATATGAATAAATGAATGTCTGACTTAAATGTCTGATCATCAAGCTGTAATTTTCCAGCACAAAATGTTTAATGCCTTTCACTTGTTTTCAATCCTGTCACCACCACCTTAAGTCAAAAACCATTTAACTTCCTGAACTATTGAGTCAGCATCCAAAAACCATTTAACTTTCTCAACTGTGGCATCAGCTTCCAAACAAGCCTGTGTCAATAACTTCTCCCTCTTTTCTAAACCATACTAACACAGATTAGCTAGACTAAGCTCATACAATGACTGCTTTATTTACAGTACCCCTCCCCCACTGCCTGGCTTTCAAAAGCTCTAGCTGTCCTGGTAATCCATCTTTTTTCTCTTCTCCAACACATAGTCTCCATTTTAGTTGTCCATTCTTCTCACTTCTCCATGCCACACTGTGTTCATTCTAGTGGTTTTCCAGGGTTCCAGTCTGTCCTCTCACCAGAATACCCTGTCTTCTCACCTCCATGTGTCTGGATTCTATGAATCATTTGTCTTGTTAGAGCTGTAGCTGTGTGGCTGAGCCACATCTCCTGTGGATACCTTTGGTGTTTCTGATCTATATATAGCACCCAGAATCTTAATTGTATCATAGTCAGTCTGATAATAGATGAAGTAACCCATTGCAACCTTTGAAAGTGAACGATGGTTACAGTATAAGAGTATGTATATTCTTCTCCCCTACCTCACTCTAGAATTTAAGCTCCACAAAAGCAGAGAATTTGGTTTGTTCATAAAGGAAAATCAAGGGCACCTGGGCATCCAAATACCTGTCAAATAGCAAAGGTATGAAATTGTCTACTACCTGGTGGGGATTCAAATAATCATTTCTTTAGAAGAAGAACTTGAAAGGAAATATGAACAAGTTTGAGTGATCTCTGAATTTTAGAGAATATGATACATTGGAGGTAATTTCTTAAGTGGAATCACAAGAGCAGCAAATCACCATATTTATTTTTCAAAAATGTAGCATGTAAATTATGAATTGTGGAGCAGCTTCTGAAAAGTAATGATTTCTGTACCTGACAGTGTTAATCAGTCCATCATATGTTTGCTGGAATTCTTGTACTTAATAGAAGATGAAAGATCAAGATGAATGATCAAGCTCATTCTAGCACAGGTTTAGATAGATAGAACATAAAAAATGATGTGAGAATATTCTACCTCAGAGAAAATAGATGCAGGTTCTTGGATTCAGAATAGAATGATGATACTTTTATTTCACCATGGCTAAGGTCATCTGCCAGCTCTTCCCTAATTTTATGCAATTGTTAAAAGAAAATCATAGCTCACTCTTTCAAAGATCTTAACCCAGAATCTGATGTGTAGTACATATTTGTTAAATATTTGAACTTAAACCACTGGAGAACCTTTTGTGTTTTGCTTTGATTTTTCTTCCTGAGGGGTGGGGGAGGGTAAGGAATTTAAGAAGGGAAGTGACATGATTATAGTCGTATTTGAGAACAATAATTGATTATTGTATGGAGGGGGATTTAAAGGAAAGAGAATTATCAGGAAGCTGTCTGTTCATTCATCAAGGTATGGTCGGAGCTCCTACTACTTGGAATGCACTTAAGAGTGAATGAACTGCTAAGTACTGACAAGGATGAAAAGGAGTGAATATTTTGGAATCTATTTAGGCAGAAGCACTGAAAATATTTGGTGAACTTGGTAAAGACTGAGAGCTTGAGGATATTGCCCAGGGTTGTGATTTGAGTGACCAATTTAATAGTACAGTAAGAGATAAGAACATGAATAAGTGTGAAAGAGAAGATGATGAGTTTAGCTGTGAACACATAACGTTAGAAGAGTCTGAAAGAGATCCTGGTGGAGATGACCAGTATAGTATTGCAGATAAGATTTGGTATTTAGAAGAGATTAGAAGCCTGCGATTTTAGAGGGAGCAATTTTGAATTAATTAGTGAAAAATAGTGGTTGAAGACATAAATCTGTATGGAAATTCCCTGGAAGAGTGTTTACCTGAGTGACATGAAATGAGGGCTGAGACTGCAAAATCACAGATATCAAAAGGTTAAGAGAACAGGAATGACCCACAAAGCTGTCTGAACATTAATGGCCAGATGTGACGTGAAGAAACCAGGAGAGAGTAGTTGTATCAGTTAAGATGGTTTCAAGTGCAAGTAACAAAGAATCTGACTCACCAAGCTTTAAACAATAAGGTAATTTATTGGTTCACATAACTGGAATTCCAGAGGTTGACTGGCCTTAGACTGGTTGATCCAGGTGCTCAATAACTTCATGAAGAAATCACTTTACTTTGTCTCCTTTTGCTCTGCCTTCCACAATTTCAAATTTGTCCTAAAACTTTTGCTCCCCTGGGGATAGAATGACAGGAGGCCAGGGTTGCAGTAGGAGTAGTCTTAGCTTTCCCTGATACACTGACCTTCGCTCATAGAAAATGAATACCTGAACAAAAATTAAGATTCTTTTGGGTGAAAGGAAATGAATAGAAAGTGCTGAACCCATAACCAGGCAACAGAACCACTACAGAAATATTAGATAAGCCTAAGAGGAAGAATTTTTGAGGAGAAATCATTACCAGTGTGAAATGCCAAAGAGGCCAAACTAAGAGTTAAAGAAACAAGCCCATTAGGTTAGGAATTACAAGGAAGTAAATCTGAGTAGACTCTGGAAACCGACCAGAGAGAAGATGACTTGTGAGGTGAGAAAGAAAATATGAAACACTGACTCTAGTTTGAAGATTCTGGGTTTTGAAAGCAAGAAAAATGATTATATAGCAGCTTGATGGGAAAATAGTAAGAGGAGTGGTGTTTTGCAGCCATCAATTAATGTTTCAGAGTCAAGTCCACGGATTCTGATTAGAGCTAGTCCAGTGACCAGTTGTATGAACTTAGTCAACTTGTCGAGCTCTCTTGAGTTCTCATCATTTTAGAGGGACAAAAAGGCACCTGTGGTACTTCGTTTTTGTTTTTAACCTCACAGAGTTGTTAAATTTCAAAAATATTAAGAAAAAAATATGTAATTTTTATTTTAGGTGACTGTGTATATGTGTGTTTGGGAGAGATTTTAAATGCTATAGTTCATCGAGGCTTCAAAAAATACGTGCTTGGGGACAGAAAATAGAACAGTTTTTCTTTTAACCTCATTATTTGGTGCTGTGGTCTGAATATTTGGGTCTCCTCAAAATTCGTATGTTAAAATTGTAGCCCTCAAAGAGATGGGCCTTTAAGAGGAGCTTAGATCATAAGGGTGGCACCCTCATGCATGGAATTAGTTCCCTTGTAAGAGATTCCAGAGAGTTCCTTTGCCCCTTTCACCACGTGAGGACACAGTGGGAAAGCACAAAGCATGGACCAGGAAGTGGCCTAACCAGGGAAATCCACCCCACTGGCTCCTCGATCTTGGGCTTCCTAGCATCCAGCCGAAGAGCAATACATTTCTGTAGTTTATAGACTAGCCATTTTGTGGTATTTTGTTATAGCAGCCTGAACATACTAAGATACTTGATCTTAAGCTAAAATTTGAATTTTGTAAAGAATATAAGAAAATGTTTAATTTCAGGTAAAACTGTTCCTTAAAATATAGAAAGCACAGTACTTGACACGTGCTAGGTGTGGAACGTGTTGGTTGCTCAGTCATGTCCAACTCTTTGCAACCCCATAGACTGTAGCCTGCCAGGCTCCAATATCCATAGGATTTTCCAGGCAAGAGTACTGGAACAGGTTGTCATTTCCTACTCCAAGGGATCTTCCTGACCCAGGTATCAAACCCGGTTCTCCTACACTGAAGGAGGATTCTTTACCTGAGCTATCAGGGAAGCCCTCATTAAATAATTATTCATTTACTCTAGTCTTCCAAATTTAAAGATGACAAATACTAGCGATTCTGTCAATCAGATTGTAAAATTCTTTGTATTTGAACCGTATTTTTTAATTATCAGAGAGTTGATTCTAAAAAACAATAGGACTGTGCCACAGAAAATTAGTCATATTGAGGCGTGTGATCAAGCCTAGGTAACTAAGAGTAACTAGGTCTGTCCGTTGAAATTACTAGAAAACCTATTTGTACATTCAACAACTATTAATTGAACACTTATATGCCAGACACAGTTCTAGGTCCTAGAGCTATAGCCCTCTTCTCTCATGAGCATAAATTCTAGAGAGAGAGACAGTTAAACAATACATTAATATATACTGTGTCAAGGGAGATAGTTGCCTTGAAGTAGAGTAAAGCAGTATTGTACATGGCATAATTATAGTATACATTGAATAAATTATATATATAGTATAAATTGGTAATCACTGGGTGGGGTTGTTGCTGAGGAGTACACAGAATGGGTCTCTGAAATAAGAGATACCTGAACAGAGGAACAAGACAAGGAGGATGGCTGGGGGAACTGAGCCCCAGGGAAAGGGAACATCAGAGGCAGAGACCCTATTGGGAGCTTGTTGGGTATGTTTGAAGATGGGCAGGTCAGGGCTGGGGAGAAGGGGGTGCCGTGGACTGGAGGAGCTCTCTGTGTTAGGGAATCACTTGGGAACCAAGGTCAGAGAAATGGGGCATCAGTGTATCAGGTAAGGAAGTGACTTGAAAGGCCAGGTGAGGAATTAGAGAATTTCTCCAGGAGGCATGGGAAGGCATTAGAGGGTTCTGAGCAGAAGTCGAACTTGGTTTGAGTTGGTTATTGCAAACCTCTACCCTAATTACCATGGGGAGAAGAGGATGTCCTAGGCCAAGTGTGAAACTGAGAGATAAAAACAAACACAGCTTTCTTTTTTCCTTTTAAATTCAGAATAAAAATTAAGCTACCTATCTAGGAAGTTCGTCTAAGTAATGGAAAGGACCAAAAAAAAATCTATTCTAAAAAATAGATAGTATTTGGTTTGTGGTTGTTAGGATAGTAACTATTCATACAGAACTATCACAACAGACACTAGTAAACCATTCTACGTGCAGTTGTACATATTTGAGAAACCTTGCTTTGTAGCTGGTAGAATAAGAATACTCTCCCCCTTTAACACCAACAAACGACAAAAGATTATTGAATTTAGTGTCCTAAAAGGTCATGACATTGTGCCATTTTATTGTAAAGAAAATGACATAGTAGGTATTTTTGGCAAGCTTTTAGGAACTGTTCGATGTTTTAAATTCAGAACATTGTGTGTTCCCCTTATATGTTCATGGTTGGAACACATTTAACTTTATGCAATATTGAAAAACCTTTTTGGCAATGAGACTCATGGGACAGTGATCTCAAATCTCCTCTCACCTATATTTTATAGGCTACACAGCAACTGACTTCAGAATTTAGGGGCAGTCATCTCTGCTTTCCAGACAGAAGTTATGGAGTGATTTTGTTTGGAAAACAAGAAAAAGGAAAGGTTGCACGTTAGCCTAACAAAATCCCATTCAATGTGCCGGATGTTTTTTGCTGACTATAGAGCATTATTCCACACCCCCAGCTTTTGCAAACCACCCATCATTTCCCCAGGGACCTTAACAGATGAAGCATTGAATTCTCTGCAGTCAGTGTTACCTCCCACCTGGGAAAAAGACAGCCCTGTAATTGAATCCCAGCATATGCATTGTCATCCCTCCTGCCTGCCTCTCTGGTGCTACAGCAAATTAAAAGATCTCAAAGGCTCAGCCTGCCTTCCAGCTGCCAGCCCCCGGTAGACATGAGGGAGCCAGAAGGGACCAGGTGGAGCAGTTTTGAGTTGCACTAGACACCCAGCACAAGGAGGTTGGCTGTAACTTCCCAATGAATATTTATACCAACCCCATTTCTCATCTTGCTCTTTGGCATGGATCAGAGCGCTGAGCTCCTGCTGATTTCAAGGGCCCTGCATTGTGTTTGGACCTGCTCCGTGAAGTATTACGTCAGATGGGCAATGCGTCCCAGGTTCCTATCACTAAGATGGCTGGTTGACTTTTTTTTTTAATGGAGACTATCATGTTATGGGGTCAGAGGACTGGGGCAGTGGGGGAGTTCCCTGGCATCTTCTGGCTGTTCATATGCTGTGAATCACGCAGAGCCTCAACCACCGCTTTCTGTAGAGCAGAAGTTGAGTTGATTGTATTAAGGCCACACAACCCCCTGGATGGTATATGGGCATATTACTGCATTTTCTTTATCGTTTTCTTAGAGGTTTTATTTTTGTTTGCTAAGGTCAGGCACTTATCACAGGGCTCCCTCCTCACATTTCACATTCTGATCCCCCGTGGCAGGTGCTAACTTCCTTGCGTTCAAAGTGAATGGGTTGAGTAACCTCATAAAGATACAGAATGTCTTGGCATAGAGAGGGAGAGAGTACAGAATGCCTGTCTGTGGAAGACTTGCAGTGTTATTTCAAGAGGCCTGTAAACCTGAGAAGAGATTTGGAAAACCATCTACACACACAACCATTAACTTCTTCTGGGTAGTAGATCATAGACTTAGATTCCTGTTCCTGATTCCCTTATTGTTATCTAATAAAGCACATGCCTTATGTGCATTTTAGCACCAGATTTAAGAGAAGTCACTTTTCTTTGTTTCCTTGTATGATGCAATAAATTTTAAACCAGTGATAAAAATGAACTTATTTACAAACCAGAAACATAGAAAACATACTTATGGTTACCGAAGGGGAAAGGTGGGGGAAGAGATAAATGGGATAAATAAGGAATTTGGTATTAGCATATACACACTACTATATATAAAATGGAAGCAATGAGGACCTACTGTGTAGCACAGGGAACTATACTCAATATTTTATAATAATCTGAAAAAGAATATACATATGTCTGTATATATACACCTTTGCTGTACACCTGAAGCTAACACAGCATTGTAAATCAACTATAGGTCAATGAAAATTAAAAAGTAAAATAATGTTCTAAATCAATCTCAAAAAATAAAATTACATTTTTAGATAATTAAATGTAAATAATTAGAAAGCAGGCTGTGATCATGAGAATCCAGCTTAAGTTCTCCAAGCAAAAGCCGTGCAAGAATAGCCTGACAGCAATACCAGAAAAGAGGCACAGAAGCCTGTTTTATGCTTAACACATGGTACTCAACAACATGTGTCTTCAAGCCTCTAAATATGTGCTGAGTCACTTCAGCTGTGTCCAGTTCTCTTCAACCTTATGGACTGCAGGTCATCAAGCTCCTCTGTCCATGGGATTCTCCAGGCAAGAATACTGGAGTGGGTTGTCATGTCCTCCTCTGAGGAATCTTCCTGACCCAGTGATCAAACCCACATCTATTATGTCTCCTGCATTAGCAGGCAGGTTCTTTACCAGTAGTGCCACCTGGGAAGCTTGACAAATAGTACTGCTAGTAGTGCAATAGCTATTTCCCAGTGATTTATCTCTAGAAATATAACTCTAGTGTCCTCTTTAAGAACTGTCCTTAACATTGGCCTGTTCAACATGTTTATTGTGATTTGGCAATGGATGCATGCCAAGAAAGTTTATAGGTGTCATGGCACAGGAAAGAGTGCTTTGAACAGCAAAGTTGGAATCTAACAGGACAAGATGAAATAATGGACTCAGTCCAACAAGCTAGCATTTAAGAAGAACACATGAAAAGCTATTCACTTAAGTTCCAAATGCCAGCTGCATGTGTTGTGGCTGCGAGAAAAGAAGGCTGTAAAGCATTGTGTGAGATAAATCCTAGGGGTTTGGTTGGCTGGGTTTCAGTGTATGTTCATACCATAAAGTGTCTGATAGCAAAGCTAGTGCACTCTTCAGGCTACATTGATAGGTCCAGAGTTATTGTTGTGCTATTCCTACTGTATGTTGTACATTTAAAGGTTCTGAGTTGAGACATTCCTCTCTGATATTTAAAGGGCAGTGATGGGATCCAAAATCACTGCAGATGGTGATTGCAGCCATGAAATTAAAAGACGCTTTCTCCTTGGAAGGAAAGTTATGATCAACCTAGATAGCATATTCAAAAGCAGAGACATTACTTTGCCAACAAAGGTCTGTCTAGTCAAGGCTATGCTTTTTCCAGTGGTCATGTATGAATATAAGAGTTGGACTGTGAAGAAAGCTGAGTGACGAAGAATTGATGCTTTTGAACTGTGGTGTTGGAGAAGACTCTTGAGAGTCCCGTGGACTGCAAGGAGATTCAACCAGTCCATCCTAAAGGAGATCAGTCCTGGGTGTTCATTGGAAGGACTGATGTTAAAGCTGAAACTCCAGTACTTTGGCCACCTCATGAGAAGAGTTGACTCATTGGAAAAGACTCTGATGCTGGGAGGGAGTGGGGGCAGGAGGAGAAGGGGACGACAGAGGATGACATAGCTGGATGGCATGACCGACTCAATGGATCTGAGTTTGAGTGAACTCTGGTAGTTGGTGATGGACAAGGAGGCCTGACCTGCTGCAATTCATGGGGTCGCAAAGAGTTGGACACGACTGAGCAACTGAACTGAACTGAACTGAACTGAATGGGAAAGACTTCCCTGGTGGCTCAGACAGTAAAGTACCTGCCTGCAATGTGGGAGACTTGGGTTCACTCCCTGGGTCAGGAAGATCTCCTAGAGAAGGAAATGGCAACCCACTCCAGTACTCTTGCCTGGAAAATCCCATGGACAGAGGAGCATGGTAGGCTGCAGTCCATGGGGTCACAAAGAGTTGGGCACAACTGAGCAACTTCACTTTCTCTTCTTTCTTCTAATGGGAAAGAAAGTTTAGACTCGCCCCATGTTAATGGGTTAAATTTCTTCCAGGACTAAAGTTGCCTGAAAAACCATGTATGGAAAACTTTTTGATAATAAGAGTGAGTTGAAAATGAAATGGGTCGCCTCTTAAGAAAATTATTTTCTTGATACTACAGGTTTTCAAACAAGTTTTCAAATCCAGCATTTATTGAAGGTGTTGTAGAAGTAACTGTAGTCCTAGCTATACTTCATGACTTCATAGCCTTCACAGTCAAGGCTATGGTTTTTCCAGTAGTCATGTATGGATGTGAGAGTGGGACTATAAAGAAAGCTGAGCACCGAAGAATTGATGCTTTTGAACTGTGGTGTTGGAGAAGACTTTTGAGAGTCCCTTGGAGTGCAAGGAGATCCAACCAGTCCATCCTAAAGGAAATCAGTCCTGAATATTCATTGGAAGGACTGATGCTTTGGAAGTACTGATGCTAAAGCTGAAACTCCAATACTTTGGCCACCTCATGCGAAGAGTTGACTCATTGGAAAAGACTCTGATGCTGGGAGAGATTGTGGGCAGGAGGAGAAGGGGCCGACAGAGGATCAGATAGCTGGATGGCATCACTGACTCGAAGGAGAAGAGTTTGGGTGAACTCTGGGAGTTGGTGATGGACAGGGAGGCCTGGCGTGCTGCAGTTCATGGGGTTGCAAAGAGTTGGACATGACTGAGTGACTGAACTGAACTGATGCTGTAGCTGAAACTCCAATCCTTTGGCCACCTGATGCGAAGAACTGACTCATTTGAAAACACCCTGATGCTAGGAAAGATTGAAGGCAGGAGGAGAAGGGGATGACAGAGGATGAAGTGGTTGGATGGCATCACCAACTCAATGGACATAAGTTTGAGTAAACTGCAGGAGTTGGTGTTGGACAGGGAGGCCTGGCGTGCTGCAGGCCATGGGGTCGCAAAGAGTCAGACATCACTGAGTGACTGAACTGAACTGAACTGAACCTTCAATGAAGATACACTGTGTGCCAAATTTTATGTACTTTGCATGTATGATCTTATTTAAGTCACTCAGTCACCCTCTGGGGTATCATTACCTCCATTTTTGAGCATCAAGTCCACTGACTGGTAAATGATGGAGATGGAGTTTAAAACTCAGGTTTCAGCCTATGGGGGCTTCCCCAATGGCTCAGTGGATAAAGAATCCACCTGCAATGCAGGAGATGCAGAAGGCATGGGTCGGGGAGATCCTCTGGATGGCAACCCACTCCCATATTCTTGCCTGGGAAATCCCATGGACAGAGGGGACTGGCAGGGTACAGTCCATGGGATGCAAAGAATCAGTCACAACCGAGCACATGCACATTCAGGTTGTAGTGCAGGCCCCAAACGTCACGCCCACAGCCTTGTGCATAAAATGATGGTATGTTTGCATTCAAGGACATTGGCTGTCCCTGGAGACTGAAATTCCATCATTTTTACAGAGAGCTATCTTTATTTTGTATGTTATTCTAATCAGTTACTCTTTAAAAGTCAATATTCAAGCATTGGAAAGCCCTCATTTATTCGTCTAGTAAAATGTTTGATTCTTATTGGTAGAGTTTTTTTTTTTTTTTCCTTAGAAAAAGAGTCTGTATATTTCTTGGTGTAATTAACGATATTAGATGTTTTGATTGTGGCCTTATGGCTTTATTCTTTTGCTTGCTAGAGGGAAATAATTTCCTGCTTCACTAACCATGGTTTGTAACCAATCTACCAGAAACTTGAGTCCTGTACTATTCAAATAACGGTTGGAGAATTCATTGGGCTTCTTTTTCCTTTGTTTTCAGAGTAAAGAAGGAGGGTTCTGAAAATCTAAATTTAGAGAAATACTTTAGAGGTACATTTTATAAATATTTGCTCACATTTCATGGATGGGGGGAGACCATGTTTTATCTGAATAATCTGTTAGAGTCATAGTGAAGAAAGGGCCAGAGCTGCAAGACTCAAGTAAGGAAGAGCTGTAAGGAAGCCCTGGAAAGGAAGGACTGTAAAAGTGTCCAGAGAACAGTGTGTCCATGGCTTTCTTTGCTGTTATTCCACGGCCTGAGGTCACTCTGGCAGACAGGTCACTTGCACTGCAAGTATTCAGGCCTTGGGGACAGGCATGAGATCACCGGCAAATTGCAAGAACAGCTCCCATTATTCATGGCCCACTTCCCCAATCCTCGTTGATAGAGACCTTCTTCCTCCCATATATCCTTTTCTCTGCAGCAGAGCCCATTTTTAATGATGTCTGCTGAAGTGGGCTAGTGAAGGCCTCCTTCTGGGATGGTCTGGCCATCCCATCAGTGACATAGACAGTGTGTAGCAGAGAGCATTCACATTTCTATCCTAACTGCCAGGAGAGAAACTGGCTCTGGGCTGCAGCTGGGACAAGGGTTTCTTGGCTTATCTGAAATGTGTTGGTTTAAGATGGCCAGAAGTGCTTTTTTCCAGAGAATGGGAATTGGTACCCAGTAGTCACATGCCCCAGTACTCTTGCCTGGCAAATCCCATGGGAGGAGGACCCTGGTAGGCTGCAGTCCATGGGGTCGCTAGCAGTCGGACATGACTGAGCGAGTTCACTTTCACTTTTCACTTTCATGCATTGGAGAAGCAAACGGCAACCCACTCCAGTGTTCTTGCCTGGAGAATCCCAGGGACTGGGGAGCCTGGTGGGCTGCCGTCTCTGGGGCCGCACAGAGTCAGACACGACTGAAGCGACTTAGCAGCAGCAGCAGCAGCAGTCACATGCTCATGACTTCCATCTGATCTAGGTTGACCAAATGGGCTTATCGTATTGTTTTCTTGCATAGTGGTTTTCCGTATCCATGCAGAGCACCTTCCTTCCCACCTTCTTGCACATGCATGCGCACATGTGTATATACACTCACACACACCCTTCACTCATTTGAGAGCTCTGACATTGCACATGCAGATATGAAAACTTCCATACACGTTGACATCACCCTGCTAACTCCCATCTCCCTTCACGTATCTGCTTTCTCTCCCAGTGGCCTCCAAACTCTCAAAAGATACTTTTGGATTCCTAGATATGTCCCTGGAACTGGCTGGATGCTCAAGCAGTGTTTGCTAAAGTAGAGTACACTTGACTCCAAGTAATTCAAATCATTTCATCTTATTTCATTATTCATCCATAGCACTCACTATGTATCCAGCAGAATTCTAAGTGTAGAAGGAAAAGCAATGAATAGAAAATACCCCCTGTGCTAATGTACAGTCTCATTAAAATAGAAGCTGATTTTGTTATTCCTATTTTTTCAATACCAAAATCAAGTCGATTACATTCTTTGTAGCTCAAAATGGAGAAGCTATATACAGGCAGAATAAACAAGATCTGGAGCTGGCTGTGACTCAGTCGTTAGCTTCTCATAGCAAAATTCAGGCTCAGGCTAAAGAAAACCAGGAAAAACACTAGGCCAGTCAGGTATGACTTAAATCAAATCCTGTATGACTTCACAGTAGAGGTAACAAATAGATTCAAGGGACTAGATCTAGTTAAGAATGTGCCTGAAGAACTATGGACAGAGGTCCATAATACTGTACAGAAGGCGGTGAACAAAACCATCCCAAAGAAAATGAAAAGCAAGAGGCAAAATGGTTGTCTGAGGAGGCTTTACAAATAGCAGAAGAACAAAGAGAAGCAAAAAGCAAGGGAGGGAGGGAGGGAAAGATATATCCAATGAAATGCAGAGTTCCAAAGAATAGCTAGGAGAGACAAGAAGGACTTCTTTAATGAGCAGTGCTTAATAATAGAAGAAAACAAAAGGGGAAAGACTAGGGATCTTTTCAGGAAAATTGGAAACATCAAGGGAGCGTTCTGCCCAAAGATGGGCACAATAAAGGATAAAATGGTAGAGACCTAGTAGATACTGAAGAGATCAAGATGAGATGGAAAGAATACATGGAAGAACTGTAAAAAAGATCTCCAGTTCAGTTCAGTTTAGTCGCTCAGTCGTGTCCAACTCTTTGCTACCCCATGAATCGCAGCACGCCAGGCCTCCCTGTCCATCACCATCTCCAGGAGTTCACTCAGACTCACTTCCATTGAGTCCGTGATGCCATCCAGCCATCTCACCCTCGGTCATCCCCTTCTCCTCCTGCCCCCAATCCCTCCCAGCATCAGAGTCTTTTCCAATGAGTCAGTTCTTCACATGAGGTGGCCAAAGTACTGGAGTTTCAGCTTTAGCATCATTCCCTCCAAAGAAATCCCAGGGTTGATCTCCTTCAGAATGGACTGGTTGGATGTCCTTGCAGTCCAAGGGACTCTCAAGAGTCTTCTCCAACACCACAGTTCAAACGCATCAATTCTTCGGCGCTAAGCCTTCTTCACAGTCCAACTCTCACATCCATACATGACCACAGGAAAAACCATAGCCTGGACTAGACGGACCTTAGTCGGCAAAGTAATGTCTCTGCTTTTGAATATACTATCTAGGTTGGTCATAACTTTTCTTCCAAGGAGTAAGCATCTTTTAATTTCATGGCTGCAGTCACCATCTGCAGTGATTTTGGAGCCCAAAAGAATAAAGTCTGACACTGTTTCCACTGTTTCCCCATCTATTTTCCCATGAAGTGATGGGACCAAAAAGATCTTAATAAACCAGATTACTACAATCGTCTGGTTAGTCACCCAGATCCAGATATTCTGGAGTGCGAAGGCAAGTGGGCCTTAAGAAGCAGTGCTCTCAATAAAGCTAGAGGATGCAATGAAATTCCAGCAGAACCATTCAGATCCCTAAAGGATGATGTCATCAAGGTTTTGCATTCATTATATCAACAAATCTGGAAGACCCAGCAGTGGCCACAGGACTGGAAAAGGTCAGCACTCATCCCAATTCCCAAGAAGGATAGTGCCAAAGAATGTGCTAGCTCTTAGACAATTACACTTATCTCCCATGCTAGTAAGGTCATGCTTAAAATCTTGCATGCTAGGCTTCAGCATTGTGCGAACCAAGAGCTTCCAGATTATCCAAGCTAGGTTTAGAAAAGGAAGAAGAACTAGAAATCAAATGGCCAACATTTGCTGGATTATAGAGAAAGCAAGGAAATTTCAGGAAAACATCTATCTCTGTTTCATTGACTGTGCTAGAGCCTTTGAATGTGTGGATCATGACAAACTGTAAAGCTCTTAGAGAGATGGGAATACCAGACCATTTTATTTCTCTCCTGAGAAACCTGTATGCAGGTCAAGAAGCAGCAGTTAGAATCCTGTATGGAACAACTGATTGGTTCAAGATTGAGAAAGGAGTACAGCAGGGTTGTCTTCTGTCACCCTGTTTGTTTAACCTATACACTGAACACATCATGAGAAATGCCAGGCTGGATGAGTTACAAGCCAGAACCAATATAAGTGGAAGAAACATCAGCCATCTCAGATATGCAGATGAGACAACTCTAAAGGCAAAGGGTGTAGAGGATCTAAAGAACTTGTTGATGAGAGTGAAGGAGGAGAGTGAAAGAGCCAGCTTAAGACTAAATATTAAAAAAAAAAAAAACTAAGATAATGGCATCTGGCCCCATTACTTCATGGCAAATAGAAGGGGGAAAGGTGGACGTGGTGACAGAATTCCTCTTCTTGGGCTCCAAAATCACTGCAGATGGTGACTGCAGCCCTGAGATGAGAAGATGATTGCTTCTTGGCAGGAAAGCAATGACAAACCTAGACAGTGTGTTGAAAAGCAGAGACGTTACTCTGCCAACAAAGGTCTGCATAGTCAAGGCTATGGTCTTCCCATTGGTCACATATGGTTGTGAGAGCCAGACTATAAAGAAGGCAGAATGCCAAAGAATTGATGCCTTTGAACTGTGGTGCTGGAGAAGACTCCTGAAAGTCCACTGGACAGCAAGGAGGTCAAACCAGCCAATGCTAAGGGAGGATCAACCCTGAATATTCACTGGAAGGACTGATGCTGAAGCTGAAACTCCAGTATTTTGGTTATATGATGTGAACAGACAACTCATTGGCAACTCCCTGATGCTGGAAAAGATAGAAGGCAGAAAGAAAAAAGGATATCAGAGAATGAGACTCCTGGACAGCATCACTTACGCAATGAACATGAACTTGGGCAAACTCCAGGAGATAGTGAGGGCTTTCCTGCTGGCTCAGCTGGTAAAGAATTCACCTGCAATCGGGAGACCTGGATTCAATCCCTGGGTTGGGAAGATTCCCTGGAAAAGGGCATGGTAACCTACTGCAGTATTCTCTATATGGAGAATCCCCATGGACAGAGGAGCCTGGTGGGCTACATTTCATGGGGTCGCAAAGAATAGGACACAACTGGGCAACTGAACAACAATTTTTCAGCTAGTGAAGTGTAAGTCATTCAGTCATGTCTGACTCTTTGCAACCCTATGGACTATAGAGTCCATGGAGTTTTCCTGGTGGGAATGCTGGAGTGGGTAACTGTTTCCTTCTCCAGGGAATCTTCCCAACCCAGGGATTGAACCCAGGTCTCCCGCATTGCAGGCAGATTCTTTACCATCTGAGCTATCAGGGAAGCCCTTTTTCAGCTAAGGAGAATGAAAAGGTTTGTTTAACATTTAAAAAGGAAGTCATGAGAAAAGCATGACTTGTCCATAAACACTTGTCCATAAGTGCATTCTGATGGTCAAGTAGACCTTGAGAGCATTGGACACAGAACCCTGCATACATACTGTCCACTTTGTGCAAGAGAAAAGCTGCCATGAGAGGGAATGCCTTTGAAAGTCTAGGATGCTTTTGCATTTCTTGGGTCATGAAGAATTGATGGAATCTCAGCCTGGAAACAAATAGGCTATGACTCATTACTAGGGTCTGTGAAGAAGGAATCATGGTTTCTGAGTTACAGTAAACTCTAATAAATGCACAAATATAAAGCATACTCTTCTTGGGTTTTGAAGAGAATGTTTAAGTCTGCTAGAAACAAATTCCACCTATGCTACAGATAATACAGACAAGAACCAAGAAGACAGCTTCATGTGATAGGCAAGTCTTCTTTCTTTTTGTTTTTTTAAAGCGTTTTTGTTTTATTGTTCTTTTTTTTTTTTCCTATTGTCCAGAAAGATGCTAGTATTCACGTGGCATTATGACATGGGTAGAAAATGGTATCTTGGAAGGAAAAAGGGGGCACCTTTATACACACATACATACATTCTTTTAAAAATTCTTTTCCATTGTGGTTTACAACAGGATATTGAATATAGTTCTCTGTACTTTTATAAAAGGGATTACCTTTAAATACGGTAATGTAGATTTGGCAGAGTGAATGCTTATATTGAGTTTAATAACTCTTGAAAACCATTCAAAATGTTTCATTGCAGAAATAAGCATTCCTGATAGTGGTTTCACAATGTGAAAGAATTAAAGTCACTTTAAAAAAAAATGGGAAAAAAAATGGGAAACGTACAATGTGACAGGAAGAACCTGGGCTCTGGCATCAAATAGACTTGAGTTCCAATTTTACTGCTGCTACTTTCTATCTACAAGGTCCTGGGCATGTTGTGTATCCTTCTTGAGCCTCAATGTCTTTATCTATAAAATATGGAATATAATACGCACATCAGTGTGTTAATGTAAAGATTAATAGGGTATTTTTGAAGTACCAAGCATAGGCTGTGTCTTACAGTATGTACTCAGTAAAAATAACCTGTAATCAATTTTATGCTGTTGCACTCTAAGGTAAACTTTATATTTTATATATTACCTTCTAAACAAATTAGACTTAGAAAGAATCTGAAGTTTAACATACAAAAGAAAGCACAGGAATACTCTTACGGTATAATTGATGGCAATAATGCCTGCCTGCTCTAAAAGCTCTATTAGTTGTAAGATATCTCAAACCCATGAAAATGAATTCAAGCAAAGGGGACTTACTGTAAAGATTCCGATAATTGCATTTGGGATTCTTGGAAACTGGAAGGTAAGATACAAAGGCAATTTTTGCTTTGCTTTGCAGGAGGGACATATTCCTGCTTCTCTCTGTGACGTGGGCTTCATCCTTTCATTCCTGACTGATTTTCCTTGCTTCCTCTTTCATGTCGTCCATGTCGGCTGTCAGCCACCACACTACCTTGCAGCTTCAGTAATACCACTGACCAGATGCTTACCCTAGAACCCCCACTTCGAATTCATCAAAACCCAGCTAACAAGTTCTGAGAACATTTTCCAGACTCTCTAACTTCACACTGACTTCTGTCTGTTCCACTCGGTGGGCTCTTAAAATACTGTTGTTTTCTATGCACAGAAACTGCTTTCTCATTTAGAAATAGGCTTAAATGTATATCATAAGTTTCTTGAGGGTAGGACCACAGTTTCTCCACTCAGCAATCCTAACACCTGAGACAGTACTTTGCACATTATAAGCAATCATTCATTTGTTTGCTATGAGGGGGCTTCAGGGTGGGGGTCACATATGTATCTATGGCTGATTCATGCTGAAAAATGGCAAAACCATCACAATATTGAAAAGTAATTATCCTCCAGTTAAAATAAATTAATTAATTAAAAAAATCTTTACGTTGGTTTCATTCAGAGAAAATAAAATCACAAGCATTAGTTGTTTACTATAATGAAGCCCATTATCAGGAGTGTGAGACCTATGATACTTTGGGGGGTTCCCACTATTCTCTTCTCCTGTGTGTCTTTTTTATCTGGTTGCTATAAAGCTTTCCCTTTATCTTAAGAATTTGACTATAATGTACTGAAGGTTTGACTTTCTTTTTCTCATTTGTTGTATTTCAAGGCTTTATGGGTGGCTGTTTATTATCAAATTTGGCCATTATTTATTCTGAAATTATTCTGTTTCATTCCCTTCCTTGCTTTCTGATAATATCCCACAAGTTACTTATTTTTTGTTGTTATTCAGTTGCTAAGTTGTCTCGGACTCTTTGCGACCCGCTGGACTGCGGCATGCCAGGCTTCCTGTCTTTCCTTCACTGTCTGACAGAATTTGCTTAAACTCATGTCCGTTGAGTCAGTGATGCCATCCAACCATCTCATCCTCTGTTGCCCCTACTCCTCCTGCCCTCAAACTTTCCCTGCATCTGGGTCATTTCCAGTGAGTCGGCTCTTTGTATCAGGTATTGAGCTTCAGCTTTAGCATCAGTCCTTCCAATGAATATTCAGGACTGATTTTTAGGATTGACTGGTTTGATCTCCTTGCTGTCCAAGGGACCCTCAAGAGTCTTCTCCAACACCACAATTCGAAAGCATCAATTCTTTGGTGCTCAGCTTTCTTTATAGTTCAATTCTCACATCTGTACGTGACTACTAGAAAAACCGTAACTTTGACTAGACGGACCTTTGTTGGCAAAGTGATGTCTCTGCTTTTTAATACACTATTTAGGTTTGTTATAGCCTTTCTTTTAAGGAGCAAATGTCTTAATTTCATGGCTCCAGTCATCATCTGTAGTGATTTCAGAACCCAAGAAAATAAAGTCTGCCACTGTTTCCACTTTTTCCCCATCTGTTTGCCACGAAGTGATGGGACCAAATGCCATGATCTTAGTTTTTGAATATTGAGTTTTAAGCCAGCTTTTTCATTCTCCTCTTTCACCTCATCAAGAGGCTTTTTAGTTTTTCTTCACTTTCTTTTTTTCCTCTCTGCTTCAGTTTGGATAATTTCCACTGGCTCAGTTTCAGGTTTACTGATTTCTTTTGCAGTATCTTTATAAGTCCATCCAAAGACTATGTTTTTAATTTAATATTTATTTTCTATTTAATAATTTTCATTCTAGATCTTTCATTTGGGTATTTCTTGATGTTTTCATATCTTTTCTATAAGCAATACATAGATATAATAAATACGATATTATAGATATAATTCATAATTATATGCATATAGAAAATATATGGGCTTCCCAGGTGGCTCAGCAGTAAAGAATCCACCTGTGATGCAGAAGCTGCATGAAACACAGGTTCTATCCCTGGATCAGGAAGGTCCCTGGAGGAGGGCATGGCAATCCACTCCAGTATTCTTGCTTGGAGAATCCCATGGAGAGAGGAGCCAGGTGGGCTACAGTCCATAGGGTCACAAAGAGTCAGACACAACTGAAGTGACTTAGCATGTATGCATGCACATAAAATATATATGACACATATGTATTCATGCATATATGTATTTTTCTATATACATGGCATATATATATATGTTTGTATATACCTTGTGTGCATATCTTTTCCTATAATTTTTTATACATATAAAATAGTTTTTAAATCCTTGTTTGTGCATTCCAAAACCTAAGTCATTTGCAAGTCTACCTTTTTTTACTGTGTTTTATCTCTGTTATGTGTACTATAGTCCTGCTTCTTGTTATGACTCAAGAAGTCATTGTGAACATGATGTACAAAATATTTATAGTATTCTGAATATTATGTATTTGTAATTTTCTGAAGATTATATCCAAAAAGCCAGTAGAGACTGAAGCATGGTATTTGTTTTGTTGTATTTCTCAAAAAGTCTAAATCTTTGCTCTGGCTCGCAGTGAAAGTGAGGTTCTGAGCATTCAGATTCCTCTTGGAATTGAGTTGAGCTGAAGAGAGACTGAATAGACAAGCTTCCAACCTCCTGTTTTGATAGTTCAGTATGTGAACTAGAGAGACATTGAAGTTTCAGACATTTTTGGTCTATATTTTTATTTAGTATTAGTATCACCCTTGTACCTGTAATTTTGATAAATTCACTCATTAGTTCTAACAGGGTTTTGCTTTTCTTTAATGAATTTCTCAGAATTTTTTGCATGAACAATTATGTGCTCTGTGAATTAACATTTTTTACTTTTCTAAGCTTTTCTCCTTTTATTTATTCATTCTTGTTTTCTCCCACTGACAAAGAGTGCTGATAAAGTTCTGTTGAAGTGGCAGAAAGAAATCTCTGCCTTTTCATATCTTTTCTATAAGCAATACATATATATAATAAATATGATATTATAGATATAATTCATAATAATATGCATATACAACATATATTGGCTTCCCAGGCAGCTCAGCAGTAAAGAAGCTGCCTGTGATGCAGAAGCTGCAGGAAACACAGGTTCATCATTAGTGAACCTGTGAGAAGTAACTCAGTATTTCATCATTAAATATAATAAAAGATGTAGATTTTTCAAGAATGATCTTTATCATATGGGAGGAAAATGTTTCTTTTCCTAGTTTGCTGAGAGTTATGTGAATGGATGATGAATATCGTGAAATGGTTTTTATACCCATTGAAAACATATTCTGTTAATATATTGAATTGCATTTTTTGATTTTCAGGTGTTAACTCAGTTTGAATTCTTAGGATTAAACACACCTGGTCATCATATATTGTTCTTTTTAGTACTGGATTTTATTTAATATGTCAAATATGTCAAAACTATATTTTCATCTATGATCATGAGAAATATAGATCCATAATTTTTTTTTCTTGGCATTGCCTTTGGCAGATTTTGGATCAGAGTAATTCTGGCCACATACAATAGAGTAAAAAGTGTTACTCCTACTTTTTCCAAGAGAATTTTAAAAATATTGTTGTTATTTTTCCTTAAATGTCTGCTAGTATTCACTAATGAAATCATTTGGCCCTGGAGATATTTTCAAGTGTTTAATTATGTATTCAACTTAATTGTAGTTTAATTTGGTATAGGACAGCTTTTAAAAGTTGTTAGCAGTTTTTATAGTTTGTGTTCTTTTTAGAAAGTCTGATTTTATCTAAATTATTGAATTATTTGGCATAATGTTGTTTATAATATTCTCTTACCATCTTTAATATCTTTAGTATCTCTAATGATCAAACTCTGGATTTGTAAGTTGTCTATATTGTTCATAGGTTTTGTTTCAGCGATTTTTGCTTTTTATTGTTTCCCTTCTAGTTACTTTGGGTTCAACTGCTTTTCTTTCAGTTTTCTTAAGGTGGGAAGATCATTCTTAGAATCAGATTTTAAATCCTTCTCCTTTTCTTATGTAACCATTAAAAGGTATATATTTCTCACTAATGGAGAAGGAAATGGCACCCCGCTCTACTATTCTTACCTGGAGAATCCCATGGACTCCTCCGTCTGGCTCCTCTGTCCATGGGTCACAAGAGTCAGACACGACTTAGCTACTAAACCACCACCAACCATTTCTCATTAATCACAGCTTTATTTGCATACCAAAAATTTTGATCTGATTTTTCCTAAGACTTTATTTTTTAGAGCAATTTAACATTTACAGCGAAATTGAGAAGTAGGTACAAAGACATCCCATCTACTTCTTACCCTACACATGTTCCCATTCCAGCCTCACTAGCCAGAAGGGTGCGTTTGTTACCAAGGATGAACCTACATTGTACGTAGTTTACCTTGGGGTTAACTCTTGGTTTTGTACATTCAGTGGGTTTGAATATTGTATAATGACACAACATCTTTCATTACCATATCATACAGAGTTATTTTCACTGTTCTGAAAATTCTCTATGCTCTGCTGTTCATCTCTGCCCAGTCCCACTCCTGGCAGCTATTTTTTATGCTGTAGTGGTCATATATTTTACTTTTACCTTCTATTATCAATTGGACAGTTCACTCTTTCATGAATTAAGAGAAACATAAGATAATCTTTTGTATTTACTTAAATTTACCTTTCTGTCACTCTTCATTTCTGTAGATGTGAGGGTTTTTTTTCCGGTTATTACAAATAACCAATGAATCTATCATGGAAGCTTTATTTATTTATTAATTTTGATGAACTGCCATGTTCACCTAGTTAACCAAAAATTCTTAGCTATAGGTTTCAATTCCTGTTATTGTGAGATCACATGCATGCTCAGTAGAGTGATTTATGTAGTTTATTAAGAAATCACTGCTGAAATTTTCAAATTTCTCTCTAATAGGTCTATGGAAATGCAGGACCTAGCAAGTCCTCATCCTCTTGTTGGAGGTGGTGATACTCCTGGAAGCTCCAAATTGGAGAAAACTAATCTCAGCAGCACTTCAGTCACCACAAATGGGACAGGAGGTAAGTGTGCAACCCTGAAGATACCCTGAACCACATTGCAATGTTTGTTGTAATTTTACATGGTAGAGTATGCTAGTAAGTAAATCTCATTAGCAATAACATCAGAGTATTATCTACTTAGTGGATTATTTGTTGTTCTGTTCATTTTCTTGATATTTTTGCTCCTCTTCTATAACTGGAAATATTCAGAAAGAATAGATAGCCTTGAGCAACATTTTAAAGGCTTTTAGCAAAGCTTTCTTTTTGTATTTGCCCTTGTAAATATTTTTTAAAATGTACAAAATGTGTCCAAAGGATTTACGCTCTGATCTTAACACCACCCCCACCCCCGCCAAAAAAAGAAATTATGCTAGTTTGGGGGTTTATTTTGAATTTTAAGAGAAAGGCTGCTCCAAAATTCTTCTTAAAAATGATTTTAGAAATAGAAAAATGTCCATATCTGCTGCATTTTCTTTTCAAAGAGAGAAATACCTAACATGTATTTAGAATAGAAATTGAAATTTTTTCCAGACATCTTCATTTGATTAGCTTATAATTATGTCACAGCATATGGCAACAATAGCAACTGTTTAAAATATTCCACCCTATTGCTATTATAAAATACATTCAACTTGTAAGAAAATATGATCTGATATTTGCATCAGAATATATATATATATATTTAGAAAGCCTATACATATATATGGACTTCCCTGGTGGCTCAGATGGTAAAGCGTCTGCCTACAATGCGGGAGACCCAGGTTCAATCCCTGGGTTGGGAAGATCCTCTGGAGAAGGCAATGGCAACCCACTCCAGTACTATTGCCTCAAAAATCCCATGGACAGAGGAGCGTGGTAGGCTACAGTCCATGGGGTCGCAAAGAGTCGGACACGACAGAGCAACTTCACTTATACATATATATGGGCTTCCCTGGTGGCTCAGATGGTAAAGAATCTGCCTGCAATGCAGGAGACCGGGATTTGATCCCTGGATGAGGAAGATGCCCTGGAGAAGGGAATGGCAATCCACTCTAGTCTTCTTGCCTGGAGAATCACAATGGACAGAGGAGGCTGGCAGCTACAGTCCACAGGGTTGCAAAGAAATGAACACAACTGAGCGACTAACACTATACATATATATGCACATATATACACATATATAAACTGCATTTTAAATTATTCACATTTCTTTTGAAGTTTTGTAGATTTAGTTGTTTTCATTAATGAGTGAAAAATTTTTTGAAAATTATTTTAATTTTAAGCTATTCATGTTATTAGATATTAGCAAAGCATTTGCCACATCATATTTTCTTTTAAATTTATGAAATTTATACACCTCTTTACACTTATTTTAGAATAACTGTGAACTCTAAAATTTTCTTTGTAGAGTTGTGTGGATTGCAACTTGCCTGTATTTAATAATTTTTTTACCCAAAACCCTTTGTAAATTAACATTTTCCCTGTTTATAGTGTTTATCTGTCTCTAAACATGCATCTATAATTTCAGCTAATTAATTGTAGGATTGCAAATTTATAGGATTGTTTAGTGATAACTTGTGGAGTAAGAACATTTACTTGGATGTAAATAGATTTTTTAAAACCCTGTGCACTCTGAAATCAGACCTTGAAGGTCACTAATCATTGTTATATATATATTTAACTAAACTAAACAGACCTGATAAACTAAAATGTAAAAATCATGCCATACAGTTATAATTTTGGCAAGAGGGCCAGAAAGCAGTACAAGCATCAGTGCAACTGATGACTGTCCTCGTACACTGAGCAGGCATTCCGACAATGAACCCCTATGCTGTTCCTGTTCTCAGGGGACAACATGACTGTTTTAAACACTGCAGACTGGTTGCTGAGTTGCAACACCCCCTCCTCTGCAACAAGTATGAGAGATGATGGTACACTGCATGTGTTTGGATGTGTGGATTTGCCCTTCTGGTTTGCTTCCTGTTGCTATTTCCATTTGCACTCCCTTTTCTGTATTCAGTTCTCATAAAAAGAAAAGGAGACATGAAGACACCTTTTAGTTGTTTATTGATAACAGTTGGCTATGTTTTTCATATCAACTAGCATTCTAATCTTGGGTCAGTGGTGTTCTTTTCTTAGGTTTTTCATAATTTTGCGCAAGTGGCTGCATCTAGTACTTTTCTAACTACTTACCCATTTATTAAATAGTAAGAATTCAGCACAACTGTTGCATTAATGAGAGCAGTTGAAGCAGATTGTGCCTATGTATAAATTCAGTCTCCATTGCCTATGAGTGTTTGTCCAGTTGCCTCAGTGGTGTCCGACTCTTTACAACCCGGAGGACTGTAGCCCTCCAGGCTCCTCTGTCCATGGGATGCTCCAGGCAAGAATACTGGAATGGGTTGCCATTTCCTCCACCAGGGGATCTTCCAACCCAGGGACCAAACCCATGTCTCCTGTGTCTCCTGCATTGCAGGAGGATTCTTTACCCACAGAACCACCTGGCAAGCCTATAAACTTTCATAAATTAACTTCATAGCATGGCAGAAAGATATTTTCTATTTTGTAGACTTTAATAAACATTACAATTAAAATGCTTAAAGTAATATTAACTTTTAAAACTTACCATTTAAAAAATTACCAGTAATGAAAGCTATATTTTTAAAATTATAAGTTGTCTCTTAAGAAGTTTTGAACTATAGATGTTAGCTACAGTCCTTTATTTACATATATATGATATAAATATGGGTTTCTCTGGCAGCTCAGTTGGTAAAGAATCTGCCTGCAATGCAAGAGATGTGTTTGATCCCTGGATCAGTAAGATCCCCTGGAGAAGGAAATGGCATTCTACTCTAATATTCTTGCCTGGGGAATCCCATGGACAGAGGAAGCTTAATGGGCTGTAGTCCATAGGGTCACAAAGAGTCAGACATGACTTAGTGACTTAACAACCACCAATATAATACACTTTCTCCAAAACCAAAGGTTAAACTATCAAAATTTAAAAGTTAAAACCATATAAAGCTTCTGTGGAATCACCCAATTCTTGGATTAAGAAGAGCTCAGGACTTGTTAGAAATGTGCATTACAAGCAAGCAGCTGGAATAGCCACAGTTTGCCTGGACCTTGCTCTATGTAGATTAAATTAGATATATGATCAGTGAATGAAGAGAATTCCGTTATGCCCATTATTTAAATTTTTATAATTTTAGTTTCTTTTTTTTCAATTCCACACTTAAAACCTACTTTTCATATGTAAAAATATATTGCCAGAATTTAGTTCCTCTTAATAATAACTCAAGGGTTTTTTCCTGTAAAGAGCCAGACAGGAAATGTTTTAGGCTTTGTACACTATGCTGTCTCTGTCTCATCTATGCAACTCTATCATTGTACCTCAGAAGTAGCCATAGGCACTACAAAAATGAACAAGAGTAGTCAGGTTCCAATAAAACTTAATTTATCAACTCTGAAATTTAAATTTCATTAAATTATCATGTAACAAAATATTCTAATTTTGATGTTTTTATAAACATTTAAGATTTTAAAATCATACTTAGCTGTTATTCTATTCTAAACTATTAACATAACACACACAACTTTACAAGAGTGAACATATATAATCAATATTTAGTAATTTACATCTAATTTCCAACAGAAACATTTTTCTAAGCGTAAAACATCAAGTTTTCCTGGTTCTTTGTATTAATGTTTAAGAGTTGTGTGACCATATGGGAAAAACAAGGATTTCTGTGTCAGGAGGACTATGGATGTGAAACATGGTAATGTATTTACCAGCTGTGTCTTCTTAGACAAGTTCCTTAACCTCTCTGAGTTTTAATTCTTTTCTATAAAAGGAAGCTAGTAATACTTCACTGGCAAGGCTTTTGTTTTAAATTATATAATGTATGTAAATTTTTGGTAATATAAACCAGCTTCCCAGGTGGCTCAGTGGTAAAGAATCCGCCTGCCAGTGCAGGAGACACAGGACACATGGGTTCGATCCCTGGGTTGTGAAAATCTCCTGGAGGAGGAAATAGCAACCCGCTCCAGTATTCTTGCCTGGAAAATCCCATGGACAGAGGAGCCTGGTGGGCTACAGTCCATGGGGTTGCAAAGAGTCAGACACGACTGAGCATGCACACACACAAATCAGTATAATGCCTTTTCCTTAATTAATAATTCATTAATAATTAGGCAACAGTTTTTAGGGAAAATGGAAACATGCAGTGTGTTAAAAGACTGTTCAGTGTTTGGTGAAGTAATACATTTTCTTCACTTAAAACATGTAAACTGGCCACAGAGACAAACTTTTAGTAATTAAATGTTAGGTATACTTTATTAATGATAATATAATTTTACTTTATTTATTTATACATGTATACTTTATAAATTTAATTTATTTGTATATATCATTAATGTCAATATAATTTATTTATAAATTTTAATTATATAATATAGTTTATTATATCTTGGTGGCATAATGATATGAAATAGAATTTTAATGACTTTATGCCATGTATTTGTAACATAGCTAAGCATGTGGTGCACATTTCCCGTTGAGAATAAACTATTTTATTTATAATTCTGGATTTTACTGATGGAATTAGATTACCTTATAAAATTATTATAATAAAACAAAAGGCAAAAGCTAATTTAGTGACTTTTCAAAATCTTTCCATTAACTCTAGATTTTCAAAAAGATCATTTTAATAGTCTTTATGACTACCAATGCTGCTGTTGCTAAGTCGCTTCAGTTGTGTCCAACTGTGCGACCCCATAGACGGCAGCCCCCAGGCTCCCCCATTCCTGGGATTCTCCAGGCAAGAACACTGGAGTGGGTTGCCATTTCCTTCTCCAATGCATGAAAGTGAAAAGTGAAAGTGAAGTCGCTCAGTTGTGTCTGACTCCTAGCGACCCCATGGACTGCAGCCCACCAGGCCCCTCTGGCCGTGGGATTTTCCAGGCAAGAGTACTGGAGTGGGTTGCCATTGCCTTCTCCTATCACCTTAATATCCCACCATACTACCTTGGTGCTGTATAAATATATTATATTACTCCTTAATTTATAAGGGTTCATCACCCTAATCCTAATTATATAATAACATCTGCAGATTTACATTGGAACCTAGATTTTCCTTTCAAATCTTTGTCACTTGTTAAATTGTTAAAATGAAGAACTGTCAATAAAAATAGAGTAAATACAATCATACCTTGGCATATAGATCAGTGGTCAACAAACTTTTTCTGTAGATAGTCAAATAGTAAATATTTTCAGTTTTGCAGGCCATACGGTCTCTGTTGAAACTCAACTCTGCTTTCATTGCACAAAAGCAGCCATAGACAATATGTAAACAACTGAGCTTGACCATATTCAAATAAAACTTGATCTGTGAACACTGAAATTTGAAATTCATAGAATTTTCATATATCACAAAATATTATTCCTCTTTGATATTTTTCAACTATTTAAAAATGTAAGATCATTCTTAGCTTACAGGTTATACAAAACAAGCCATGGGGTAGGTTTGGCATGTAAGGTGTAGTTTGCTGATCCCAATATAGATTCATGTATGTTACTTCATGTGTCATGCTTCGTGTGTTTGCATATAGATGTATGTAAATGCATGCCAATCATGTGAAAAGTTACTTCCATATATAAGATTCTAATTTCCCTAATAGTGTTAAGATACATAATTAGCTGTACTTTATATGCAAAATACTTAGATTCATTGGAAGTTCTTAGGATACGGTCTAAATGTGAATTTTCACTTTCTCACCTAAAATATATCAAGTTCCTGTTATATGCCAGGCTCTGTGCTAGGAAATGGGAACCCAGTGACCTATAGAACATGATAACTGGCCATCAAGGAACCAAAAGTCTAGCAGAGGGAAACAGAACTGAAGATAATGAGTGCATAATGTGTTCAAGGTGGGTGCACAGCAGAGGGAGGGAATATTTGATTGTACATGGAGATTAAGAAAATACTTCAAAGAGAAGATTTGGGGGAACCAGGATCAGATATTCTGATCAGGTTTATGGTATTTTCTATATTTGAAATCTATATAGCATAGAAAAGGATCTCCTAGAATTTTTAGTATATAGATGATTGACTCACATGGGATAAATTTGTTTCTGGATATTATATGTCTGTCCAGTAGAACCACCTACTGTTGTGGCTCTGCTCTTTTAGATTTTCTTTTTGGAATGAAAGCTATAAATTGTAAGCATCATCAAATCATTTTATAAAGCTAAATACTTTATGGATATTTAAAATGAAAGGCACTTGATGCTCGTAGGTTTTGAAATGAAAAAATTGATTTAGAAAAACATAAATCATAAAACTGGTAGGCAACACTTCTTTCCCCCCTATTGAGTTGTAAATTTTATCTTTCCTGAACTAACTTTTCCTGAAATTCTTTCCTGAATCTAAATTATCAGAGGTGGCTATGCAATATTTTGTGGTCCAGTTTAAACACAGATTTCTGAGGATAACATGTGAAATGTAAATTACTTCGGTCACCTATATTTCAAGGATTAATTAAGCCTTATATTGTAACAAATGAACGTGAGCCTTGAGTTATGATAATAGACTTCCCCGAGTCTGAGTGAACTCCGGGAGATGGTGATGGACAGGGAGGCCTGACGTGCTGCGATTCATGGGGTCACAAAGAGTCGGACACAACTGAGCGACTGAACTGAACTGAACTGAAAAATAATTAATATATATTAATTTTGTACTTGAATTCTGAAGATAATCTGAGATGACAAGATTAAGTTTGCTTTGAAAGTACTTGCATGAGGTTATGGAAGAGGTTGGGACGTAAAGAGAGAAAATCAATGATTCAGTAGCCGTAGCTGACACCTGACAATAATCACATGCAATTTTGATTTAGTTCATAGAAATCAATTATTTTTGAAAGTTAAAAATAAAATTAAATTTTATCAGTATAATAAAATTACTTTGACTCTTTTTTAGTAGTTGGCTTTATGAAAAACATCTAAGTTGCAAGTGGATAACTAGTGTGGAGGGGGCTTGGCAATACAATTAATTATTTTTTGAAATAATGGTTCTGTATAAAATGCTACATGTATGTAGTTTTTTCATCTCACCTTTTGGGAAATGAACCCTTGACTCACATATATGGAGCCTGTAGAAGAATAAAACCACAAAACTCTCTAACCTAATGACTAAAATATGACTTAATGACCTAATGACTAAAATATGACTTCTACTTTTTAAATCAAAGTTTATTTTGTAAGTTTGAGTTTTGGTGATGAAGAAGATGCTTTTCTTCTATAGAACCTTATTATTTCTGTTTTATAGCTTGTACTGTAATCATATTGGACATTGTCCTGAAAAAAAGTTAAAAGCCCTGTTTAATTTCTGTGTTAAGAAAAATAGAATACAGTAAAAAAAAAATACATTTGAATATGACAGTGAATATATACCATAAACTTTTGGAATGAGGATTTTTATAAGTTTTAGGAAATAGATGCATAGAACTAGACTTGTTTCATTGATGAATATCTTTCTAATAGTGCCTTGCATATACTAAATTAACAAAGTTTCCTTCCTCTAGAAAAGTATATGGTATGTCTCATTTAAAGTGGAGTAATAAAAGCAAGACAAAAGAAAATGAAACACATTTCAAATATATTCAGACTTTTACTGAAACTATCTTTCATTTGTCAAACTTTGTGATTATCATTTTTAGACACTTCTTTGTATTTTACCTTCTTTAATAAATCAGCTAATCATATAATGTCTATTTCACTTCTAAGTTTTCTTTCCCTGAGAAAAAAAATATTTTTACTTATTATTTACTTTCTCTATAAAAATCAAAATAACTTTGCATCTTACTCAAGAGATGTTTGTTGATGCTGGCCTCCTGTGAGCATAAGTTATTTTCTATAGCAGCGTGATTAATTCTCCCCCTTTTCCCTATTATTCAACTCTTACCACATATGAAAAATAAGTTTATATTAATGTGCACTGTTTTCCCCCAAATGTTAGCATCCACTTAGCTATTATTTTAAATCCCTACATTCTGATACACTAAACACATCTTGGTGTGTATGCTTCTCTTTATAATCTTTCTAGAGATGCCTCTTTTCAGTTAAATGAACCTCCTTTGTCTTTGACTAACAGCAGACCTTTAAAATTTTAATGAGAAATGTTTCCAGGATAATGAATGCAACCTGATTGCATTCATTCTCTAGCTTTCCTTCCTTCTCTTTTTAACCACCTGAAATTTTCAAATTGAGGAGATTATAATCAACACCAATACTCAGTTTTTAAAATCAGACTTCAAAGTTGGGATTCAAAGTAACAGAACTAAAACCTCATGTCTAGCTTGGGGATTTTTTTAGACGTTTTGCTCCACTCTCCATGGTTCCCAAGTGCAATATAGATTACCTTTAGCATTAATAAACCTATTTTACAAATGTCATTTATAGATTTAGATGTGTTTAAATGGGAATTTGGCCACAATTAGAATTTGGAGGTTCTGAGAAACTGTCTCTTGCCTTAGTTTTGCTGGAGGCTTTGAATGGTTCCTTTCCGTCATATGTCAAAAGTCACATGAGGACCCTGCATCATTGAGAGTAGCTGTTACACCTTTCTAAACCCTGCTCTGGATCATCTCTATACAGATGAAAGGAATTCTCAGTTAGTGCTGTCTGTGAGGCAGTATGGTTTAGAGTTTGGATTCTTTCCAACCTTTGCAGTTTGAGTCTTCCAGCAAATCTTCATGACATAGTTAAATCACGGATGCTAAATTAACACCAGAGCTCACTGAGGGAGGGTGCAGCCGATTCCGTTCATGTGGAAAGGGAACGTACTCATTACTGCATGTTTCTGCATCATTAATTGCTTTTCTAACAGAGTAACGTTGCTGACTTGCTTGGTTGGTGGGTGTGCTCTGAGTCCATTATTCTTTCGGCCATATTTGTCCATAGTTGGCTAGTCTTCAGCTTTCTTTATAGTTCTCTGCTTGCTTCTGAGGTTTTTAACTGTATCATTCCACTTATGACTAGGAAACATAAGAGGTGTCAAGTAGAAAATAATTTAGTGTATTCCCTGGCTGCTGTGATATATGGAGCTTTGCCCACAAAGGGAAAATATGGTGTGACAAAATGGGTGGAGGCTTTTGCATAGCCCCCGCCAAACTCGTTGCATCTAATAATGACAGTATTGTGTACCTCAGTGGTGACATCATTGCCAATGAGGATTTTGCCAAGATATACCACCTCAAAGGAGAAATAATATATTAAAGAGTTTTCAAAAGCTGTACTTCCTGCTGTAAAAACCATCTCCTATGCTTGTCTCTATAATGTATTAAAGATCATTATACTATTAAAAAAAAAAAAACAATACCTTATGGCTCTTTTGTCTTGTAGAGCAGAAATTTACTGAGTACTTGATTTTCCTCCCACTATATGAATACAAACCCAGGTTTCTTTATACGCATATGCCACCATTGTTCTTAAGCAGTCTTTTCTTTTAATGTCTTCTTGGGAAGAATAAAATATAAGCAGTGAATCTCTGTTATGATTTGGATTCAGTGTGCTAAAGACTGACTGATAATTCCTTTCTCCTACCGTTTGACTATATCAGAGTGTGCTTAGGTGAGTTAAAAATGCAAATACATGTATACTGCTGTTTCACTGTGTCAAGTTAACTGCCTTTAAAAGCCAGATTCGAGAGAAGCAGCTTAGACAGAGGATTTTTAAATTAAATCCTCTATAAATGCATGTCCATTTAGAAGCTAAATTAACAAAACTCTCCTCATCGACTTTTCAAATTTTCTCTTGCATGCCCATGGTAGCTAGAAAAGCCACTAGTTGAACAGTCAGCATCTTTGATATAAAGTTAGAAATATAACTCACATGTACTTATTCTTCTACGTAGTGTCTCTCCTTGCAGTCAAAACAGAGCCTTTGAACAGCAGTGAAACCACAGCCACGACTGGAGATGGAGCGCTTGACACTTTTACTGGGTCAGGTAAAGCCTTAAGCTTGTGTCTTGTTCTGTACACATTGCGGTCCATGTCGTCCTCCTAGTGAATAATCGAGAATTTGGATTTTTATAAATTCAGCAATAAATTTACTTTTGGGAAAACGTATTATCATAAAATGATGTGTTTTTAGAAATAACGTTTGGAATTGTTTTACTGCATCTGCAGTTGACAACCAAGCAATGCCCTGACTTTCTTATTAGAAATAAGCAAAGCTCGCTTCTTTCATGATTATTTTATATAGTGCTTGATTTAATTATTAGGTTGTAATAGTCAACTTTGTTCCTTCAACTTGCCCATTTAAATGACTAAAAACTGCCTTCTCTCCAACATTCGAGATGTAAAACTATCCATTTGATTCCTTCTAAATAACCTTGTTTCCTCTCTGGGTTTAAAAAAAAACCCTCCTGTGTAAGCAGCTGAGTGACAAGTATTAAAGGTTAATGGGCTGCAGGAGCGCACATGCTGGTCGCATTAGAACACAGCCTCTGAGAGCACTGACTTTCCCTCTATTGCTTCAAAGAGAACAATAGTGTGTCTTTAAACATCAATCCTCTTTTAAGTATAAATACCTGATAACTCCCAGGTGGGCACAAAGGACACGCATTGAGTTGACTTAAAGATCCTCCCCGCACCTCCTGCCCCAATACAATATTTCGTTTGGTTGATTATCTGATGAGAGGACTTTTTTTAACCTGAGGAGGAATTTTGTATAGCAGAAAGATGAACATTAAACCTAGAAAAGTATTCATGATATTAAATATTGGTTCTGTTATTCTACTCTAATGTATTTTATACTTATTCATGTTCTCACATACAATAATTTGATGTGGGTATGCTTCTCATGTAAAAAGACTGGAGGTAAAGGCTTTAACTCTAATGTCATTATAGCATCTATTTGATTTTTATAGATGCAGATGATCCCATTTCATTGGTTCACGCTGATTGGAAACAGCTGCCATGTAGTCACATAAATATTAGTACTCCAAACAGAAAGATGCAATAATTTATACACTTTGTATAGAGAAGCTTTGGAGAAGGAACTGGCAACCGACTCCAGTACTCTTGCCTGGAGAATTCTGTGGACATTCTGTTCATGGTAGGCTGCTGCCCATGGGGTCGCACAGAGTCAGACATGACTGAAGCGACTTAGCATGCATGAGTGCATTGGAAAAGGAAATGGCAACCCACTCCAGTATTCTTGCCTGGAGAATCCCAGGGATGGAGGAGCCTGGTGGACTGCCGTCTATGGGGTCGCACAGAGTCGGACACGACTGAAGCGACTTAAGCAGCAGCAGCATAGAGAAGCTTGTGTCCTAATTCACATCCTTTCTAGCAATTCTCTTGCTGCTCAGGAGATAAGGTACTAACTTACCCTAGCATTTGTATTACTAACTTACTATAACTATTGTAAACTTTCTGCAAAACGAATGTATATATGAACATGGTTTTTAAGGTTAAGAATGAAATTAAATAATTGCTGACATACTTAAATAGCATACCACAAAGTTAATGAAAACTGACTGAAAAAATTATAAGATGTTAGCTCCAGAAGAAATTGCAGAGGTCTCTGATGATCCATTTTAAGAAGCAAGAGTATCAAGGCACAGAGATGTTAAAGATGGTTAAGGCCAAACAGTCAGGGCCTCCTGGGTGGTCACTGGTATAAATGAGTCTAGAACAATGTCCTGGTCAGTCCAAGAGTCCTTTCTTTAAAAGTTTATTGGAAAATATAGATATGTAAAAAGAAATATGTGTGAACTGTCAAGCTGTCTGGACTTTACTGTCCGGAATTGACTCGTATTATGTTTACAAATAGTTTCCCAGATTTCTTTTAATAATTATCTAGGGTTGGGCTGTCCAGAAAAGTAGCCACTGGCCAAATGTGGCTATTTAAGTCTAAATGAAATATTATTTGGTTAAAAAGCAAAATTTTTTAATCTAGTCACATTAATTATATTCTAAGTGTTTAATAGTTGTATGTGGGATTTTTTTAAATAGTGGCTTGTTTAATAGTTGTATGTTTAATAGTTTTTAATAGCTACCATATTGGACAACTCAGATACAGAATATTTCCAGCTTTCATGGACCAGGTCCAGTTGTGTGTGTGTGTGTGTGTGTGTGTGTGTGTGTGTGTGAGTGTGTGTGTGCTCACGCAGGTGCAGTTAGTCACTTGGCCATGGTTGACTCTTTGCAACTCCATGGACTGTAGCCCACCAGGCTTCTCTGTCCATGGGATTTTCCAGGCAAGAATCCTGGAAAGGTTGCCATTTCCTCCTCCAAGAGATCTTCCTGACCCAGGGATTGAACCCACATATCTTTTGCCTCCTGCATTGGCTGATGGGTTCTTTAACACTGGTCCACCTGGGAATTCAAGTTCAGTTGGACAGAGTGACTTAGGTCAGAGATTCTCAACAGCACTGCTATTAAAAATGTGGCCTTTTTTTTCTTGTGGAAGAGCTGTCTTCTGCAATAGAAGGTGTTTATCAGTATCCCTGGCACCTATCCCAAGTTTCTTATAGCATGCCTCCATTGTGACAGCTTACCGCGTCTCCTGGCATTTTTAATGCTCCCTGGCAGGCAAAATTTCCACCCACCCTGCTACTCATCTCCCATCTCTCATCCCCTAGAGAGGCAGTGATCTAAAGTATTACAGTAATAAGGGTAAAACCTTAAGACTGCTTGATACCACCTTGTGAGAATCTGATAATATTAAAAATATGTTTTACCTAATTTTCAGGCATTCTGAAGACAGACACTTTTGATTACTTTTATATGAGGAAATGATGGAATATAATACCTTGTGTGCTTTGTATACATTTCTTGATTAATTAAATGCTGATAGGGAATAAAAGAAAGGTCTCCTAAATTTGTACATGGTGTTCTAGAAATCATACTGGAGAGATTAGGCTGTTTTGTGTAGGAACAGTCTTTACTTTGATCAGCGTAATCTCAGTTTACTTTAATACAGTATTGTCGTTGTTTTTCGTTATCTGCAGATTTGTTAGAATAAAATGTATACTGCATAGTCAAGAAGTATAAATTTTCTAAGTTTTATATAAACAGCTTTCTGAGTCATAGGTTTTGTTTTCTACTTAAAAAATGAACATATAGACACTAATATAAAAATTTAAAAGTTGAACCTTTGTACTATTATGGGTACATTATTCTAATGATGTCTAGATTCATTCATTAGAGGGAAGAAGCATCCTGTATATTCAGAATTGTGTTCATATATGTGAGGCTTTTTAAAAAATAATTTTGTTTGGCTAATTTAATAAAGCTAAATATTTCTTTTCATTATTTGATATTACTTTAGAAAAGCCTTGTGTTTCACAATCTTGAGAATAACTGATTAGTATAAGTCTATCTAGCATGTACCACAATGAAGTTTTATCAATGAGATGAAAATGTGGAATTAAGCCTTACTTAATCATATTTCTGCTAATAATTGTTAATTAATGAATCGGACTGAATTTCCTATGCGATATACTGTTGCTATTATGCAATGTATGTTTAGTGCCCATAGTGTGATAGAAAAGCCTTGTTCTAATTGAGTTGATTTGAAAGTTTTGAACATTGTTAATGCTTTTAATAAACAAGTAGAAAATTAATGGCTCATTGCTCCACGTATTTTTAAATATACCTAGCAAATTCACTTAAATTTTGGTTGCTGAAAACATGTAAGACGTTATACCTCAGATCATATTCAGTGATTGTCAAAATTGATTCATAATATTCTTGAAAATGTACTTTATGCACTATTGCTATGAAAACTATAATATACTCTCCATACTCAGAGCTTACAGTCCAAATAGCATTTTAAATACATTAAATTCTATGTGTTTATGAAGCAATAGATCACAAGGATACTTAATAGCATTTGGATATAGAAATATATCATGTTTCATAAAATAGTTAGCAACCTAAACCTATTTGTCACTTTTACAATTCTGAAAGTTTGGCTCCAGAATTATGAACAACTTAGAAAGGACACAGTACTTTGAAGTATAACTATGATTGATTAGGCTAAACTAATTCCAGCGCTGCATTGTATACTACTTTAATCTTTTTGAAAAGTGAATGAACAGCAGATGGCCTAATAAAGACACTCTGTGTGCTTGCCCAGTGTGGATTGGCTCTGAAGGGACGGCCTTAACACTTAAGGGTCCATATATTTGCAATACATCTGTCTTAGTCAAGGCAGATGGTTAAAGGAAAAAGAAACCTTCAAACTTTTGGAAATAGTCCAGTTTGGGACTGCATGTTTGGCTGAAATGTTGATAAGACCTGATTTTCACCTTTAAAATCTTCTCAAAAAAGTCTAGTCTGTGAGAGTTCAAAATACATTTGTAAATAGGATTGCTGCTGGATGTCATAGTTCTGCTTTTTTTTCATGTTGCATTGTCACCCAGGCTTTCTGTGTATATTCCAGTTATTATGAGAATTATTTGGACTCTGATTTTAACTACTCATCAGATTGACAAAATGAAAGGAAATAGAAAGCATTATCATTTTATAACTTGAAAATGAAGGTTGAAACATCGCATTTTTCTTAATTTTTATTGTATTTCTATTAGAGTAAATGCAGAGGAAGAGCACTATCTTGTCATCATGTGTGGAATTTAAAACACGAAGTTTGCAAATGAAAAGGTTTACTTTTATATCATGAAAGCTCAATTACTTATAATCAAGGTTATTTATTCATAGCATATTAATGCATAAGAGCATGCCACTGATTTGAGAAAATGGAAGAATGATGAAGGGGATTGATTTGTGAGAAGATTTCATGTCATTTTCCTAGAACAAATATGAAACAGTTTAATTAGAAGAAAATGTATAGGCATCTGTTTCTGTTTAGAAAACAAATGAATTTTCTGTTTAGAAAATGAGTGAATTTTTTGAAATACCTCTCTAACATGGTCATTTCTTTAAATTAGTTTTGATTACTCCAGTGAAACCAATGAAACATATTTATGAAGCAACCTTTTTTCTATCTTTTGTATCTCACAGTAATAACAAGTAGTGGCTACAGCCCCAGATCTGCGCATCAATATTCCCCACAGCTGTATCCTTCCAAGTAAGTGGTCAGTAGTCTTTCAGATTTGTTAGAATAATTTTCTGGCATTATTTTGATTAATCATATTTACACAATATAATAACTTTAAGTCAGGATATATTTATATATATAAATGTTGCTGCTGTTGCTAAGTCGCTTCAGTCATGTCCGACTCTGTGCAACCCCATAGACGGCAGATCACCAGGCTCCCCTGTCCCTGGGATTCTCCAGGCAAGAACACTGGAGTGGGTTGCCATTTCCTTCTCCAATGCATGAAAGTGAAAAGTGAAAGTGAAGTCACTCTGTCGTGTCCGACTCCTAGCGACCCCATGGGCTGCAGCCTATCAGGCTCCTCTGTCCATGGGATTATCCAAGCAAGAGTACTGGAGTGGGGTGCCATTGCCTTCTCTGATATAAATGTTATAGGTAATTAATAGATAGATTTTTGGATAGATTCATTGGATAGATTAGACCTATAAATAAATATCTTTCACAAATCTAGGAATATATTCACTTTTGTCCAGACAGTTCCTTTAATTTCGAACATTTATATATTTTGAAGAAAGCATCAAGCACAGATCAGAATACACTGATTTTTTAAATAAAAATGTGAAAACTCCTACTAGTTTAAAGAAAATCTGAAAAGATTACATTTTACTCAAACCTCAACACTTCATAATTTGTTCCAGCTTTATAATATTTTCATTGGATTTTAACTTCTAATAAACATTTTGGAAAAATATGCACTATTGCTTGTATAACTAATGTAGTCAATGTTTTGAGGACAGTGGTAAACATTTCAAGCTTAACCATATTGGGTGTATATCTGAATTTGGTTGCCATCAGAGAGATATGTCAAGATTTGGGATTCCTGATCATGCACATTTAAAAGTTATTTTCTACAGCAGCTACAGTGTTTATCCTTAAGCATAGGCTAGAGATTGGATATCTATTTTGAGGACATTCTGTAAGATGTGGCAAAATGAAGGGAATGGCTTTCCATTTCAAGAAGCTGCGTACTTTAAAAAAAAATTTTTTTTTGGTAAGATTTTTAGTTCTTGTAAGGAATTCTTCCTAGGGCTTTTAATGATTTTTGTAGTCATTACATGACATTGGGTCATGCATGGTAACAGGAAATAATGCTCATGAGTTAATTAATCAATTAACTGACCTGGGCTCATTAATTAACTGACCTGGACTCCACTTTCCTCATCTACGTATCAATTGGAATACTATTTCAGATGTAAGCGATATAGACCTGGAAGAGACTTTCAGGATGATATCTAAACCAAAGTTTTCTTTTCACAGGTGAGGTGTAGACTTAGGAAGTTTATTTGTCCAAGGTATTGAGACTGGGTTAAGCAGAGCCCGCTCTCCTGACATTCAGACTTTTGTCCTTTTCTATATTGTAAAAATGGTATTGTGGATAAAGAAGAGGATTACTTCCTGGCTTTTATCAGGTTTCACTGAATCTAAGCTGTCTGAAATAATATGCAGTCTTTGTTGCCACAGTAATGCTATTTTTCTGATATTTAGGCCCTATCCACACATTCTTTCTACACCAGCAGCTCAAACAATGTCCGCCTATGCAGGCCAGACTCAGTATTCGGGAATGCAGCAGCCAGCCGTCTACACTGCCTACTCACAGACAGGACAACCCTACAGCCTACCCACTTACGGTATTTCCCTTCTTCTCTCTTCTCCTTCTTTGGTTACAAGCAGGTAATCCTGCTGGCTAGTAGCTGTGCATTCTAATATTCTTATATAAACTCTTATATTCTAGTATAAGTTGCAACTCATGTTACAGCACGATCATTTTACTAATAAAATGGTTTGCACATGCACTTTCCAAACAGATCTGGGCGTGATGTTACCAGGCATCAAGACAGAGAGTGGACTCTCACAAACTCAGTCCCCATTACAGAGTGGGTGCCTCAGTTACAGCCCAGGCTTCTCTACCCCACAGCCAGGCCAGACACCTTATTCTTACCAGATGCCAGGTAAGCAGCCACCCAGGATACATGTTAAGTGAGAAAGAATTCTTTGAAAGAGACTCCTTGGCTTCAGACTAAGAATATATAGTCATGAAGACAGTATTAAATGTTACCACTGCTCAGACGATACCATTGGAAAAGATAACTAAGAGGGAACATGATGAAAAGAGCTCAACATACATCAAGAAACATGACCCATATTAAATTTAACAACTTAAGCTTAAGTTGCATAAAATTGGCAGGAAACTACGTCCAAGCAAAGCAACCTCCAAGCCAGTCACCACACCAGTCACACGTTTGGCATCTACTTAAGGGATTTCAAAGATTCATGACAAAATCCAGCATTTTCTTGTCAGGATTCCTTATGTATGTAATGCTGTTTTGATTTAATTTAAAATTGAGTTAGCACTTTTCTAAGTCCTATATTTACTGTTGAATGATTGAGGATTTTTTTTTTGTTCCTTTCTAAAATACCTCCCCCCTGTTAGTACTATATTTCTTAAATAGGAATATTTAAATCGTTTGTACCTCCTCTCTTAAAACTTTTTTCTCCATATATGATCATTATTTTTCTTTTTGTTTTTGTCTCCAATTAAAAATTATTTTTGAACATTGTATAATAATTGCAGAAAATAATTTAGTGACATGGTAAAAACATTAAAAGCTTATTTTTTACCTGTCATTTTTTTTTCTAATGATTAGTCATAGTTTGGGGGCTATATGAACATTATTCAAATGAACTAATATTGACATTTTGGTTGATTGACTAAAATGAAATAATTACTTAGGCCTTTTTTGGCTGAAATGACAGGTGTCTTTTTTCCTTATAACGTTAGTAGATAAATATTTGCAAACATGCCTCAGCCACAGTGAGCTGCTCAGCTTCAGTTGGCAGTGTAGAAAAAGCCATAGAGACATTTCCATTTATTCCCCAAAACACTTTTATATTGGATATTCCAGGCTACATTAATTTGCATTATTACCTAGTACTATTGCTATTCAAAACATGTTGATAAAAAAATAATCAGCTGCCTTAATAGCCTTTTATTCCTTAACAAGTGCATTCCATGAGAACATATTTTTTTGAATCTATAGATTGATAGTTTGCTTGTTTTTGCCCTAATTTCAAACAACTAAATAACTTGCTTACTTTGTCATAAAATTTTAGATTATCGAACCTTAGATGATTATGGTATAAACAGTTCTCCCTTGAGTCTGAGCCCTAGCCTACAGCATTTTTGTTCTAAGGAAAAGACATAAAGGAACAAAAAGATGGGATGCTGGAAGCCTCATTTCTAAACAGATTCTGTATGTTTATTTCCTAAACTAGCCTCAGCCAATTGTTTAAACTTGAGTAGTTTTTGTATGCATATGCAGTTGATATGACCATTGGAAAGTTGCAGTTGTTTCCTGGAAGTAGTCTCACTATTGCTATTTTATTCTTTGAGTACTTCTCTACGTGTAGACATTGGCCCTTGAAAGTTAGCTGAGTCCTTGGTAAGACTGTTCCCACAAACTTCTGTTTAACTCTACAGAATTCTAAAGGAAGGAATTTGCCAGTTGTCACAAGAAAAAGCCAAGCATATTTCCCTTGAAAATCTCTCCATTTCAAATCTCACTGCATCAACAAAATTTAAAATATATTGCATTGAATTCTGCAAAGTGAAATATTTTAATATTTTTTGAGAAATACTTTTTAAATACAATTTGTTCTTTTATCTCTAGGTTCTAGTTTTGCACCATCTTCTACTATTTATGCAAATAATTCAGTTTCAAATTCAACGAATTTCAGTGGTTCACAACAGGTATAGTAGCTTTTATATTTATGCTTTTTATATAGATCAGATTTTTGAAGAATAGTATCAGGTTAATAAACTTTATTTAAAGTTAAGACAGCATTTCAGAGTAGTAAAGATTAGCTATCTAGATTCTTGGGATATGTATAATTATGGGTATTTTAGGTTTCCTGATTGCTAAAGCTTTACCTTTTAAACATTTAAGCCATGATTGTTTTAGTCATAAGAGGAAATGAGAAAATCTACTACATCCTTTCTGATTATCTTAAACCATAATAAATTAATTTTATTTTTTCTTAATAAAAATTATGAAAATTGATAGGTTGAACTATAAACAATAATCAGATTATGATTAGAGTATAGAGCATGTTTGGTCCAAACCCAAATCATTTTTTTCCAAAACAAAATGCATCTCAGACTCCATACAGCTTTTATTTTTTAGTTCTATTAATTTTTTGATAACTTTAGTTCCTACTCTCCTGAGAACTGTAATTTTTTGCTTTTTTTGCTATACCTGCTCCTAGAATTCCTTAGCCCTCCTAGTGATGTTTGCTTAATCATTTTGTGAGTTTTGAAACCTACGATTGTTTCTAGAATCATGTTAGAATTATATGTGGAGCAAGAAGCAATGTCTCTGAAAGGGTGAATCAGCATGGAGGGAGATGAATTTATGATATGTTCAGATACTTTCTTATTTTCTCCCTCTCAGTCATGTTCAGAGTAGTTCAGATGGAAGGATAGCTGATTTCATGGGTAAGCAATACACTATTTTACTCTTAACAGACTTGCTGGACTTCTGTATATTTTAAAATAAAAGTTATTGCACAAGCATTTGCTCTTTGGATTTACTGAAGGAATTATATTGCCTTCTCCTGTCAATTTTTATTAAGACAAGAGGCTAAGGGGAAAATTTAATGATTAAACAGTGGAATAATGTTAATAATATTTTTGACAAGATTAAACTGCTAATTTGGCATTAGTTTGAAAAATAGTTTCTTAAAACACTAAACATCAAGACCAGTATGTATGTTTTATTATAAAAAATTAAGAATTTTTGATAATCCAAGTAGCTTAGGTTCAGTCACTCGTTTATTAATACTTGAGTACCTGTTAGCCATTAGATTTTTTGACTATGCATTGAAGATTTGAGAATCATAAGTGAGTGTTCCCTGCTCTCTGAAAGGATCCAATCCTCCTGAAGACATAGATATGAAAATAATATGGACAAGGGGTAGAATATTTTAATATAATAATATACACTAGACAGAATGGAAGCATAAGAAAAAGACTGCTTTGTTCTACTTGGGAGGATTAAAAAATGTAATATGTAAAAGGATTTTGAAGGACTATTTAGATCATTCTAGGATTATTAAAAACTTTTAAGAAAAAGCAAGTGAGAGGAATTGATCCATTGGCTTTCCTTTTTCCTTATCAAATGATATAAACTAAATATTTGGAAACCTCACTAAAGATTTATTTAAGTCAAGGTCTCAGGTGGAATGTAGCCTGTGAGAAGCTGCGTAAGAAAATCTTTTAATCATTTTATTACAATTATCTCCTGCCAAGAAAACAAAATTATCAAGGGCAGCCTAAAAAGGGAATAAATACCACAATAATGCAGCCCAGGGTCTGTATGGAAGTGAAGGAAGGGCACACCTCCTTCTTGCCGGTGATTTTAGAAGATGAGATTGAATGCTGTGAATACAAGCATCTCCTTCTCTCGTCTTCAAGTGCATAAGATCTGACAATGTACACCCTTGGGTGCATAATTCAGAGTAGGGGAGTGAAGCATATATGATCTTTAGGTAGATTAAAATGCGTGTGCTTGACCTGGTTTGCAGAACCCCATATGGTATTTCATTACTGTGTGCATGTAGAAGATGCCCACAGAATGGTCTCTGCTTTTTAGGATCACCGTAAAGCTGTGGACTCCAGAACCAGTGGAGCCAGATAGTATTCTTTCCGTTACCTTGTGATTGCTCTTCTTTGGAGCATGCCAGAGGACAGTCTGTCTTTCACACACACACATCTCAATTGTTATTTCAGGATTATCCATCCTACACAGCCTTTGGCCAAAACCAGTATGCACAGTATTACTCTGCATCGACGTATGGCGCATACATGACATCAAATAACACAGCTGATGGCTCATCCTCCACGACCTCAACCTACCAGTTGCAGGAATCTCTCCCAGGACTGACTAGCCAACCAGGTACAGATCTTCATCCAGGTGAAATATTTTTTATATGTTTTGCTTATCTAATAATATGGAGAAAATGGACATTAAAAAAAATCTTTTTTAAAAAAGACTGAAAGCTCCCAGATAATTATGCTGGTGTTTAATCTGTGCTGGTACAGATTAGGTGAGGCTTTTCTGGCATTTCAGAAAACCCTTCTTTTATTAGTAGATGTGGGATAGGCAATTCTAATCTCAAATGACAGAATATGTATAAATATGAAGATAAAAAGGTAAGTGAATCTTTTTCCAGACTAATTATTTTGTGGAGATTTTAACAACATGGAAAAGTAGTACTATTATCTTCTTTGGGTAAAACTGATAATATTTCTTTTATGCTTGAGAAACTGACTTATTCACCTTATGAGTCATCAGTATCTCAAGCCAGTGAAGATTTCCTATATTCTTAGGATTTTATATATATCTTAGGATATTCATAGGGTCCTTGGTAGGTAATCTAATACCTTTGTCTGATAAACATATATTTAAAATCCATTATATTCTTCATTGCCAGAAGCTTATCTGTATTCTTACTAGAATTGTATTTGCTGACACATCTAACACTCGCCTTAACCTCCACCCAGCCTAAGTCCTGTGTTCCAATTCTGTCCTGATCCTCTTTGAGTAAATACTTAACATTTCATTAAGAGTCTTACATTAATTTAAAGAACGAATGATTTCAGAATCCTTGCTTAGCAAATGGTGGAAACACTTCAGGTGAGGAGATGTTTGATGTTCCCATCACACTGTAAAAGGTGTTTCTCACTGGTGAATATGTGGGGAAAACAAGGCAGGATAACTATTCAGAAGCAAAACCACAGGAGAAGTATCTGATCAAGACATCAGAAACTGAGTGATGAGACCAGCAAAGTGTTTTGGAACTTACTAGAATTGAGCAACCGGGAATGAAAACTATTTATACACTAAAAACTTTTTATGCTGAGTAGAACTTTGGATAGAAGATTGACTATTATCCAATGTCAATATGACCACAAGAGTTTCTCTGCAGGAAAGACACAGATGGGTACTTTCTATTATCTGAAGAATAATCAACTTTCAGAATCACTCTTTTATTTATATTAAAAATACTAAATGTAGACATGTAGGTATTCTGAGTATATGACTTTGAATGTAATACATTTGTATGTGACATTCTCATATTCACTATTAGAACACTGCAATTTCTTCAGCTTCCCATTGGTTGCTAATGCCAATGAATATAGTTTGACATAATTTTCAGATCTTACAAGACTTTCTGTTGAATTTAAAGAAGAAAGTATTTCTGTATGTAACCGTATCATTCGCTCAACCAAAAACATAACAATGCACGTGTCTGGATCTTTAAGAAATTCTGTGACCTCAGAGCTTTCTTCAAGACAGTTTTTAAGTCTGATTTTGCCTTTGCAGACTGGCATGTATCTGAAAAGTAAACAAGTTCACAACTATGGGATTTTTCTCTATTAGTGATGAAATCTGAGATATTTTGTTTAAGGGCATAAAGAGTATTTTCCATTGCCTGGCTCTGCATTTGGACTCAAAGCAGAGACCTAACAATTAAAATTTATGAAAACAGTTTTTCATAAATCTTTCCCTGTTGACTTCTCCCGTGTTTAAAATGGAAACATACGTTGTGTTCTATAAGAGACAGCTGGTTGCTCTGATTTAGCGATAAACCTAATGAAACAAAGTTGGATATGAATATCCAAAACTTAGAAGGTGCAGTTCTTCATTATGGCACTGATTAAAAGATAATTATTTAATCATGTGTAGTATTGGCTCAGGAAAAAGCCTAGGGCAATGGGTAATGACTGAGTTATTTGAAAATTACGAATAACATTCAGTTATTTATCAATACTTTACCTTACTAGGTAATTTGACAATGTATTTAAAGAAACATTAACATGCTGATTAAGAACAGATATTTTAGTTTATTATCTTTGAAAAGATATTTCTTTGCCTTTACCATAAAGTTTATCTTAGGTATTTGCATTCAGAATGTTTGATGATTGATTGGCACATTAAGCTTACTGATAGCTTTCTTTATAGCTCCTTTTTAAAATTTTAAACATTTTAAAAATTAAATATAACTAGCAATTTGTAACAGTATTCTGTACTCTGAGACCTTGAAAACATAGTACATTTGCTAGTTAAACTTTACAAATGCTGCAGAAAAGTAAAGGATATAGTAAGATCCCTTTACACTTTGAAAAGCCAATTTCTTCAGCAGAACCCAGTAGTCTTTCCAGGTTTTATGGCATTTTACATAAGGACAGGAAGGAAAGCAAAGTGCTAATTCATTTCATTGAAGCCAACAAGAAGATTTAGATGGAAAGGGCTAACCACATTTAAATTCTCTGCCAATTTGCATTTTTCCTACCTACATTGTTACTGTACCCTAATGCAATTGCCTGAGTGAAATTGACAGAGGCACTGGAATTAACAGCTTTCTCCTTTAAAAAAAAAAAGTCAACAAGTGTTTAATGATCAATTGAGCTCAAATTTCTGGTTTTAACCTTTATCAGAAGAAAGGCTAGAACCTTGAGAAGATACGGAGGTCAGTTCAGTTCCATCTGAAGAAGCCAAATATAGCATGTGCCCGTTTAGGATCTGTCCTTTTACTTTGATGCTCTTTCGATGAATTCCTTTGCCCTCTGTCTCACAGAAATTGTATAAAGTCTATATACTCTTTTGATCAGTAGAAACACATACAGGTTTGACCTCTTTGTAGTCTGAACAGTCTGTTGCTATTTAGGGGAGGAGGTATTACCTAGTGGTTAAAGCAGGAATTCTGGAATCATACCAGCATTTCACATACAAGCCATTTCATCTTGGTTAGTTAACTGAGTTCCACATGTCTCCAGTTTTCCCACTCTTAAAAGAGGATAATGAAAGACCAAATTCACTAGGTTGAAGTGAGATTTTAGTCATGTGTGTGTGTAAAGAATGTTTCACAATAAAGAGCTCTGGAAAAATCAGCAAGAAGGATAACCCACTTTTTTAAATTATCCAGGGATTTAAACAGTTACTTTGTAAAAAAGAAGATACTAACTGAGCAAGAAACAAAAGTATTCTACATCATTACTCATTAAGAAAATGCTAATTAAAACGGCAGTGAGATATACTATACCCCGATAGCTGCTAAAATAAAAATGACTAACCAAGAATTGACAGGGATGTAGAGAACTAGAACTCTCGTTGCTGGTAGGAGAGTGAATTAATACAACCACTTTGGAAAAAGGTTCTCAGTGTCTATGCCTTCCCTCTGACTCATCAGTCCTGCTGCCAAATATATACAGATAGGGATATGCTAGGCATACAGATAGGGATATGGTGGGAATGGGAGCTTATGTCCAGAGATACAAACAAGAATGTTAATAACAGCTTTATTCAGAGTTGCCTAAAATTACAAATAACCCAAATATTTGTCAACAGAATGGATAAAGCATAGTATATCATGAAGTTCTAGCCATATTGAGGAAAAAACAGACTGCTCCAGGCTACAGTGTGGGGAATCTCAGATACAATGAGCAGTGCTTTAGCCAAACACTTATTCTAGTAAACTTTTTGAAAAAGAAGGTGTCTGGGACTTCCCTGGTGGCTGAGTGGTAAAGAATTTGCCTGCCAGTGCAGAAGACACGGGTTATAGCTCTCGTCTGGGAAGATCCCATGTGCCACAGAGCACCTAAGCCCATGCACCACAGCTATAGAGGTTGTGCTCAGGAGCCTAGGAGCTGAAACTACTGAGCCCACATGCCACAACTGTTGAAGCCTGCATGCCCTAGAGCCTGTGCTCTGCCATAAGAGAAGCCACCTCAATGAGAAGCCCTCACACAGCAACTAGAAAGTAACCCCTGCTCCCCATAACCAGAGAAAAGCCCAGGCAGCAACAAAGACCCAGCACAGTCAAAAAATAAATAAATAAAATAGAAAAAAAAAGTGCATGACACATACTAAGAGTTTAATGAATGTGGAGCCATCCTTCATAGTTTTCTTCAAAGGCTGTGTCTTTACTTTCATCAGAAACACTTTTGTCCATATTTTGTCCAAATTCTTAGAGTCCTTTCAAGATCTTTCAGTAACTTAGAATCATTGATATCAAGTCCTCCTTCTGTTGAGAGTGAGACACTTCCTGTGACCAGTTTTTTTTCCTTTCTCCTTCTACTCTTCTGACCCCCTTGTCGTCATAGCTGCTGGCTTCCAGTTCCTTTGAGTAGCTGAGTTGTTCCTGCCAAATTCCATTGTATGGATCCAGTCAACAATCAACCACCCATAACTGATGACAGTCATTTTAGGCTTTTGCAAGATTTTGTCCTTTCACCTCTTGCACTGTTGCAGGAACAAAACTGCCTGATGAGAGTTAACTTCTAAAAAGTTGATCTGTAATGGATAGAAAGACAGGTTTTATAGAATGTCAACCAAAAATTGGTTTTCATTATAAGCTTAACATATGTGAGTTAATTTGAATCAGTATTTTACTTGAAAAAGAACATTTGATTTTTAGGACATAGTAAGGCAATGGCAGCCCACTCCATTACTCTTGCCTAGAAAATCCCATGGACAGAGGAGCCTGATAGGCTACAGTCCGAGGGGTCGCAAAGAGTCAGACACGACTGAGCGACTTCACTTTCACTTTTCAGTTTCCTGCATTGGAAAAGGAAACGGCAACCCACTCCAGTGTTCTTGCCTGGAGAAGCCCAGGGACGGGGGAGCCTGGTTGGCTGCCGTCTATGGGATCGCACAGAGTCGGACACAACTGAAGCGACTTAGCAGCAGCAGCAGCAGCAACCTTAGAAAAATTCTGTTTTATAAAAATAACTGAAAATAGAAAACATTTTGTGTGATTTTTAAAAAATTAGTTGTGTTTAAATACTCCAAACCTCCTTTAATGTCTGCACAAGTAAGCTGAAACATGATTTACTATGACATCGAGCTGTAGTCAGCATTCATAGCTAAAGAATCTTTTGTTCTGTTATTTACTCTCATACATTTGATAACAAAAACCCATGCAAGGAACTGTGCTATGAGTGTTTTAAGAGCAAATAGTATTTGGAGCACAGACATTTCTTTGATGCTGCCCTGACATGCACAATGTTTCCCAAAGAAAACATTTGACCATTAGAAATTATTAGAGGTTAGCTTTGTAAAAATTATTTACTTAGAATTTCTCAGAAAAAAATATTACGTATGTTTTATCTAGTTTGTTCAGATGTGTTTGTTTAGATTAGTAACTGCTTGGCTGTTCTTGTAATTATTTTACTTTAATTTTTGTGATAAGGCATGAGAATCATGGAGAAGGAAATGGCAGCCCACTCCAGTATTCTTGCCTGGGAAATCCCATGGACAGAGGAGACTGGTGGCTACAGTCCATAGGATCAGAAAGAGTCAGACATGACTCAGCAACTAAACAGCAACAACAACAAGAACAGGAGAGTCATAACATCTTTATATTTAAAACTGTGTAACTTTTTCCATTGGATTCTCCTAGACATTTTAACTTTATGCAAATGATTTAAATTAAGTGTAAATTAGATTTACCTCAGTAATAAAAGGTAGCTGCTATTACTGATGTTTTAATATACAAAGAAACTAAGATTCAGAGAGACTGAATAAAACACTTGAAGTCGTACGGTAAGTTGAACTCTTGTTACTTGTGAGGTTTTACTGTACCTCGCTGTTGCCTCAGTTTATCTCAAAACCTTCCTCCCAGATCTGCCACTGCTCCATGCTCTCCACCTCATAAGGTGCTCCATCACTTAGCTTTAGACATGTCAGACTTTCAGGTATCTCTGGGACATGCAGAACCCAAACATAAAGTTGAAATGTAGGATTTGACCCAGTATGATGTATGCATCTTCGAGTAGAAAGTGACTGACCTATGAGAGGGTTAGATTGCCCACATAGTGTGGAGTGGGGAAAATGATCAAAAGATAGAACCACTAAATCCCAGCATGTGAGGAATGGGAGGAAGAAAAGGAGTCCGAGTCTCCTAGACAGAGAAGGACTCATGGAAAAAATTCTAGAAGATTCTAGCAGGGTATCAGCTACTAAGTGGTTCTGAAGAGGTGGTGTTTAAGAGGATCGATCATATGTAGCACAGAGATCCAGGAAGGTAAGGACTGGGTCTATTTATTATTGTGTGTGTCATTTAAGTGGCTTTTGGAGACTCTGGGTAAGAATAGTTTTGTTAGAGTTTTGGTAAACGAAAGCTGGATTATGACAAATGAAATGTCAGAAAGTAGAGACAAATGTGACATTCAGTTCTGTAGCCAGTGACTTCAGTCTATACTAGCTCCATTGCAGGGGCCTAGTAGGCACATGTACCTACTACAGATCCAAATCAGCTCTTAGTGTCATATACACACGGGATTTCAAAGACTTAGTGTGAAAAAGAAATTATGTAAAACATGCCATGTTCATATTTATTATATGTTGAAATGATAATGTTTTGAATATATTAGAGCAATTAACATGTAGGAATAAAAATAATTTTACATGTTGCTTTTTACATTTTTTTAAAATGCAGCTTCTAGAACATTTAAAATTATATGTGTGGTTACATTCATGGCTCATATTATATTTCTATTGGACAGGACTAGTATGCCCTGTTCTTTTAAGAGAAGATCCTTTAAAAAGAAAAGATAGCAAGTAAATAGTTTCTATAGATGCAAGGTTAAATGGAAGGACTTTTTAATTTGTCTGTGCCTGAACCACCCCCTCACCCCAGGAAAGGGAGAGGTTGAAGGGAAGAGATTTCCCGGTAGCTGAGGCTCAGAAGTCATACTTGCACGTGGAGGGATGGGATCTTCTCTTCTGACATGAGGGGTTGAGAACAGATCTGCTGCTAAGTTGCTTCAGTCGTGTCGAACTCTGTGCGACCCCACAGACGGCAGCCTACCAGGCTCCCCCGTCCCTGGGATTCTCAAGGCAAGAACACTGGAGTGGGTTGCCATTTCCTTCTCCAATGCATGAAAGTGAAAAGTGAAAGTGAAGTCGCTCAGTTGTGTCTGACTCTTTGAGACACCATGGACTGCAGCCTACCAGGCTCCTCCATCCATGGGATTTTCCAGGCAAGAGAACAGATCTAAATTTAGATAAGTATTTAGGTGGTGATAGAGACAGGCAAGTTGAGAGCATCTGGAGTACAAAAGGTGTTCAGGTTTAATAGCTCACATAGATCGAATCTAGGAGAAAATGATGTGACCTGCAAAATTTTTTGACTAAATTAGGATTTTTGTGTATTTGGGATTATATCTTTTCTTTCTTTCTTTTTTTTACTCATAAGGAGCTTTTTGTTAAGATAATTCATAATGAAGACTTACACCTGATCTAAAAATAAAGTGCTATTCTTGACACAATTTATGTTATTTACAGGAGAGTTTGATACTGTGCAAAGCCCCTCCACACCCATCAAAGATCTTGATGAGAGAACCTGCAGGAGTTCTGGGTCAAAGTCCAGAGGAAGAGGCCGGAAAAATAATCCCTCCCCGCCTCCTGACAGTGACCTGGAGGTATGCTGACTTATCTTTAAGAGACGTAATAGATGTTTTATTCTGTTGGATATGTTCTATACTTTATAGTTTCATGAAGTTTCAAACTTAAAAGAAAAGGACGTATAATGAAATGAGTGGACTTACATGGAAGCTGGCATTTCACAGCTCTAAAATTGGAGATATCATCCATTATAATACAAAATTGAAGACAGTAACTTAAAAATGATGCTTTACAAATTCCAGGCTGGAGATAGTTGGATCTTTTGATACAAAAGGCACAAATAGAAAATTATTATTTAAAAATAAAGCCATTGTGCAATAAGAAACGCTCTATTTGGGAGTAGTAGGGTGATGAAAGGTGTTCATATAGGTCAGTAAATTTTAAAAGATAAAATTAATCTGTATGGAAAGGAAAGGTGGTCATTGGATAATGAGAAAAATTCTAATCATTTGGTACATATGGTAAAATGTTTATATCTGTGACATTTTTTCAAGCTGGGATGGATCTCTTGAAATATATTCATACTAAGCAGGCTGATTTTAATTACAAAACATCAGAAGAAACTGTTCTTAACCATAATGTGCTACTTCTTATATAACTGAGTGTTTTAATTATGAAAAAAATTTACTCTTCAGATTTAGTAAGGTCAAGGAATAGTCATTGTACCACTTCCTAAGACATCACTTCCTTGATGTTTTCAGCTAAAAAAGATGCACAACTTGAAAGATGCGAGTTAAGTTTTACTGGGGGCAAAATGAGGACTGCAGCCCGGGAGGCAGCATCTCAGATAGCTCTGAGAGACTGCTCCGTAGCGGCAGTGGGGGAAGGTCAATATATAAGGTTTTGGTGAAGGGAGAGTTCAATACCATTAAGCACTCATTTTACAAAAGGTTTTTTGTTAGTCATAAGGATCTGATGTCACCATGAAGGGATTTAGTGCTTCTCTAGACATGCTCAAAATTCTCTAAGCCAGGCTTCAACAGTATGTGAACCGTGAACTTCCAGATGTTGAGGCTGGATTTAGAAAAGACAGAGGAACCAGAGATCAAATTGCCAACATCCACTGAATCATCGAAAAAGCAAGAGAGTTCCAGAAAAACATCTACTTCTGCTTTATTGACTATGCCAAAGCCTTTGACTGTGTGGATCACAACAAGAGATGGAAATACCAGACCACTGGACCTGCCTCCTGAGAAATCTGTATGCAGGGCAAGAAGCAACAGTTAGAACTGGACAAGGAACAACAACTGGTTCCAAACTGGGAAAAGAGTACATCAAGGCTGCATATTGTCACCCTGCTTATTTAACTTACATGCAGAGTACATCATGAGAAACGCAGGACTGGATGAAGCACATACTGGAATCAAGATTGCCAGGAGAAATATCAATAACCTCAGATATGCCAATGACACCACCCTTATGGCAGAAAGTGAAGAAGAACTAAAGAGCCTCTTAATGAAAGTTAAAGAGGAGAGTGAAAAAGTTGGCTTAAAGCTCAACATTCAGAACATGAAGATCATGGCATCTGGTCCCATCACTTCATGGCAAATAGATGTGGTAACAGTGGAAACAGTGTCAGACTTTATTTTTTGGGGCTCCAAAATCACTGCAGATGGTGATTGCAGCCGTGAAATTAGAAGACACTTAATCCTTGGAAGGAAAGTTATGACCAACCTAGATAGTATATTGAAAAGCAGAGATATTACTTTGCCAACAAAGGTCCGTCTAGTCAAGGCTATGGTTTTTCCAGTGGTCATGTATGGATGAGAGAATTGGACTGTGAAGAAAGCTGAGTACTGAAGAATTGGTGCTTTTGAACTGTGGTATTGGAGAAAACTCTTGAGAGTCCTTTGGACTGCAAGGAGATCCAACCAGTCCATTCTAAAGAAGATTGGTCCTGGGTGTTCTTTGGAAGGACTGATGCTAAATCTGAAACTCCAATCCTTTGGCCACCTGATGCAAAGAACTGACTCTTTGGAAAAGACCCTGATGCTGGGAAAGATTGAAGGTGGGAGGAAAAGAGGACAACAGAGGACAAGATGGTTAGATGGCATCACTGACTCGATGGACATGAGTTTGGGTAAACTCCGGGAGTTGGTGATGGACAGGGAGGCCTGGAGTGCTGCAGTCCATGGGGTTGCAGAGAGTCAGACATGATTGAGCGAATGACTGAACTGAACTGAACATGAGGAGATACAAAGATTGAGGCCATAAAATCTGTTCCTAAAAATATCCAACTATCTAAAAACCTGTCCCACCAGATTCCCTGGAGCGCAGGTTGCCTCATTCCACCTGAACTCCCTCAGAGGTTGTTGAAGGCCAACAGCTTATAGCAGCCTGGGGTTCAGTCTCTGTAGAGGCAGATGGCAAATGCTTTTGTTGTCCAGTCGTTGGCAGTGCTCTTAGTAAGTGCCAGTTTGTGGTTGACAATGTGAACAACAACAGTAGCAGATTAAAATGCCTTCAGGAAGGTAGAAGGTGAGATAGATGAGTGGGCTGGGCTAGGGAGCCTGCAGATTTTGAAGAAGTGGAAGCACTGGCCAGTCTCAAGGGTCTCCTACATCACTGCCCCATGGAAGGTTAGCCAGCATTGCTACAGATTGGAAGTTTGTCCACTGCAGTCAGAACCCTGAACTTTGCGAGAAGTCTAATCTCAAAATGTTGATCAATCATTTGAAATCTTTCAAAACAGTGCACAGGCCAAACAACATATCTTATCACCTAATGTGACCCAAAGGTCCACACTTTACAATTTGTATTTAAGGATTGCTCATTGATTCTTTTAAATATTTTTAAAATTTTAATTCTTAAAGTAAAATAGCATATATTGTTTGATGCTGTTTTCACAAATGTATATTTGCAATACTGAAAAAAGAGCTACCTAAATGCAGTGATGGTAGTTACTACCTAAATATAGTAAGCTAAAAGATGATTTCCATTTTGCTTTTCCTTCTGAGTCCCTGATTCTTTTTTTAAAACAATAAACCATGATTATTACTTTTTTAATCAGAAAAAAATGAATTCTTTGCATGAATTGCTAAACTTCATCATCTAAAATTTTGTAAAAGCACACTTTTATCATAAAATCCAAATGTGTCTTTTTGGAAATTAAGTGCAAGTAAATATTTGGATGAATTCTTTCAAATTAGGACATCAGAATTAAGCTTATTATATTTATTTGTCACTCTTCCTTCTAGGTTTTACAGGAAATAAATCTGGCAAATTTGGGGGAAAAAATAATAGAGTAGCATTTTTTGTTCAGCCACTAAGTTGTGTCCAAGTCTTTGTGACCCCATGAACTGCAGCACACCAGGCTTCCCTGTCCTTCATTGTCTCCCAGAGTTTGCTCAAACTCATGTACATCGAGACAGTGATACCAACCAGCCATCTCATCCTCTGTTGGCCCCTTCTTCTCCTGCCCTCAGTCTTTCCCAGCATCAAGGTCTTTTCCAATGAGTCGGCTCTTTACATCATGTGGCCAAAGTATTGGAGCTTCAGCTTCAACATCAGTCCTTCCGATGAGTATTCAAAATTGATTTCCTGTAGGATTGACTGATTTGATCTCCTTGCTGTCCAAGGGACTCAGTTTTCTATACGGTAGTGTCAAGATTATAGCCAACAATAAAGCAAAATGCTTTCTGCCTCTATAAAGAGATTTCTCTTTCCTTAGAACTTGATGGTTCTCTGATATTTATCTTTTTCTCCAGCGTGTGTTTGTCTGGGACTTGGATGAAACCATCATTGTTTTCCACTCACTGCTTACAGGATCTTATGCCCAGAAGTATGGCAAGGTAAGGATTCAAGAAACTTTATCCCAAGACACCTTGTTAGAATTTTATTTTGAATAAATGTAAAAGCCATTTAAAAATGCATTGGAGTGTTTTTATTGCAGCCTATCAAATCTGCTCTTAATTATTTATTTCTAGTAGCTCATTGTTATTCAGCATGAACTAAAAAATTTTATAAAACATAATTTAAAATTGTATTCTTTTTTCCTTCTTCATTATAACTTTGAGTTTTCTACATGAGAAACCAAGCTTCTTACTCCAACATAGTTATTTTAGAAAATGTTTTCATAAATTGAAATGGACTTTAAACATCATGAAATGTATATTATCTTCTAATACGGGGAACTTTAAGAAATTGTTTGAATTAGCTTGTTGCACCAAATGTTGCTATGAAATGGCATTTGAAATAAGTAATCTTTTGTCTGTCAGGTCCTTCGGATTTATGAATATAATTATTTTTTGGTAACTTTGAGGAAGCATATTGTAGTGACTGAGGGTAATATGCCTTCACACACAAATATTGAGACAGATGATCTCATTACTTTCCTTTGTCTTTTGCTATTATTTTTATAGTTCATTTGCTTCTTGTACCAGTGTTGTTTTATAGGCATGTGAGGTTGTTTCAAAGACTGATGCACCTGCAACAGACTTTTCAGCTGGAAACACCATTTGAGTCTTTAATTCTGTAGGACTCATAGTCTAACAAGAGTCAGTTCACAGCATGGCCTGCCTTTGATCACTTTAGTCAAAGTTGTAGCTGACCGGTCCCTTTTCATATGATGCAGAAGTGTCCCCTTAAATCTTTACAGTGTGACACTATTTTACAGGGTCTCACGTCAGCTCAACATGCAGTGTTTAACAACTTTGTTAAGCTTTGTCTTGTTGTTGTTGTTGTTGTTGTTCAGTCACTCAGTCATGTTCAACTCTTTGTGACCCCATGGACTGCTTTATGCCAGGCTTCCCTGTCCATCACCATCTCCTGGGGCTTGCTCAAACTCATGTCCATTGAGTCTGTGATGCCAACTTCTAGTGATAAATTAATTTCACTAAAACATTACCTCCTAAATTGCACTCTTAGTGAATCTGCAGTGAATTATAGTATAGGTAATGAAAGTTGCCCCCACAGTCAGTCTCTCTGATCAGGAAGCTTCCATAAGCCTCTTATCCTTCTCCATCAGAGGGTAGACAGAATGAAAACCACAATCACAGAAAACTAATCAAACTGATCACATGGACCACAGTCTTGTCTAACTCAATGAAACTATGAGCCATGCCGTGTAGGGCCACTGAAGACAGACGGGTCCTAGTGGAGAGGTCTGACAAAACGTGGTCCACTGGAGAAGGGGATGGCAAGCCACTTCAGTATTCTTGCCTTGAGAACCCCACGAATAGTATGAAAAGGCAAAAAGATATGACACTGAAAGATGAACTCCCCAGGTTGGTAGGTGCCCAACATGCTACTGGAGATCAGTGGAGAAATAACTCCAGAAAGAATGAAAGGATGGAGCCAAAGCAAAAACAACATGTGTTGTGGATGTGACTGTTGATAGAAGTAAGGTCCTATGCTGTAAAGAGCAACATTGCATAGGAACCGGGAATGTTAGGTCCATGAATCAAGGTAAATTAGAAGTGCTCAAACAGGAGATGGCAAGAGTGAACATCAACATTTTAGGGATCAGTGAACTAAAATGGACTGGAATGGGCAAATTTAATTCAGATGACGATTATATCTAGTACAGTGGGCAAGAATCTCTTAGAAGAAATGGAGTAGTTCTCATAGTTAACAAAAGAGTCTGAAATGCAGTTCTTAGGTGCAGGCTCAAAAATGACAGAATGATCTGTGTTCGTTTCCAAGGCAAACCATTCAATATCACAGTAATCCAAGTCTATGCCCCAAGCAGTAAGGCTGAAAGCTGAAGTTGAACGGTTCTATGAAGACCTACAAGACCTTTTAGAACTAACACCCCAAAAAGATGTCCTTTTCATCATAGTGACTGGAGTGCAAAAGTAGGAAGTCAAGAAATACCTGGAGTAGCAGGCAAATTTGGCCTTGGAGTACAAAATGAAGCAGCACAAAGGCTAACAGAGTTTTGCCAAGAGAACGCATTGTCATAGCAAACACCCTCTTCCAACAATACAAGAGAAGACTCTACACATGGACATCGGCAGATGGTCAGTACTGAAATCAGACTGATTATATTCTTTGCAGCCAAATTTGGAGAAGCTTTGTACAGTCAGCAGAAAACAAGACCAGGAGCTGACTCTGGCTCAGATCATGAACTCCTTATTGCAAAATTCAAATCTTAAAGTAAAGAAAGGAGGGAAAACCACTAGACCATTCAGGTATGACCTAAATCAAATCCCTTATGATTATACAGTTGAAATTACAAATAGATTCAAGGGATTAGATCTGATAGAGTGCCTGAAGAACTATGGATGGAGGTTCGTGACATTGTACAGGAGGCATTGATCAAGACTGTCCCCAAGAAGAAGAAATGCAAAAGGCAAAATGGTGGTCTGAGGAGGCCTTACAAAGAGCTGAGAAAAGAAGAGTAGCAAAAGGCAAAGGAGAAAAGGAAAGGTATACTCCCTTTGAATGCAGAGTTGCAAAGAATAGCAAGGAGAGATAAGAAAGCCTTCCTCAGTGATCAATGCAAAGAAATAGAGAAAAACAATAGAATGGGAAAGACTAGAGATCTCTTCAAGAAAATTAAGGATACCAACAGAACATTTCATGCAAAGATGGGCACAAAAAGGACTGAAATGGTAGGGACCTGACAGAAGCAGAAGATATTAAGAAGAAGTGGCAAGAATACACAGAAGAACTCTACAAAAAAGATCTTCATGACACAGGTAACCATGATGGTGTGATCACTCACCTAGAGCCAGGCATCCTGGAATGTGAAGTAAAGTGGGCCTTAGGAAGCATCACTACGAACAAAGCTAGTGGAGATGATGGAATTCCAGTGGAGCTGTTTCAAATCCTAAAAGATGATGCTGTTAAAGTGCTACACTCAGTATGCCAGCAAATTTGGAAAACTCAGCAGTGGCCACAGGACTGGAAAATGTCAGATTTCATTCCAATCCCAAAGAAGGGCAATGCCAAAGAATGTTCAAATACTGCACAATTGCACTCATCTCACAAGCTAGCAAAGATGCTCAAAATTCTCCAAGCCAGGCTTCAACAGTACATGAACTGTGCACTTCTAGATGTTCAAGCTGGATTTAGAAAAGACAGAGGAACCAGAGATCAGATTGCCAGAATCTACTGGTTCATAGAAAAAGCAAGAAAATTCTGGAAAAACATCTTCTGCTATATTGATTACACCAAAGCCTTTGACTATGTAGATCACAACAAACTGGAAAATTCTTCAAGAGATGGGAATACCAGACCACCTGACCTGCCTTCTGAGAAATCTGTATGCAGGTCAAGAAGCAACAGTTAGAACTGGACATGGAACAACAGACTGGTTCCAAATCCGGAAAGGAGTATGTCAAGGCTGTATATTGTCGCCCTGCTTATTTAACTGATATGCAAAGTACATCGTGCAAAATTCCAGGCTAGATGAAGTGCAAACTGGAATCACAATTGCCGGGAGAAATATCAATGACCTCAGATATGAGGATGACACCATCCTTATGACAGAAACTGAAGAAGAACTAAAGAGTCTCTTGATGAAAATGAAAGAGGAGAGTGAAAAAGCTGACATCTGGTCCCATCACTTCATGGCAGATAGATGGGGAAACAGTGGAAACAGTGAGAGATTTTATTTTTGGTGGGCTCCAAAATCACTGCAGATGGTGACTGCAGCCATGAAATTAAAAGACACTTGCTCTTTGGAAGAAAAGCTATGACCAACCTAAACAGCATATTAAAAAGCAAAGACATTACTTTGCCAACAAAGGTCCATCTAGTCAAAGCTATGGTTTTTCCAGTAGTCATGTATGGATGTGAGAGTTGAACCATAAAGAAAGCTGAGCGCTGAAGAATTGATGCTTTTGAACTGTGGTATTGGAGAAGACTCTTGAGAGTCCCTGCAAGGAGATCCAACCAGTTTATCCTAAAGGAAATCAGTCCTGAATATTCATTGGAAGGACTGATGCTGAAGCTGAAACTCCAATACTTTGGCCACCTGATGTGAAGAACTGACTCATTTGAAAAGACCCTGATGCTGGGAAGGATTGAAGGTGGGAGGAGAAGGGGACGACAGAGGGTTAGATGGTTGGATGGCATATCCAACTCAATGGACATGAGTTTGAACAAGCTCCGGGAGTTGGTGATGGACAGGGAAGCTTGGCGTGCTACAGTCCATGGGTTCGCAAACAGCTGGACATGACTGAGCGACCAAATTGAACTGAATGAAAGTTGCTAAACAGATGAAAGGTAACAATTTTGTATAATGACCATTTCGAAAAGGGAGTCTTGCACAGAGTTATGGTCGAGAATGAATGAATTTGTGGTTGCTGGGGGGGAAGGATAGGGGGAAAGGATAGTTAGGGAGTTGAAGATGGCCAGTACACACTGATGTATTTAATGGATAACCTAGAAGGACCTACTGTATAGCACAGGGAACTCTGTTTATGTGGCAGCCAGGATGGGAGGGGAGTTTGTGGGGAAATGGATACATGTATATGTCTGGCTGAGTCCCCTTTGCTGTTCACTTGAAACTATCACAGCATTGTTTGTTAATTGGCTATACCCCAATACAATAAAATGTTAAAAAAAAATAACAGACTCTATATGCAAAACACAAAAGCAAAAGGAGTCTTAGCCCCTTTATCACAATCATTATTATCTTAATTCAGTGGTCTCCAGGATGGATGCTTATGTGTCACACACACACAAGGTGTTTCATTGAGATAAAGAGAAAATATATTGACGTGTGTATGTATACACACACATTTATGCCCCACAATTTCTACTGTTGTCTGTTTCACCACGCAGGTTCATTATAAATACATGTAAATGATTACAACTTTAAAAATATGTATGTGATTTATAAATAAATTAACTATATATGAATTTGGGGTACACACTCAAATTCTGTTACTGATAGAACATATAGTGTAAAAAGTTTCCAGACAGCAATTGAAAGCATTTTCTTCTGCAATAATTTTAGCTTGTGTGGAATATGCAGTAAATCCTGTTGAATTGATTGCAGTATTTATATGCTGTTTCATATTAGATAAATGTTTACAATTAACAGTCTAACTTGAACACACAAATTCAAATAAAGTTCCCTTCAAAATAGTCACATTAGAGGCTGTACCTAAATACCTGTATTGCTTCCATTGTGCCAAATAAGTGGTGGAACTCATCTTTTGGAATTATCTTTAGATTTCTAAAATATTTCCTGATTTCAAACCTTTATCCTTTTGTGGTAATCATGATCTTTAGAAATAGGAGAATAATTTGAACCCAAGGCAATAAATAAAGAACACAGTTAAAATGTCTCTCTCTATATATATATATGTATATATATGTATGTATTTTTTTTCTTTTTATCAAAAATATTATAAAGTTTTTACCATGCCAGAACTGAGCACAGACTTCCATTTGGGATAAGAAGGAGCTCCAATAAAGTAGCAAAAAAAAAAGAACATCATTTTAAAAAAAAAGAACATCAAATAATGAGGCTGCTTTTCTTGCATGACTCAGAAACTGGCTCTAAGAGCAGTTCCAAAAGCAGCCTTCTCCTGCTTTCTTCAGCAGTGACATGTCACTGAAATAATCATCACCTCCCGGGATAGCCCCCTGGTCATACAGCATTTATTTCACAAACAAATTCCATTATTTTAAAGTATTATCAAAATGCTTTGTTCATATAGAAAACAGAGACATTCTCTATGCCTACAGAGGCTTAAAACAGCATAACTTGCAGAGTAGGCAGGGCAAAGTGATGGAAAAAAGGGCACCACTGATTATTTAATACCCATGATATGCCAGGAGTTAAGCGTCACAAACATTTTAAGGGGTGGGTTGTTCTCCCCAGTCTGTACATGAGGAAAAATGCTCAGAGAGGGAATAAGATGTGTGCAAAGTCACAGAGCCAGACAATGGCAGAGATGAGGCCTGGGGCTCTGGACATTTGACCCCAAACCCCATGTTGTTTCTGCTAATAGAATATCACATGGCATAGACAAGTAAGCTACCATGAACACAATATACAAGTGACATTTCCTGAAACAAGGACGGGCAATTAAGTATGTATAGGCAGTTGTGTGAGTTCTCCTTTAAGTTGGAATAATTCTAATTATCTTGTCTCAGATCACTGGGATCGTTTTCCATCAAAAGGAAAAACTTAAGAAATATTCAGTGAAATAGAATGTCCGTACAGTGGTACAGAACAGCAAAAGGATCAGGGGCATGTTGGAAAGGTGTGGGAAGATAAGCCTACCTTTCTACCTGCCACATGGTAGCACCTGTGTTTGGTATTTCACAAGTAGTAAGGATTGAGGCTAATGACAAGAGCCTGTGAGTTGGACAAACCTAACTTTGAAAGCCCAGTGCTGATGCTTACAGCTTTCTGATCTTGGGAAAATTAATTCTTCATTCTCAATTTCTGTAAAATGGGAATAATATTGTCTTATAGTGAATGAGAAAGAGATAACATGTTAACAGCTTAGCAGAACATTTGATGTGAATTGTTGCTCAAAAAATTGTAACTGTGATTAGTCATTTTTACAAATGTTACCCAATTTAATGCTCATAACCCACTCTGCTGTAATTTATTGTGAGCCAAGTTCTGTGGATGAGGAAACTGGGTTTTTAGGGTTTGAGAAAATCAACCAAGGTCACAGAATGTTAAATGCTGGTACAAATATTGGAACCAGGTCATTCTCATAACACAGCTTTGTCCCTAATACTGTTCTCTGCTACAGGAAGGGGACCTGCTGTAGCTGACCATGTTGAATAATGGTTTACTCAGGGAAATTTGAAAAAATTAGAGTGAAAATGTTTTTACGCTCAATATTTTCCAATCAAAATGAAAATACCTTTATTGAGTTCCATGAAAAACAACTTAGATGACTTTGTTTATTGAATTATTGCTTATTTATTTTTAAAAGTAATTTGGTCATTGACACTTTTTCTTTTTTTTTAATTTTTCTTTTTTTTTTACAGTAGGTTCTTGTTGGTTATCTCTTTTAAATATAGCACTGTATACATGTCAATCCCAAGTTCCCAATCTATCCCCCCACCCTTCCCCTGCTGGCAGGGGGGAACCATAAGTTGGTTCTCTAAGTCTGTGAATCTATTTCTGCTTTGTACATTAGTTCATTTGTATCATTTCTTTTTAGATTCCATACAGAATTGATATCATATCATAATTATTGACATTTTTCTTAATATCAGTAAGGAAATTGGTATTGTAGTCTAGCTAGTAAGACATTAATATCTTGGCATATTAAGAAGTGGCTTAATAAGGAATGTTGTTTTATCAGACCCTACTTCTGAAGCTGGGGACCACATGCAGCTCAGGAGACATTTGAAGGGGACAGAGAGGACATTGGGTCGTCTCAGCTCTACTACACACTAGAGCTCCAAGAACAACTGTGTTCATCTAACAAATATTTACTTATCAACAAATATTTACTCAACAGAGGCACACATGCTTCCTGCTCTCATGGAGCTTACAAGCAAGTGAAATTATTTGAGATTGTGGTAGCTGCTTTGAAGACAGTAAAAACTAGATCAGATAGAAATTGACAGGGGAAGGGAGGTGACATTGATACTGAGACCTGAATTACAAGAAGGCGCTGCGTACAGATTAGGTGGGGAAGGAGCGCGGTGGGGCCAGTTCCAGGCAGAGGACACAGAAGGGCCCTGAGGCGGGAACAATCTCCCAGTGTTCCAGGAATATAAAGGAGCAGTGTGACTGGAAGGGTGTATACAAGGGGGAGAAACACAAGATGAAAGCAGAAAGGCAGGCAGGGGGCCGCAGCAGCTCCCCCGTAAGGCGTTTGGGATTTATTTAGGTGCAGTGGAAGTTGTTGTAGGGTTTTAGATTGACTTGGGACCTGGTGGTTTAAGATCGACTGCTGTGTGGAGAAAAGAGTTCAGAGGAGCTCGGGTGAACCCCAGGAGATGATTTTGAAGGCTGCTGACTTTAACAAGGCTTCTCGAACAAATGTGAACCATAGTGAGCCTCAGAGTTTGTAAAACAGAAATGGCTGGTCCCACCATCAGAGTTTCTGATCTTTTAGTCTGAGGGGTGGGAGCCTAAGACTTTTTGTCTTTGGACTGAATTTCAATAAGGTTGCTGAAGGTCTTATTAAATGCTTTACTATCTCCTTGGCTTTCACCGCCCCCCACCACCACCCTATGTGGTGGATACCGTGTCACCCAGCTCACAAGTGGTTTGGCCAACCAGCACCCACAACTGTTTCCACCTGCTCTTAATCTACACTCTTTTGAAGTCTATTGTCTTTCCCCACCACCTATAAAAATAAAACCCATGGATCATTTAGGAATGCCATTTTTATTCATAAATTGCTCTGTATAACTAACTTTTATGTTTTAATTAGAAAAAAACTTTAGAAGAATCCTGCTTCAGTTTATAAATAAATAATATTATGCATTTTCCAAGGATCTCCCTAAGATGCGATCATTTTGGACTCTGTTCAGTTGTCAACAGAACTGTTCCTGGGTATTTACCGTGATGGCAAATGAAGGATGTTGGTATTTGACTTCTGCTGCCTGTGGAACTGACTGAGCGCCAGTCGGCATGTATACCAACACAACTCTCAAATGAGAGTTTGTAAATTTGGCAGGACACAGACCAGGAATCATCCCTCATCTGTTAGAGTTTATGAAGATTATTCCCGTTCCCCGATTAACTACATATAGTATTTTACCCGAGAAGTTGCAGTAATTCCTCTTGGTTAGAGGGAAGCGTGAAGGAAGCTAAATAAATTGTGCTTCAGGGATTTAATCTGTTTTGGAGCATTAATACATCATGTGCTATGAGGCTGTGATTCTCTGTAAAGTTATTCCACAGGAAGGATGTAAAGCCCATAGCCCAAGTCAGGGGAAAGACTGAAAGAAAAGTGAACAGTTGTATTGTGAAACTGAAATTCAAGCTCCCAATACTGCCTCCCCATTTTAGACAACCTCTTACATAAGAGCAGCACTGGAGAAATGATACGCTCATCAGGATAAACCCACTGGATACTTTTATGTGAAACAGTCCACACACACTTACCTCGAAAGGCTCCCAAAATAGCATGAAAAGATTTTAAATGATAAGATTGTAGTGAAGATAAGTGGGGCTTTCCTGGTGGCTCAGTGGTAAAGAATCTTCGTGCTAATGCAGGAGATACGGGTTCGATCCCTGGGGTTGGGAAGATCCCTTGGAGAAGAAATTGGAAATCCACTCCAGTATTCCTGCCTGGAGAATCCTATGAACAGAGGAGCCTGGGAAATTGGAAATCCACTCCAGTATTCCTGCCTGGAGAATCCTATGAACAGAGGAGCCTGGAGGGCTATAGTCCATGGGGTTACAAAGAGTCAGACACAACTGAAGCAACTTAGCAAACACACACGCACTGTTATTTATCAATACCAGAAATTTGTAATCCTTTTATAAGATGAATTGCCTGTCAGTACCTATGTCAGTATGTAAGACGTGGTACAAAACACTAACAGTAAACATCAAAAATAAAAAGATAATGTGAAAAAGAAAAACACATTTATTTACAGGCACAAGGATCCATGCATTAATAACAGAGCAGCAATGTGATTGCTTTTGCCTCTACACCAATGAATGAACCATTATAAAATTTTTATGGCACACGCTATTACAGTCATATTCATAATACAGTGTTGGAGGCATTGTCACATTAAAAAAGAAAATAACACTTACCTGTGATGATAAGCTGATATGAAGTTTTTCCAGTTACTAGAGAGAGGGCTGTACTGTACAGTCATGTAACTCTTTCAAAGAAAAGTTATAAAACAGCAGGGAAACTAACACATTCTTAATTTTATATATCTCTCACCTTACGCACATGTAAGGATAAGCTGTACACTTCAATACAAGTCTTTGCTCACGATGTTCTACACGACAGATAACTTAGGTAGTGATGATTATGGGACAAAAACGTGTCATACGGTCCTTGACATACAATGATTAGGTTTATATAGGGAGACACTCAACACAGACACAACAGATAAGCTTATTAACTGTCATGACGATTACTATTCATCAGGTCTTTCCCTTCACCCTCTTCACAGTGGGCAGGCTAGAGAGGAGGAGGAAGAGGAGGGGTCGGTCTTGAGGTTTCACCAGGTGGTAGAGGCGGAAGAATAGGAGGTGGAAGGGGAGGCAGAACAGCAGGCATACTCAGTGTAACTTTACAGAAATACATCACAATTTCTGTCTGACTCTGGCTTTTTCATTTCTCTATAAATGTTTCTGCAAGGCCCAATCCTTCCACTCTTTGCTACAGTTTCAGTTCCCATATCATAGAAGGGTCCGTGTCATAAAAGAAATCAAAAACCACTTTGAACAACAGAATGCTTCTGCCAGATTGTCTAACATCAGTTTGTTTTAGTTTATTAATTCTTTAATTTCAATATTTTAAAATTTTTACAATGTTGTGTTGGTTCCTGCCATACAACAACTCAAATCATTCCTAACTATACATACATCCCTCTCTCTCCCTAGTCTCCCTCCTCTCCCCCGATCCCATCCCATCCCTCCAGGTCATCACAGAGCAGCAGGCTGGACTCCCTGTGCTACACAGCAACTTCTCACCAGCTGTCCGTCTTACACCTGCTAGTGTATATGTGTTGATGCCACTTTCTCCGTTCGTCCCAGTCTCTCCCTCCCCCATTGTGTCCACAAGTCCATTCTCTACAGCTGTGTCTCCCTTCCTTGCAAATAGGTTCATCAATATCATTTTTCATTCTGTGTTGCTGTTGTTGTTCAGTTGTTAAGTCGTGTCCAACTCTCTGTGACCCCATGGACTGCAGCACACCAGGATTCCCTGTCCTTCACTATCTCCTGGAGTTTGCTCAGATTCATGTCCATTGAGTCAGTGGTACTATCTAGCCATCATCCTCTGCTGCCCTTTTCGCCTTTTGCTTTCAGTCTTTCCCAGCATAGGGTGTTTTTCAATGAGTCGGCTCTTTGCATCAGGTGGCCAAAGTTGGAGCTTCAGCTTCAGCATCAGTCCTTCCAATGAATAGTCAGGGTTGATTTCCTTTAGGACGGACTGGTTTGATCCCCTTGCTGTCCAAGAGACTCTAAAGAGTCTTCTCCAGTCCCACAGATCAAAAGTATCAGTTCTTCAGCTCTTAGCCTTCTTTGTTCGTCCTTTGTTTTTTGTTTTTCTTTGTTTTTCTCTTTCTTACTTACTTCACTCAGTATAACAGACTCTAGGTTCATCTACGTCACTGAAACTGACTCAAATTCATTCCTTTTTATGCCTGAGTCATATTCCGTTGTATATATGTACCACATCTTCTTTATCCATTCTTTTAATGGACATCTATGTTGCTTCCATGTCCTAGCTATTAACAGTGCTGCTATGAACATTGGGGTATGTGTGTCTTTTGGCAACCCACTCCAGTACTCTTGCCTAGAAAATTCCATGGACAGAGGAGCCTTGTAGGCTACAGTCCATGGGGTTGCAAAGAGTCGGACACGACTGAGTGACTTCATTTCACTTCAGGGTATATGCCCAGTAGTGGGGTTCCTGGATCATATGGTAGATTTATTCCTAGTTTTTTCAGGAATCTCCATAGTGTTCTCTGTAATGACTGTATCAGTTTACATTCCTGCTAACAGTGTAGGAGGGTTCACTTTTCTCCACATCCCCTCTGGCATTTATTGTTTGTAGATTTTTTAATGATGGCTGTTCTGACTGGTGTGAGGTGACACCTCATTGGAGTTGTGGCTTGCCTGTCTCTAATACTTAGTGATGTTGAGCCTATTTTCTTGTGTTTATTGCCCATCTGTATGTCTTCTTTGGAGAAATGTCTGTTTAGATCTTCTGCCTTTTTTTGTTGTTGTTTGATTGGATTGTTTTTTTTTTCCTAATATTGAGTTGTATGAGCCATTTATATATTCTGGAGATTAATCCTTTGTCAGTTTTTTAATTTGCAGTTATTTTCTCCCATTCTGAGGGCTGTCTTTTAATCTTGTTTATTGTTTCCTTTGCTGTGCAAAATCTTTTAAGTTTAATCGGTCCCATTTGTTTATTTTTGTTTTTGTTTCCATTACTGTAGGTGGATCACAGAGCATCTTTCTGTTATATATATCAGAGTGTACAGCTTGTTTTCTGATACTGCTTCTTCTTCACCATCTAGCATTGGTTCAGAAGCACTCACTTCCATCAAGTTGTCCCCGGTTAATTCCTCTGGTGTGGTGTTTATTAGCACTTGAATTTCTCTGTGATCTACATCTTAAAACCTTTTGTCCCCACCATCCTTTGCTGTATCCACCATCTCTTTCAAGATTTTCTTGATTGGCTCTTTTGTAAATCCTGCGACATCATGCACAAAATCTGGACACAATTTTCCCCAGTAGGAGTTTATTGTTACTGGCTTGATGGCTTTCAGGGCTTTTTCTGTATCAGTGATGGCATTTTCGATGACATAATCCCTCAAGATGTTCATGATGTTCTCTGTTGAGGTTCTCTTCCACAGCACTGACAATCCTTCCCATAGAGTACCCTGTATAATGAGCCTTCAAGGGCCCCCTGACCCACTGTTCTAGACACTGAATTAGAGATGTTGTGTTTAGGAGAAAGTAGAACACTTTACAGTGCCTTCGGTGTTGAACTCATGGGGTCTGGGTAGCTAGGGGCATTTGTCAGATATCCAAAGAACTGTAAAAGGCAATCCCTTACTAAGAAGTTACTTTCTGACTCCAGGGTCAGAGCATCAATAGAACCAATCCAGCAAAAGTGTTTTCATTGTCAGGCCTTCTTGTTGTACAGTCGGAAGACTGGCAGCTGGTGTTTATCCTTTCCTTCAAGGCTTGGGGTTAGCAGCTTTATATGTCAGGGTGATCCTGATCATAAACCTGACTGCATTTGCACAAAACAGTGGTATTAGACTGTCCTTTCCTGCCTTAAATCCTGGTCCTTGCTTCTCCTCCTTATTACCAAGTGTCCTTGGTGGCATCTTTTTTTCCAGAATTGGGCACTTTCATCTACAGTAGAAATCTGTTCAGCAGATATTTTCTCTTTCTGTGATTTTCTTCATGGTGTCTGGGAACTCATCTGCTGCCTCGTGGTGGATGAATCTTCTTCTCCCACTATCATGATGTTTTTAAAGCCAAGCCTCTTTCTAAAATTACCACACCATCTTTGCTGGCATTAGTTTCTCCAGCTTTAGCTCCTTCACCTTCCTTTGGGTTTGAAAATGAAAGAATTAGTTGCAAGAATACTTCCCATTCCCTTCTCCAGGGACTCTTCCCAACTCAGGGATAGAACTCAGGTCTCCTGCATTACAGGCAGATTCTTAAGTTGCCAAATAATGGCTTCAGCTTTTCTCCAATCATACTAATGTCTATAGGTATGTCTTTCTTAAAGCAATCCTGCACCCACGTCAAAGCTGGATTTTCCTTGTGAGATAAACAGATATTTCTGGACAAGAAGGGTTTTGAGCCTGCTGGTATAGCTGCAACCATGGCTTCACAAATTTCCTTTACTTTTTGCAATAGTCTTTATGCTGGATTTATTTATCTTGAGATGGAGGGCAGGCAAAGCTTCAGACTTCAAGCTATGGCACATACCAAGTAATTCAGGTTTTTTTCTTGTCCATGTCATGACTTTGCTTCTTCAGTGCGCTTCTAGCATCACTAGGGGCACTTCGTTTGGGTCCCCTGGAGTTGTTTAAGGTTTATGGTATTGCAGTAAACACAACACAAAATACACGAAAACTGCAAGAGAGCACTTTTTACTGTAGTATCCAATTTACTGGAGAAATGAACTGCTCACAAGGAGATGATTAGCATCACTCAGCATTTCAGGCAGATACTTGCAACACTTGAGCTCACCAGATAACAGGAGATAGCTACAAAATTATTACAGTAGTACAATGTGGACTATAAAGTGAAGTGAAGTCACTCAGTCGTGTCCAACTCTTTGTGACCCCACGAACTGTAGCCTACCAGGGCTTCTCCGTCCATGGGATTTTCCAGGCAAGAGTACTGGAGTGGGTAGCCATTTCCTTCTCCAGGGGATCTTCCTGACCCAGGGATCGAACCCGGGCCTCTCCCATTGTAGGCAGATGCTTTTGTCACGCGAGTGTATGTTCCTCGGTTCTTTGTCTCGTCACAACAAAGATTTGGAGCGATGGACATTAAAGCCCTCGGCGCGTCACAGCTCTCAGGTCTTGGACAAACCGTGTTATAACTCTTAGGCAAATCAGTGTTACAGCTCTATTTTATTTAGAGGATAGCAGGAGAATCCATCCTCGAAGTGTGAGGGCATGCCAACCCAAAGACTTGAAGAGAAGAGAGTGGAGGAGCGCATGGGAGAGGGAGAGAGGGAGAGAGAGAGAAAGCGCTTTGGCTCCTCCTTTTATGGTTTTTCCCTCCACCTGGGCCTGCCCTATGCAAATTGGGCTTAGCCAGGAGTGCTGTTTGTTCTACCTGAAGTCTTCACTCTGGTCTTTGGACCTTCTTTTGTTCTATTTTCACGGGCTTTTCCCTTCCTTGTCTTTTAACCACCGCCATTTTGGACTACTTTTCCCTATTTTATCTACCTAACATTCCCCCCTCAAGAGATGGGAGGCCCAATTCTTTGGGAATAGGGGCGTCGAGGTCTTTCTGGCTACTTCCTGCTGAACTGGGGCAACGAGGGGTATTGGGCCTCCCCCTCTTGCTAGTCTCAAGCCTCGGAGTCCTTGTAGTGGTGTCCATCTAAGGGTGTGTGATATTTTTCTTGGTCGGCTGTAGTTTTATATGTTTGTTGAACTGGCACTGCATGTTGTAGCTTGTTGACAGGTGTATTGAGTATCCTCTTCTGTTTTCTTCCACGGCTTGACTCGTGAGTAGTGAATCCAGGTGTCATGTCCTAGTACTTTGACTACTGATGGCAGAGGCTTAGCCTCTATGGTCTCAAAATTGGAGACTACTGCATACCCAGCTCTTCTTTTTCCATCCAAGACAAAGCTGCTTCCATCAGTGTACCAGATTTCCTCAGGATTGGTCAGAGGATCTTCTGACAACCCCTCTCAGGGTTTTGTCCAGTGGTCCAAGGTTTCTTAACTGGAGGTCTTCTGGGCTCTGAGACTGGGCCACGTGAGCTTTCTGCTGAGTTTGTTTTTCGCTGTCCCGGTTTCCAGCACGATGGGCCTTCCCCTGCGCTGGGTTTCTTTGCCTTCCGCTTCTAGCACGGGAGCTTCACTGAGTTGGGCTCCTGCTGTGCTTGGCCTCTTCCGTGTGGAGGTTGTTTCAGCCAGGTTAAATCTGAGTCACGGCACCATAGATGTCACGCAAATGTATGTTCCTCGGTTCTTTGTCTCGTCACAACAAAGATTTGGAGCGATGGACATTAAAGCCCTCGGCGCGTCACAGCTCTTGGGTCTTGGAAAAACCGTGTTATAGCTCTTAGGCAAATCAGTGTTACAGCTCTATTTTATTTAGAGGATAGCAGGAGAATCCATCCTCAAAGTGTGAGGGCATGCCAACCCAAAGACTTGAGGAGAAGAGAGAGGAGGAGCGCGTGGGGGAGGACGAGAGGGAGAGAGAGAGAGAAAGAGTGCACGCACGTGGGAGAGAAAAATGTGGACTATAGTTAATTTATTTCAGTTACAGTTTAATACTGCATCTTTATATTTGTATACATTACTCTTGACTGTGAATGGTGTCATGAATTGTCTGTGCATAAGTTTTGATAAATTTTAACTTGTCTTAATAGATTTGTGTGTATCTTATGGTATTAGATGGTAAAATAGACTAGTATCTATTTATACTTTATGGATTCATGATATACCTAACTTCAGAATATTTTTTTCTATATTTCTAGGCTATGTGGTTAGCCTGCAAGTTTTCTCAAATTATTGCAAATCTCAAAAAAAGTTTCAGATATTCATTGAAAAAAACTCCACATATAAATGGACCTACAGGGTTCAAACCTTTGTTTCTCAAGGGTCAACTGTACATACGTACGTAAAAGTAAAGCTAAATCAAAGATAGTGACATTTCTCAAATCCTCAGAGGGAGCTTGAGAGATGGCAAAACTTGAAAATAATACATGAGAAAGATAAGCGGTAATTTGTTTCTTAAAAAACACAACTTCTGGAGGCACCTTTTGTAACCTTCCCTAAAGTTTCAGTCTCAGTTTATTGATTTCAGCTAATAAACATTCAGCCTCATATCTTGGGGAGTTGGAGGGGCAGATGAGATTATTAAATTTACATAATTCATCATCAACTCTCCTTTGTCTAAATTCATGTCTCACTTATCTTTACTACAATCTTTCACTAAGGTACTCATCCACCTTTCTCCAAGTCCTAAGGCTTGCCGTCATTTGCCATTTCCATCATTTTTCTCTCGGTCCTGTGCTTTCTAGGTCATCCTCCCATGGTCTTTCTTGCCACTGTCTTAACTTTTCCCTTTCTATCCAAGTGCTATGCTCTAAGTTATGTATTGTATAAACATAATACTATGCTATTTTTACATTTTAAAGTATTTGTGACATATTATAGGCTGGAAGCAAGTTCCATCAATCCAAAGTCTCTGTAATAGCAATGGTATATAATATAGCAATTCTAGTTGTAGCATATTAGTACTGCTGTAACTCCCCTCAAAGTATATTTAATCTGTTATTAGTTTAATAAAGGTGGGTGAGCTTTATTCATTGGATTCTCTTCTGATCTAAACAATAGAAGCTAGTAGTAGTAGATAAGCTGTGTAATATTACTTTCATAGTTTCTGATTACTTAATATTGACTACTGTCTAATTACAAATATGATGCTTACATCAAACACTTGAATTTTGAACAAATCGTTTTAATAGAGAGGAAAAATTTGCTAGCTTTTCATGTTTACCTGCTCTCTAACAAACAGTTGGATATATGACTAAGAAAAGGGGCAGCGCAAGTCACTTGGTCCCTAAGTCCACAGAAGATCTTTATGGTGATGAAACTGGGACAGTGCATTCTTATTCATAACTTTAAGCCATTTCTGCTGCTGCTGCTGCTAAGTCGCTTCAGTCGTGTCTGACTCTGTGCGACCTCATAGACGGCAGCCCACCAGGCTTATAGGGAATCTTAATTCCCGAGAAATTATACAGAATCATCATTCTACTCAGTCATCAAACTGGCTCACATCTTAAGAGTCATTTGGGAGCATCTCAGAGATTTAACTCCCAGGAAGCCAGAAGGCCATGCTAGCTCTGGTCTTCCCTAACAGTCCCAGACCTTCAGGAGAGCTCTTAGATCAGTGCTTTTTAAATATTAACATGTGCATGAATCACCAGGTGATCTTCTTAAACTATAGATTCTGCTTCAGTAGACCTCTGGGGTAGTTCTGTGAGTCTGCCTTTCTAAGAAGTACACAGCTGATGCCAGTGCTGCTGGTCTGTGGGCCACACTTTGAGTAGTAAGGTCTTACTCAGCTGATTCTCAGTCTTGGACTGAGAATTCTCACTACATTGGAATCACTGAGGAGCTCTCAAAGTGCTGGTGCATGAGTCCCACCTTAGAGAATATCTGATTGAACTGGTACAAGGCAGTGGCCTGGGAAGCAGGATTTTTCAAAGTTCCTCAGTTGTTTCTCATATGTGGTCAAGTTGGAGAGCCTAAGCCTTAGACATGATCATCCCAGTCCTGGATGTGATTCTCACCTCTCTTTTGCAAAAAGTCTCATCATCTTTATCCCTCTTTTTCTCCATCAGACCCACCTTGCAAAAACAAACAAGCGAACAAAAAAACTACACAACATCACCAAAAGAAACAGAAAACCTTGCCCAACACCCTACCTGTAGCTTAAGCGGCTGAATGTGGCCCCGAGTCCCCCGTGGGTCCCAGCACTGCTGGTCTAATTCTTCCAGCTTATCATTTCAAACCTTCTTTGCTCTCACCCCCTCAAAGCCCCCGTCTCCATTCTGCACAAAACTCCTCTATCACTTTAAGATAAGAAAGCAAACTGTAAGAATCACTTTATCTTTGCATCGTAACCATATTCTTTTCCTGCTCTCTGCACCCCCACCATGCCCTGGCTCCAGGCCCTCTCATTTATCCAGTGAATCACCTCCTGAAAAGACCCCTTTCATTCCTGAGTCCTAAGTGCCCCACTTTTCTGGATTATTTCCATCGCTCTTTTTTTAACAATTTATTTTTAATTGGAGGATTACTGCTTAACAAAGTTGTGTTGGTTTCTGCCATACAACGTAAATCAACCATAAGTATGTGTATACATGTATCCCCTCCCTCTCGGACCTCCCTCTCGAACCTCCCTCCCAGCCTCCCTACCCCTCTAGGCCGTCTTTTATGTGCTGTAACAGTCCCATCACCAGCAAAGCCTTTTGAGCCATTTTCCAGTCACAGCCCACTTTCTCTGCTCTTCCCTCACTTGCCAGTCTAACAACTCTCTTCAAGTCTGAGAAGTGACCTGCATGCCAGATGCAGGGTTTATCTTCCTGGGGTCTCTCTCACCTGCATTTGATCCAGGGAGCACTTCCTCTTTATTAAAATTGTTGGCGCACGTCATGTCCCTCACCTGGGTCACTCGGCCTCTCACTCTCCCACACACACTGGCCTCAGTGTTGCCTCTCCAGATATCCCCAGCTGCCTCACCTGTGCATGGCCGAACTCTCCTGTTTCTCAGGGCCCCTATCCTCAACTGTCATCTCCTGGGAAAGGCCTCCCCTGCACTTTCTTTACATGAGTCTTCACCACCCAGCCCCACACCCTCTGTGTCTGCTGACTGATTTTTCACCACCTGGAATATTTTCCTAGGCTTTTGTCCATGAATTTATCAGAGGGCTCATCCAGTAATAAAATAAACCCCATAAGAGCTGGGACTTCGCTTATTTAATTTTCTGCTCTCTGCCCAGAATTTGATCATGTCTGACACGTAGTAGACACTCAATAAATACATGCTAAATACATGAGTGTTGCTGAAACCTTTCTCCAATTCCCCCTGAGAACGCATAAGCCCACTGGCTGTCCATTAGAGACAAACAACTCAGTTGCAAAATTTCCCTTCTGATTCATAACTGAATGTCAGTGGCATTTCTTGTCTCTGATGAAAAGAGTTTATGTATTCTAACTAACCCACTAGCTGTCTCCACCTTGATTCGTGGAGCTGGTTTGTCTTCCTTTTCCTGTAATGAACTGGCACATCTTTGGCCTCTGTGTACACATGTCTACAAACTTGCTTCAGGTCTCCAGGGAGTAACTGTTCCAAGAGCTTGAGTTCTTTAGGGGGAAAAAAAAAAAAAAGAACCCATTTCTTTAAAAATACATAATTGCTGCCTCTCCTGAGATATTTTTACAGTGTGTCCCTGGAGGAGGAATTCCAGCTGATGGGCCAGTGCAGGGCAGAGGCCCCTAGACAGACTGTCTGGCTCCAACTCATGCTCTGTGCTAACACGGCTAATAGGCGTTAGAATTTTGATATAGAGAAGCGCCGTCCTTGATCCTGACTTTGTTCTACAGTGTTCACATCCGGCTGAGAAGCACACAGCTGAGGGCCAAGAGCTGCTCATTTTCTTCATCTCCTCTCTGTCTCTGTTTCTGGGGCTCTTGTCTCTCTCTCTCTTTCCAACAGATGTCTTAGGAATAGGTTCAGTATTTCATAGAGCACACACAGAGTAAATTTCAATTGGCAGAGGTTCAGTTTGCCCCACATGAAACTTTGAGCTGACTGGAACTGTTCTACATGTATAATACGCATCAGAGCTGCCACAAAACCCTGTTACTGCCTTTATTATCCCGCTTTCCCCCTGTATCCAAATGTTCACTGTCACTTCATTCCAGACCCTAAACTCAACACTCACGACAGTTAAACTGAGAAAAGGCAGTAACCCTTGATTCATAAGGTGCCCATAATTCTACAAACATCTAATGAAAATGAGCAAACATCTCTGTATAAAACTTAGGTTCAGTTCAGAAATATGTTTAACTCTCAAATGCCTGATAAAACCGTGGGATTGTAGGCTCTGACAACTCCTGGCTGGTGGTCTGGCGAGGGAGAGGGTGCCCAACATGAGAGTGACCTCCACCAAATTCCTGCTCATCTTTTTGGATTCTTACATCTGTGGGCCCTTCCGCTGGAAAACAGGGCACTGGAGTCTGCTTACTTAGAGTTAGCTATTCCAGTGACTTAGTAAGCTGGATGGGAGGGGAGTAATATTAGATATATGAAAGTAAGCCCTTACTCGACCTTCTCTTAGAGACAAGACCAGCACCTCTTACAAGCATGGTTTTCCTTGGCTTGTGGGACGGCTGTTCGTAGCACTTCTGCGCCAGGCCTTCAAGATAGCTTTCAACAGGCCTGGCTCTCTCAAAACCTTAGCAAAATACAGCTAGTTCACACTCAGGCAGACCTCAAACCGAAACTCTCCCAGTTAACAAATGATGTTTAGCCAAAATGCTTAACTGAGTCCTGGCTCTAGGAGACTGTGTGATGTGGGATTGCCATAGCTCAAGAAATAAACCAGCGGCCCCTTCATTGCAACGGGATTGCGTTCCAGTGCGATTCTCAACAACAGCTTTGATCATATCCTATGCTAGGCCTCCTTGTTGGAGAATTCCTGTTGGTTTTTTAAAAATTATATTCGTTTGCATGTCCACTGGCTGCCCAAAATGCATTCTTTATGGATTTTCCTATCACTGCTTGGGTTGCATGGAGAGTTACATACTACAGAAGCGTGGCATTGATGAAAGTAACAATCAAAGAGGAATGGTATGTTTTCCCCCCTTCCCATAAATCTGATCTGTAAATGCAAAGAATGGGAGGCATGAACATAAGAAATTTAAAAATTGTATCTAAAACTTAAAAAAGAAAAATTGGCAAATAATAGGATAAGACTTTAAGCAATCTAGTCTTGAGAAAGAAAACCTTTCCTATAAAGACATTTCTGAACCCCCGTCTGAAATACATATCTTTGGGGCAGTAATCATCAGAAATATAACAGAGTCCTGTGGAGCTCGGTTTTATTGTCTTGCATCAGTGAACATTCCTCAAAAGCATAGAGTGTCACTAATGGAATTATATGTTTTCATGCTATAATTACATTTGATTTTTCCTGATATTTCTGTAGGCTTTTTGTTCATGGTCCCATGATTAGACAGAATATTTACAACTTTTTTTGTGTTATTAGCCTATTCAGTCCCCACACCCATCCCCCTCATAATAAAAGACTAGAAATAGGACTTTTTAACAGAAAAAAGATAATTTAAAAAAAATTTTTTTTCCTTCAGAGGTTACCTGTCAATATCAGCAACAAAACACAAACAACAACAAAGAGAAATAAGAATTTTATACTTGAAGGAAATAGAGTAAGAGATCACTCTGAGTTTTGAAACTCTTTGAGACACAAAATAGGCACTTAATCTTTTTTTTTCTTGATCTTGAATGAATACTTGTTGGATGAAATGGAATTTATTTGATCTTGCTTGACTGGTAGCTCAGCTGGTAAAGAATCTGCCTGCAGTGAGGGAGACCTGGGTTCGATCCCTGGGTTGGGAAGATCCCCTGGAGAAGGGAAAAGCTACCCACTCCAGTATTCTGGCCTGGAGAATTCCATGGACTGTATAGTCCATGGAGTCACAGAGTCGGACATGACTGAGCGACTTTCACTGTCACTTTGGGTGTGTGGATGTGTGGAGCACTTGGGTGCTCCAAATGATCCTGTCACTGGAAGAAAGATGAGTTTAGCAGCAGAGTAATACTGACCGGAGGACACAATACCAAGATGCCATCAAGTATGTGAACAGTGAATCTCTGTTTTTGTGAAGAGAGAATGTCTAGCTATGAAATCACAGAAATCTCCAAGAAAGAGACATCAGCAGTTAGAATATTATGTTGACACCCAACATATGATTGTCTTCTCTTCATCTTCCCTCACATCAAGTCTTAGCTTTGCTCCATATCTCAGTGACCTCTTTCCTTCTAAGCACTCAATTCCTATTCTGTACATTTTCATCACTACAGAATAGGAGAATGACACTTCAAATATGCATACACTCTAAGGTTTTCCCCCCTCAAAACATATTAGAAGTAAAAGAGAAAAGAATGATTCTTGGTGTATAGGTATGGAATGAAGAGAGTCTTCTGCTTGCTAAGTAGAGTAAGTTTGGGAGTCTATATGAACAATGCTAGTCCTGACCTGGGTTGTATAATCTTATCATAAAATGAACTGAAGTTAGCATTACATTTCCCCAAGTTTAAATACATTTCTTGAAATGCCATTTATTAGATCATTGAAAACACAAGTGTGGTTCTCTGTCCTCAGATCCCTACAATCTGGCTCCTAGCCCAGCCACTCAACCCAAATCAGCCTCCAAGGTCTTCCAAAATAACTTCTCAGCCAAAACCAATAGTATCCTGTAGACTTGTCAGCTGCATCTGAAACCATTTTTTTCTCCTTGCTAACACCCATTCTGGTCTCAGATTCTGAAGATTCATCCTTTCCAGACTTTCTATTTTCTCATCTCCAGAGTCACATCCAGAGCAGTTCTCCTTTAGAGATCTTTCCAACTTTGTAATTTTAAACACAAGGCTTGTGCATGAATTATTTACCTAGCTCCAGCCCTAAAGTCTCCTTACTTTTAAAAATAAAGTTTTACACCTCTGTGCCAGGCTTTCAACTGTAATTAATTGTGGTAAACTACCAACTCTGATTTTCATTCTCAACTCCTTGCTGCTGTATAATCTCTTGGTTTCTGTAAACAAAAATTAAGTCACTTTGACTTTTTGCTAATCCCCTTACTTTCATTAAACTTCTAGATGTATATATTTTATTTTTATACATTTACATATTACATTTACTGAATTAATGTTTCTTAATCATCCTCCACCCTTCCCTCTTCATCCTTAGTCAAGTGCTGGTGAGATCATACTTTATAAAGATTCAGATAAATATTGTCTGTTGATCAGAATGCAATTAATAAAGAAGGTGTGGTCCCATCAATCTCTACCAGCTCTTCCTGTCCCACTCCAAACAGCACTGCCTGCTCAGATCCTACAAACATCCAATAAATCTTCCTTTCTCTCTCTCTTCCACTTCTTAGTTGTTGTCATTCTTAAAAGGATGTCCTCTACTCTTTTTAACAGATCTGCTCCATTCTTCAGTGGAGAATTACCTTTCTCCAAAGGACTTTCTGTGGAGTATATGTAAACTTCTGTGAACCAGCTTGCTTCCTTCCTCCTCTTCTCATGAATATATAGCTTTATGTGAAAGCATATCTAAGTCATCTTTCTGTGCATATCAATTCCTGTAAATTCACAGATGTATCAGTATATCTAGCATATTTTAGATAACACTTTAGAAAGGCATCTTTTCTGTTAATCAGGAAAATCTTTTGCATTCTTAGGTTAAAAATCCCTATAGTCTCCCCATCCCCACAACCATATGCACTTAAGATAATTTTCAGTAACCACAGTTATTATTAAAAACTACTTCATACTGTGTGCATTTCCTTTTCAGGATCCCCCCATGGCTGTAACCCTTGGACTTCGAATGGAGGAAATGATTTTTAATCTTGCTGATACACATTTATTTTTTAATGATTTAGAGGTAAGAATTTTAAAAGGTAAGAATAGTTGTATCCAACTATTAAAACTCATCTTTTCTAGTTATATGCAGATAACCTTGAAAAAAACCTGGAAAGATAGAAATTTAGCTCAAGAGAAAAGTAAAGTTTCTGTCAAGGGAGAGATTGTGTATGCAAAATAAACAAAAGCTAAATTGTGTTCATGAAAGATATATATTTACTGGCATACACTGAGAATAGAATTGTCTTCAAAAAGGAGGTCTTGCCTTGCTCTCCCATACAATACACCCCTATCTGCTGCTCCTGGTCCTTTTTGTGTCTCAGCCACAATTCATTTTATCTTTGGAATCAACATTAGCTTTTCCAGATTATTAACCAGGATGCAATTTAGGTTAATGACTGCACAATAGTCACAGTGCTTCTAGTGCTATCATGGATCATTAAATTTTATAGACAATCTGAAACTTAATTCTAGTCATTATTATTCCCTATTATTCCTCTTCTGGATAAAACCTTGCGAGAACTATTTATGTAGTACTTCTGACCGGTTTGATTGCATTTATTTTCTCTCTTTTCCTAATTTATCTTTTCATTTCCAACCTTAAATGAAGAGAAAGTAAAAGCAGTAACAACAAACTGAAAGAACCCAAGAAAAATAGCCTCAGGATAGCTGAATAAGTACTGTAATAAGGTACATAATCTGAGTGCTAACGGTCTGAGTCATTACATATTTAGATGATAAAATGTGAAATAACTGAGCAGCGTGGGCACTGGGAAGAGATTTGCACAACTATACTGAAATAGACTTTTCTTTCTCTTTTTAAAATGATCCATTCAAATCCATTCATTTTTTTTGTCTCTTGGTTTCACAATGAAATTAAAGTGTTTACCTATAATCACAGTGTGAATGAAGATGGGGATTGTTATTACTGAATCTGCACCTTATGTTTGACATTTCCACTAATCAGTTACCAACCTTTTGTAATAAATATTTTATCACATAATTTTTGTAGAGAAAATACTGTAAGGTCCATCAGCCTAAAAATCACATCTAAGTTTACCTGCTAAGTGGTAGAATTGGGATTTGAAACTTTGGAATCTACCAGGCTCCAAAACATGTTCTCAGCCCCCATACCACGCTGAAATTAACAGACAGCTGAGAGGAAGATAAGCTAAGTTAGTCAGTGTCTTAAATAAGTTGGTTTTTTTTTTTAATTGACAAGGTCTTAAACCCAGTTTTAAGGCATCTCAAGTTAAAGATATGTTGTTCAGCATATCCCATAAATGTATGGGCTGGAAATACATGTAATAGCATTTTCTTTCTTATTCTTTCTTCATTGAGTCACTGTTTTTACTGGATAATAAAATTTTAAATTCTGTTTAGAGAGGTTTTATTGTTTTCTTTAATAGACAGTATGAAAGATCAGTATTCTTGGGCAAGTCTTCCAGTTTTAGATAATAAGAAATAATAATCACCTCTCTAAAACCTGATATAAATTAACCTTGCTACTTATTTCTGTCTAGTGTACAGAATGATTTTTTATATATAAGATAATAGAAAACACACTTTAACCTTTTAGGAACTTGAATTTTTTATACATGTATGATGATAACATATAACTTACTGGTTTTCCTGTTAGGTAAAGTAGATGAGTCTCATTCTGAAAAAGAATTCTTAAAATTATTATTCCTCTCAAATCTGTGAAACACACACACAAAAGAAGTTTAATGTGATTTTACCCAAGTTTATAGCTTTATTTCATTTCAATTATTATTTTTTACTAGATATAAATGGAATAAATGACCCTTTAGGTTTCTTAGTGGTACTTTTGAAGCCAGATGGAATAAATTTACCACCCAACTTCTAACAGAACACTAAAGTGAGAATTTGAAAGTAGTGTATGATGAATTTAAATATACCTTTAGCAATTTTGACATGCATATTGGCATATCAGAAACATATGGTTGGCTCTCCTGCTTTAAGAATTTTTATTTTGGATTAGATACTGTATAAACTATATCTTTAAAATACCCAGCAGGATCTCTGGTAGAAATAGTAAATGAGAAAATATTGGTATTGACTTTCTCTTCTCTGATTATAGCTTTTTAGTTGTGCTTTAGAATGTGATAAAAATTCCATTCAACTCAACCACTAAAACTTAATATCCAACAATAACTTACTGAATCAAAGAAATAATTTTGTCTCTGTATATAAATTGATTGAGTTCTCAGACAAGAAACACACACATGCACACACATCCAAGTGGCCCAAGCAAACTCAAAGGCTTCTACTAACTTAAGTGAGATAAACAAATACTAAAACTAACAAAATCTATAGTTTTCAAAATCATTCAGTCCAGTTACATACATACCCACTATCCTTCTGCATCTGATTTTGAAACTTTACTTTCTCCCAGGTTTTCATTTCAGTAAACCTCTTACAAACAAACCTTGGCATGAGCTTCATGACTGGTATTACTCTTTGTCTGCTTCTACTGACATAGAGTATGTTAAAGAGAATTAAAGAGAATTCCTGAAGAGAATTACTCCATGTTTTGCTTATTATGTTTTTTCCCCCCCTTGTGCATTTAATCTCTGGGGATTCCTTTTTTTAACCTAAATATCTATGTGAGACAAACCCTTCAATAGAAACTGCAACATGTGTAGTAACAGCTGCTCTCACATAATTCCTTGAAAGATGCAAATTTAAATCCTCTTAATAGAAACTTCACTACATCCTTTCCAACTGTGGAGAAGGCAGATGCTCACTCTGCTGCCCCTAAGAAGTGGATGCTCTCCATTTAAATAATATGTTATTTCAGTTAAAATAACTTCCAGAAGAGAAAGCCTCAAGGAGTTTGGGCTCACAAAAGTGAGAGAAGACTGCTATGGATTATAACTGATAAAGATCAGTGACAACTTTGCGGTCACCTTCTAAGACCTTCTAAAATTAAAGAATTTAAGATTAGTGCCAGAATTATTCCAGATGCTCGCATTCTTACACTAAGTTTTTTAAAGCCAAAGCATGAAACTCTTTTTAGTATTTTAGGTTTTAGTCAAAATAATTCTTGTAAAGTTCCTCTGAGTGAATGCTAATTGAAGAACAATTATTTAGATTTTTCTAAAAATGTAAGTGATTGAAGTTCAGGTTTCTTTCACTGGACTGTAATCCTCAGGCACAGGTCCAGAGTCAACAAGCATAGTTAACTAGGCATAAATTTAAAGAAAAGTTCCATTTGGAAAAACCTCAAACATAACTTCAAATATGGAACTCACGGTCCAGTAAGTTTGATATACTGATGTCCTCAAGAGTAAAAAATAAATTTGAGGGCAAAATGTACAAATTAATCATGTGAGTTAATACTTGAAATGTCAGAAGAATTTCTCTAAAAATTAGATGAGAGAGTATTAGATAAAGAAATGACTTACAATTGCCAATGTAATTCATAAGAACCCTAATTTTTAATATAATTAGCTTATGGTAAAATTGTGGAAATTGTTTACATGATAAAAGATTTCAGAACCTCGGTGGAATGAGCAAGTTTGCATGATTCCATTTCAATGGTGGTTTAATTTGGTCTTCATACTTAACAGGAATGTCACCAACTCAAGAAATAATTCTTGTCATCTAGAACTGCTTTGCTACCTCAGTATTCTGGAAGAACTTTTATTTCCAACTTTCATACTTACCAGTTACATCTCACCCTTTCCTTTAGAGCTCAATCTAACAGCTATTATGGTTGGTATAATGCTTTTCCCTGAGAATTTTCTGGAAACCTAATGCCTTCTTTGGTTAAAGTTTGAGCTGTGCCCTTTTCAACAAATACTCAGTCAAAATGGGAAAGAACCTTTTAAAAATGCCTGTCCTGCAGCCTCAGCCTACATTCTGTTCTTTTGCCCTTTCCTTCACTCTTGATATATCTTCTTACAGCCCTTACCATCTAAATATTTTATGGTATTTATATTCTATAAAATATTTAGAATATTTTATATCACCATAAACTTATGTCAGAACATTTAAATGATTGTGGTAATTCTGTCTTGAATTACATTTGTGGAAAATCCCATGGATGAAAGAGCCTGGTGGGCTGAAGTCCATGGGGTCGCTAAGAGTCGGACACGACTGAGCGACTTCACTTTCACTTTTCATTGGAGAAGGAAATGGCAAGCCGCTCCAGTATTTTTGCCTGGAGAATCCCAGGGACAGGGGAGCCTGGTGGGCTGCCATCTATGGGGTCGCACAGAGTTGGACACGACTGAAGCGACTTAGCAGCAGCAGCGGTAGACTTCTACTCTTTAGTCAACAAAGAATTGTTGAGTGATTGCTTTGTGCCCGATTATGCTTTAAATGTGGGTTTATCCAGGTGATCCAAACAGTCCCCTCAGGGAGCTTCCAGTCAGATTAACTTTTAACTTATCTGTGAATGTATTTATTCAAAAGTTAAACCCATAATTTATGTTCCTCATGTGAATCTTTAAGGTTAATTTACCTGGATTTTCAAATTATCTACTAAAATTGTATTGATTGAGGTACTCACTAAGTTTCATATTTTAAAAGAAGCCTGAGCCAGCTAATTTATCCTCACACTGAAGCAGGATCTAATATACTCAAGTGTAGAAAGCTGGAGATGAGATATTAAATGTTTCACTGTCAGATACTTCCAAGTCTTATAATAATTATAAATAGTAGCTGAAAAGTCTTTTTGTATGGCATCTTATCTTCAAATGTAATGATTTTTTAGAGTTGATTTTGAAAGATAAGCACTTAATATATATAGTCAGTCTCTGTGAGTTTGACTAGAATAATTTGATGAGAAAAAAATGAGGTCTGGAAGACTAAACCATACTTATTCTGAAAGTGAAAAGTGAAAGTGAAGTCACTCAGTCATGTCTGACTCTTTGCGACCCCATGGATTGTAGCCTTCCAGCCTCCTCTGTCCGTGGGATTTTGCAGGCAAGAATAGTGGAGTGGGTTGCTGTTTCCTTCTCCAGAGGATCTTCCCAACCCAGGATCGAACCCAGGTCTCTGGCACTGCAGGCAGACTCTTTACTGTCTGAGCCACACCGAAGTATTAATAGATTCTCAGTGTTGAAATGCCTTAGCCAGATTCTACCTTCATATCATGTACTACTTTACTGGAGCTTTGCAGATTATTTGAAGATAGAAAAAGAGTCTTAGAACAGCAAAGAAGAATTGAATTCTTTTTCCAAAAAGTTGCCATTTGAGTATGCTATAACAGGTCAATTATGTGGATGTATATACCTAAAGTCTGTTTTCCTCTGAATTTGTAGCGCATTGAAGATGGTAAATCTTCATTATTTCCCTTTTACTTGCAGTATTCTTTTCAGCTTAAAGATTTAAAAACAAGCTATAAAAAGAAAAAGAAAACCCACCAGCTTCTATGGTTATTAGCTTTTTGCTGTATTGAAAGACCAGGACTTTTAAAATAACATCACCACGGTTCCTTTGTGGTATTACTCACCCTGCAAAAAAGCAGGAAGTCATAGAAATCTCACAGAACACCATAATCATCAAGCCCCTCTGTTGCTGCTCAACAAATAATACATAATAGTAACCACTGGGGTTAGTCTTAGTCACTCAGTTGTATCTGACTCTTTTCAATCCCATGGACTGCAGCCCACCAGGCTCCTCTGTTCATGGGATTTTCCAGGCAAGGATACTGGAGTGGTTTGCTATTTCCTTCTCCAGTGGATCTTCCAGATCCAGGGATCAAACCTGGGTCTCCTGCACTGCAAGCAGATTCTTTCCTGACTGAGTTACCTGGGAACACCATTGGGGTGTCCAACCCAAATAAGTTTTGAGTATCTTCAGATTAGCTTTGCTTTCATATTTATGTGTGCATAACAGAAATGACTGGAAGTGATCACCAATATTATTTTTGGGGTAGCAAAGAGTCGGACATGACTAAGCGACAACATAATGGTGATTGTAAAGATTCAAAAGAAAATTCTTTATCAGTCATTTTAAGATTAAAATTAATTATTTATTTGTTCTAAAGAAACTCATGTGCCCTGTATCTTCAGGCTTTAAGGCCCTCGTCTGGGTTTAGATCTTATAGGTTGGAAATAGTGCCATTTCCCAGCATGAGAGGGCGGGAAGAGTGGGCAAATGCTGCCCTCTTCTGGCCATAGCCTGATCACGTGGAAAGATGGAAAAAGCTTCAAACATGGTGACTAGCATCCTTTGAAAAACAACTCTTCCAATGTTTTTAACAGGAGTGTGATCAAGTTCACATAGATGATGTTTCCTCTGATGACAATGGGCAGGACTTAAGGTAAGCCACGCCTTTCAGTATGCTCTTTCCTACAGAAATTCAGCTGTGAAGTTTTGCACATGTAATTATTTCTTTTATTTCTTTTTAATGTATTTTGGGTGTTGCAGTACCTACAGTTTTGCAACTGATGGCTTCCATGCAGCTGCAAGTAGTGCAAACCTTTGTTTGCCAACAGGTGTAAGAGGAGGGGTTGACTGGATGAGGAAGTTGGCTTTTCGTTACAGAAGAGTAAAAGAATTATACAACACCTACAAGAACAACGTGGGAGGTATGTGTGGCTTAACATTTAATAAAGGTACTGCAGATAGATGTACAATTTGAACCACAGTTTCAAGTTTCGTATTAAGGATGATCCTTCTGTAAAATAAATTACCAAGGACTCATGATGGATGAGAGTAAGCCAGAATTTTTAGTTTCTTGGAGTTGGTGGGAAAAAATCTGACTGCACAGCCAAGTGTACAGCACTGTCAGATGACTGGGGAATTCTTTGTGCCCAGGTGTTTGGTCAAGATATATAGCAGGACATTTGTTTGACCCTTCTTCAGCTGGGACACTCCCAGTGAAAACCAGACAGAGGACCTGATGGAGGCCATGGAAAGAAGACCTATCTAAAGACAAGAGCCCCAGTCATTGAAGCAGAGTTGTTAGCAGGCATTACCTTTCTGGAATCCTATCAGAAATAAACACAAGCAGCGCTTTATGTTCCCAAAGACATTGACTAAATTTATCCTTTCAAAAATTGCATGTTATCTGTCAATATAATTTTGCCATGTATATCATGGTTTTTAAGAGTTCAAATGTTCTGTGGGTAGTAACTCAACCATTTTATACTCATTCATAAACTACAGGTAATATCAAAACCTGTGATATCAAAACTAGGATCCTGGATGTGCTTCTTGGTATAATAAACCTAAATGATCTCTATTAATAGGATCAGTTTTAGGTCACCAAAATCCTAGGGTGGGCAAATCCTAGGGATTAGTTATGAGGTCATTAAAGGTTCTTCTCCTAGGGCTTTTTGTTTGTTTCACTTTTTAAACAAAAAGAGAGAAGATTGAGGAGTATAAACCAGAATCTAAAATTGAAGAAGACAGTTAAATATATTTGTGAATGCTCTACATGTGTATGTTCACATATATGTCATAGAACACAATATAATAAATAAAATTTTCATGTCTGGTGAATATTATGCCATACACATCATGAGGGTGGGCTCTGTGTCCGTTGGCCTTGTATCCAGTGCCTAGCTAGCTTGATGCACATAAGACGTTCAGTAGATACTCTGTAACTACAGGAGAACAAAAACATGTAAAACCATGGATAACAATAATGTTAAAACCAAAATGAAGCTTAACTATGGATGTTATTCATTTCCAAGTGAGAACCAGCTACCTGCAGTCTACCAACTTGCCCAGCAGTTTAGGCAGACAACTCAGAAACACGTTTCCTAATTCACTCTAACATTCTATATAAGATATTTTTTGCAAAACCAAATAAATAGATACTCTGTTTAAAAGCAACTGAGGGTAATAAGTTCAACTTTAAAATAAATATCCCTTTGGGAAATCTGAATTAACTTTTCTCATTAAAGCATGTTATTATTTCCCTCTTAAAGGGTATTATTCAATTCAGTCACTCAGTCGTGTCCGACTCTTTGTGACCCCATGAACCGCAGCACATGAGGCCTCCCTGTTCATCACCAACTCCCGGAGTTTACCCAAACTCATTGAGTATACCCAAATCCATTGAGTTGGTAATGCCATCCAACCATCTCATCCTCTGTCGTCCTCTTCTCCTGCCCTCAATCTTATTATTAAAATTATATAAAAATTAACAAGCTTGCTAGTAAATAATCTTATAGCTGAAAAAGTTTAAACAATGAGATATGAGTCCATTTTGTGATATGTTAGCATCTCTTTATTGAAATAAAGACAAATGAGATTTGATAAAAACTAGAAATTTTGATTTTAAAAGTACCTACCTAAATATCCACCTATATATATGTACTCAGTATTCTGAAATAGAATTTAAATAAGAAACTCTATTTTTTAGTCAATTTACATGTTCTTGTTTTATCATGAAAGCATAAGCTTTCTCTATAAAATCAGTTTAACTACTTCTTTTCTTGTCCTAATGCCATTGTAACGTTCAGCCATCATCTGTAGCTCTGTCACAGGCTTTAGGATTTTCAAATTCTCAACTTCTTTTTACAAAGCAAAGTATTTCTAATAGCTTCAGCATTATTAGAAACAAATTCTAAAAAATTCTAAAGCTACATGTGTTAATGTCATTATTATTTCAAAGTGGTAATAGCTGTGATTTGTAAGAAAGTAAACATTTTCTGACAGTCACAATATTTGGGATTCATATCCCTAGGCTGGTAAAGCCTTACTTCCCCTGCTAGACCTATTCTGTCAGTCTACTGGAGTGGGACCCGAGCAGGGGAGTTGTCAGAGGCCCTCCGGTGACTGACGTCATCCGTGCCAGATTCTAGGATCAGTGAAGGCAGAGACTATGACCCACCCTTCACTGTTATATCCCTAGTTTTTAACCCAGACTGTTACATGTAGAAGTTGTTCAGTAAATGTTTGTGGAATGAGTGAATAGATAATCAATTCTGACATGAAAGATCAGGGTTGATATGTCTCTATTTTTGATATAGGTGGGAATAAAAATTATCCATAGTAGACAGAAGGGAGACTAAGCGAGGCATCCCTGAAAAACGTTGATCTCTTGACTCTGCCCTGCTTTTCCGTGTTGCAGGACTTCTTGGCCCTGCCAAGAGAGATGCATGGCTGCAACTGAGGGCTGAGATCGAAGGTCTGACAGACTCCTGGCTAACAAATGCACTTAAATCTTTATCAATTATTAGTACGAGGTAAGCCACATTGCTGCAGTTTCTGTATTAATTGTATTGAAGATGTCCTTCTAGTAGTCTAGCATGTATCAAAATATTTTAATTCCCAGCCTTGTTTTAGAGGTTGAAGGGACCTAACACTTCTGTGTATGCGTGTGTGTTTGTGTGTGTGTGTTGGGATGGGGTATAGAGAATGGAGGTTGCTGCTTTTTATCCATTTCGCCTCATAACCCTTGATAAATCCCATGGGAATGTCATTTGACTTCCAATTTTTTTTTTTAAAGAACTCTGTTGGTGGCAAAATACAGAAGATGATGGCAAAAATATACATTGTTTTTATAATCTGTGCATGTTTTTAAGTCTTTTAGGCCATTATAGATAATGTACATAATTCAAACACATCCAAAAGCAACAGAAAGCTCCTAAATAACTTGTAACCTTTGTGTTGTTTGAACAGAACAATGAAATGCTGACTTTTGTTAGTGTAGATCATAGAATTGAGTAGACATACCATGCGAAATCTCATGGACAGAGGAACCTGGTGGATTGCAGTCCATGCGGTCACAAAGAGTCAGGCACGACTGAGTGACTAACACACACAAAATAATATAAATCCAGAACATGATAGCTAAATAGGGTGGGGAAGAATCTTTGTTGTATCCTATTCCTCAGTTTTATTTCTGAGGAATAAATAAAATTATGCTTAGCAAATGTGTGGAGGAATGAATAGAAATATGCTTAGCAAGTGTGCTTAGCAAAACAAAATTCAGAGAAGAGCTAATATTTGGACTGGTTGAATCAAGATTCAGAGAAACCTTAACAAAGTAAAAGGAGGGTCTAGCATTCAGAGCACAGAAGTAGACAGGTGTGCCCCCAACCCTGTTCGAGACTTTGAGCCACGTGTTATATGACGAGCCACTGCGCTGGGAACAGAGAGGCTCAGTGGTAAGGGAGGGCAGTAGATTTCCTGGGTCAGGCTAAGGAAGCAGAACAGAGAGCATTGCTCAGTTCTGGGCATCTCATTCCAACAGGGACTGGGACATATTTGAAGCACCTTTTGTCCAACAAAGTGGCCAGAAGTGTTTAGGCTGTGGAAACTACATAAAAGGAACAATCAGAGGGAGAAACCAAGGAGTTTAGTCTGAGGAAGAGTCATGAGTGGGACAGGGTTATCGACGTCAACGGCTTGAGATGTTGAGCTGGAAACAACTTACATTTCTCTCTCCATCTATGAAGGAGAGAGTTGGTCCCAATGAGTAGGAATCCTAGGAAGGGAGCTTCTGGCTCCATGGAGGAAGAATTGTCTACAATTAAAGCTGTTTTAAGATGGGATTTGCTGCCTTGTGATCTCTGTGATGGTGACCTGGAAACCAAAGGTCAAGGAGGCTGGGATGTGAGGACTGCAGCCTGAAATCGAGTGTAAAATACAGTAGAAGGTGCTTTCATTATTTTTAAAGAAGTCTCCTAGATAATCAAAAACAAATGTTATTATGCTATTGTTTAGATTATCTCTGTGTTACCCAAAGTATATTATATATAAATTATTTTTAAACACATGGGTATATGATATAAATAAATGTATGCATATGAAACATAAATGTATGTAAGTAAATAAATACATGAATAACAAGGAAAGGAAGGGGAAAAAGAAGTCATTATACAATGATGGTTTTGAAATTTGTCATGAAATTTGTCACATTATCCACATTCTCACCTTATTCGTAAATTTCACGAAATACATCAGGAAAGCAGACGTTTATACCAGTCGTTGCTGAATTATGTATCAGAGCAAATGCGTGCATATTTTCCTTCACTGTATTTTGGGATCTATTCCCAGCATCTGGCATTGTACCTACTAGGTCATAGGCACCATGAACAACCATTGATCATTGAAAGGTTGGGTTATCAGGGAGTGTTTATTATCGAATTGAAAGATTGCAGTGATAATTTAAAATCTGCACTAGTAGACGTTACTTTAGAAAACAAATATGCCAATTTCCTCCCCATCTTAGGAGTAACTGCGTAAATGTCTTGGTAACAACAACCCAGCTGATCCCAGCGCTCGCGAAGGTTCTACTCTATAGTTTAGGAGGTGCTTTTCCCATTGAGAATATTTACAGTGCAACTAAAATAGGTAAGAGGATTATTTCTAACTGTGTGAAGTATGTTCAGATCTCTGTTTGGGGGATTTACTTAATGTGTGTCTTCCCATGATTCCCTCTTTCATCCATTTGGCTATTAGAATATCAAACAAATTTGGTAGAGCTCAAGTAACAAAGTTCTCTACAACTGTTTAAGCATGTGTAAATTTTATGAAAGCTGTTGCCTAAGAAATTTTGAACTCTGTATCTGACTTTTTATATATACATTTATATTATTTATTTGTATTCATTATGGCACACGTTATTTAAATAATATATAGTATCTTTAGCCATAGAGTTTAATATTTTAATAAATATATGTGGTATTATATCTTGCATATGCAGTAATCTAGATCTAATATAAAAATACCATTTTAGCATCATATGGGAGTATCAGATGAATTAAACTAGTATCCTTAATTCAAGAGAGAAAAAGTTTCATGAATCAGAAAACACATTTGGAACATTTGTAGCATGTGAATGGCTGAAAATACACATTTCCCAAAAAGTTTGGTAGTAATCAAAGAACTACCACCTTGTTTATTTAGATCACAGCTATCTTTGGGGCCATCTTTGACTTTAAGTGCCTTTCACAGGCGCTGAGACTTCTAATAAACTTTCAGAAACAAAACCTCATCAACTTCTCCCATCTTGAAAGAGTTAAAAGAAAACAACTCATGTTTTCTGTTGTCTGTCAAGGAAATGCCTGGGGAAATAGATGAGTTGTATAATGTGCCTTGAAGGTCAACAAACTTGGGCTTTGGCAGCTTGACAAGAGTTCAGAATCCTAAAATCCCCGACCAAAAATAACCTCCCTGGGCCTTGCACAGTTCTGACATTGGCACAGGCAGAAAGAGCCCCCAGCTGCAGCTGTTTGGGGAGTATAGTTAAAGAGGGCCAAGCTTTCATAAATTCCTGGTTGTCCTGAGCATTGCAGTTCAGAGCTCTAATACCAATCCCATTCATTTTTTCGTTGTTTGTTTGCTTTTTAACATTTATTTTAATCCAATCATTTTTTCTCTTTTTTATTTTTTAAATTATGAAAACATTTACAGGAGACTTGGAAAATACAAAACAAAGTTACATATATTAATAGTTCTGTATATTATAACTTCTTAAAGTAGTTGAATTAAGATGTCTTAATTGGAATTTTAATATAAAACTCTCCAAAATTGATAGCATGAATATACAGACAAGTAAAAGGATATAGTAGACCTGAAAAGTACCATGAGCCAATTCCACACAATTAAGATTTATACAATTTTTCATACAACAGTAAGATACAAATTCTATTCAAGTTCCCATAGACTATAAACTCAGAGATACTGGAACATATCCAAGGACATAAAACAGGTTGCAAAAATTTCATAGTCTAAGGGTATTGAAATCATACACCATTCATTTTTATATAAATGTGTATATTTATGCTAGCAGGAGTACTACATGGAACCTGATTTTGCTTTTTGATAAATTAGTTTTACACAGATGTAAACATCTCCTCTAGTAAGGTCAATAGTCTTTCTTATTAAATAAGACTAAGTTGTTCCTTATATCTAATCTGAAAAAAAAATTATTTTTCCCTTTAAGTCAGTATTTTTTGGAGTTCTGAACTATCAGAGTAAGAAAAAAAAATGCAGAGGTAGCCATGACTGCATGAACATACTGAGAAAAATTCAGAGCATAATGCTAGTGTTTTAAAAACAAAGAACCTGTAGAAATTCGTGATGTTGTTCCCATGGTGCAGTCAGAGGATGCTAGCGTCACCAGTACTGTGGCCCAGACAGCACCCTTAGTACAATTAATCTGAGCAGACTAGTTTCCAGCCACTTGAAGAAAGGAGTTGTTTTATCACGGTAAACCCGTATCTTAGTATTTCCTCTTTCATTCTAGGTGAACCTTCAGTATTTCACAGTAATATTTTTAGCTGATTTGTCTATACTACTGAAGACAAACTAGATAAAATTGATGCATAGTTATACAAATAAATGTGAAAACGAATAGTTGCTTGTAAAGTTGTTCCTGTATTCTTTAGGTAGAATGAGAGATATAAACATGTTTCTTTGGGTCAGATGCCTAACCTTTCTGACATTTTTTGGAGTGTGGAATACATTTGTTTAATAATCAGTCTCAAGTAAAAATTTAGAATATTCAACCATATTTATTGATTTCATAACCCAGAGTTTGCAAGCTAGTTTAAGTGATATATGTTCAAGAGAAAGTAACTTAACACTTTATGAATCTTTAAGTTAATGATTCCAATGGCTGGAAGAATAAGAAGTGCATTGTTTTTCAGGCAAGGAAAGCTGTTTTGAGCGTATAGTGTCCAGATTTGGCACTAACATAACTTATGTTGTGATTGGAGATGGCCGAGATGAGGAGCATGCCGCTAACCAGGTAACTTCACTCTGAACTTTATCTTGTTTATCTTCCAGGAAAAGAAAGTTGCTTTGAACGAATAATGCAAAGGTTTGGCAGAAAAGTAGTATATGTTGTAATTGGGGATGGTGTAGAAGAAGAACAGGCAGCAAAAAAGGTAACCTGTTTCAAACAATGTTGGTGTGATACTTCTAAATGCAAGCTTTTTTGTTTGCATTCCTGTAGTTTGGCCCAATGGCAGCTTGACAAATGATTTAAATTTATAGATGCAAAACAGTAAGAGCATGAGAAGGTCAATACTTACATTCAAATAAACCATTTGGAGTCTAGCATTTTTTTTGCCTGAAACTTCACAGGAAATATAGGAACATTTAGTTATATTTATCTGTGTGTATGTTTATGTGTGTGTGTGTGTAATACACACAGATATAAGAAAGATGGGGCAAAAATAACCATTTTGAACACATGAAATTCAGTAAGTTTAAAGATGCTTAATGAGCTCTATGGAAAACCATGTGAGTGGCTCAGTTCTTATCCTTTTCCCTTCCAGCCTCTGTGCCATACGGTGCTGAGAGTGCTGAGTATCAATTATGCCCCATGATGATAAATGCTGATGATAGCTTTAATAGCTGAAGAAAAAACTGTTGCCAGAGAATTTAATAAATGCTGTTGGAATGGGATATGGTATTCATATCCTTTGGTGCCAACTTATTGTAGAGACTTAAAGGCAATGTACCTTTCATATACATCTTCTAGAAGAGTGTTACCTTTCTGGTAAATCCTTGGTACTTTTGTGAAGCCAAGCAGCTGGCTTTGAATATATTCAGAAGATCTCATAGACCCTAGGTATTTAAATCAGCCTTTTCATCTGGCCCACATTTCTAGAGAAATCAAGGAAGTTAAAAAACCTTAAATGGTTGGTCCAGCATCAAGAGGGGAATGATATCTTTGGCTTGGCCCCAGATAACAGACTGTAAGTTAACACAACATTGAGATCTACTGCTTTCTTCACTGATTGATGACGAAATGTCATCTAGAAAGGATTAAAGTGATGTAATTTATAAAACAGAGCAAAATGATGAATTAATATTGTTAAACAATGACATATCAGCATATATTGTTTTCCATAAGAAAAAATATTATCCTTATTTTCCTGAAGAGATTTCATAGCATCATCTTAAAAAACCTTAACTAAACACTTGCATGTGCTTGAGTGTTTATCTGATTTCTCTCCCCCTGCCACCTTCACCCCCGCCCCTCCCCTGAAAACCTAATATAAACAGTGTCCTAGAAAAGTTTATAGTGATATTAGAAAGTTAAAAGAAATGATTTATGATTGTAATCAATTCAAATCAAGCAAAATGGAGAAAAAAGAAAAAACTTCCACTTTAGAAGATTTGGTGACACTCTGGAAACCATACTTGAAATACTCCATGATTTCCCATAACATTAAGAGAGTTGCTTTAGTCTCAGCCTCCCACAGAGTCCCTCCCCTCCTCGGTCCTAATTAGTGGTGTCAATGACCCAAGACAGCACACTGGCCCCACGGACGTTCTGTTTGAGGTCAGGGATGCAGCCTCAAGAAATAGAATTTCCCAGCTAACGACTGCTTGAAATCCTTTGGGTCACACACAGTTGAAATATCCTCTGGAGTTTGTCAGTGCCCTGAGTCCCTGTTGTTTTAATTTTTCATATTAACACCATAATTACACCTAACAAAGAACAGCCAATGCAGCCACCATGGCAAGCATTTCACATATCTTTTAACCTATGTGAAATTCACACATATCTAGGTCAAGGCTGATAAAATTCACTTTTCCAAAATAGTTTATAGCCTTTGAAAATTAAAACTTATAAAGTCTACCCCACTTATACATAGCATGAAAACTAGACTTGGTATACCAGTTGTTGCACCTTCAGCTTTAAACCTACAACTTCAGGGGGAAAAGGCATGACTCCAATGGATAAGAACCTTTAGAATGCTATTTCCAAATGGTTGTGTATGTCGGTACAGTTTTGGTGATGGTAAAGGCTTATAATTCTGTTTTGAAATACAGGTGGCTGGTTTCTCTAGTATCCAGAATGCATGCTTTTCTTGGGATGTAGCTGTAATCGCATGTGCAAAAATATAAAGTACTATTTTGTTACTACAAATAGATCTGAGCTGAATTTTTTTTTTTTAATTACTTCTAGGTGAATTTCATGCTTTAATTTGACCCAAAAGTATAGGCTTTTTTTTTTTTTGTAAATGTAAGAAGAATTTCAAACTTTACAACTGAACTCCCCTATAGAAACATGTGGTATGACCCATATTTGTCATTTTAAATTTTGTGGGAGCTGCATTAAAAAAAAAAAGTTTAAAAAAGAAAACAGAATTAATTCTGCTGCTGCTGCTAAATCGCTTCAGTCGTGTCTGACTCTGTGTGACCCTATGGATCGTACCCCACCAGACTCCTCTGTCCATGGGATTCTCCAGGTGAGAATACTGGAGTGGGTTCTCGTGCCCTCCTCCAGTGGATCTTCCCAATGCAGAAATCGAACCCATGTCTCTTATGTCTTCTGCATTGGCAGGTGGGTTCTTTACCACTAGCACCCCCTGGGAAGCCCACTAGAATTAATTCTGGTAATATACTTTAATATACCCATATACTCAAAATATTATTGTCTAAATACCTAATAAGTATAAAAGCTATTCATGTGATATTTACATTTTTAAAAAGTTCTAAGTCTTTGAAGTTCAGTATGTATTTTGAATTGGACTTGCCACATTTCAAATATTCACTCAATAGCCACATTGGACTAATGGCTACCATATTGGACAGTAAAAACTATATAACAATAGTGATTATTGTTTTAATTACTACTTTTTATAATAAAGTGTCTTTACCATGTTATATGTATACTACATATATTTCTATTATACACATGAATATATATTCTATAAGATGTCATCAGCCTGAAGTTATAAATTAAGTTTTGGCTTTGTTCATTGCGATATGCAGTATTCCTTTTTTAAATTAAATCATCCATGATGAAGTACTTTTAGATATTTTTGTCTTAATTGCAATCCTTTATGTAATTTTAATACCGTATACTAGGCTTCCCTGGTGGCTCAGACAGTAAAGCCTGCAATGCGGAAGACCTGGGTTTGATCCCTGGGTTGGGAAGATCCCCTGGAGAAGGAAATGGCAGCCCACTCCAGTACTCTTGCCTGGAAAATTTCATGGACTGAGGAGCCTGGTGGGCTACAGTCCATGGGGTCACAAAGAGACACGGCTGAGCGACTTCACTTTCACTTTTCATACCATATACTGGTGTACCTTTGGAGAGCCACAAACCATTGTAATATTTAAGAATGTTTTCCCCACAAGAACTCATCTTTGTCCCCTTCGGGGAGTGATATCTCCCACCTTGAACGTGTGCTTTCTCTCCGTCCTATACCAAGGAAATGAATCAGGCCAACTCTGCTGACTTAAGTTATTATTTGCTCCAGACAAGTAAGAAACTTGATCATGCCCACATTTTTTTCCTATCTTACACAGTCCAGTTTCAAGTTATTTCTTATGTAGGAAGGAATTCATCCTCTTCCTCTCAAATAGACAATAAGCCTTGGATTTAGGAAGCTTATCATTTTTTCACTTTATTTCTAACTAAGAGATAGACCTTAAGGAGTGATGTAGGTAAAATTCTCCTCCAGCCACACAGGAGCTCAGCTTGCATTTCTGGATGCTGATATTAGTAATGGTACTTTCCAAAATGAATATTAATTTGATTAAGAAGCCTCACTACTTTTTTTTATTGTCATTAAAATTCAGTTCAGATCTATTTCTCTAGTATTTTGACAGTACCACATCGATGCTACCAAGCCTTCAAATATGATCATTCCTCCTTTCAACTCCCTCCCTTGAACTTGGGTGAACTGCCCATCCTTGTGTGGACCACTGCTTCACTGAGATAACAGTTATGATCTCTCTCCATCCCTCCCCCTTCTCTCTCCCATCCCGCCTTCTCTTAACCACACAGCACAATATGCCCTTTTGGAGGATATCAAGTCACTCAGACCTCTTGGCTCTACATCAAGCACTGGAATTAGAGTATTTGTAACTGTGTTCTCTAGCTGGAGATCCGTTGTTGTTGTTTCTTTTTTTTTTTTATATTTCAAGTACACTGAATTTTTATGTGTGATTCAATGCCTCTGGCTTTACACATATAAATTGTCTTAAAGGATGAAATCATATTTGGAATGAGAATTCCAGAATGAAGAATTCAGATTGCTGAGTGGAATTAAACTTTAGTGCTACAGAAAGGAAGCTCTATGGTCTTATATTTACAACACTTTAATGGTTTAAAAAAAAAAAATTCTGTGGAGGTTGCTGGTACCCACCGAAGGAGTCCTAACTGGAATTAACTTTAGCAAAGAACTCACCCTGGCAAAGCACCAACACAGGCTCCGTCTGACAAGGTTCAACAACATTCCTCAAAATGGGAGATCTTCTTAGCCCTGAGGTTTGAATCTGACTTTAACCTACCTAGCCCAGAAAATCTGAATTGGAATGCACTCAGACTGTGTAAAGACAATCCTATCTAGACCTGTAATTTGTGTAAATTATTGATGAAAATAATTTACTGTGACTTTATTAGCAGCTGACTTTGAAAGTGGATGCAATTTTTCCTTCATTTGTTGGGGAGGGTTTGGGGAGGGGAAAGGGGAACCTAATCACGTCTGTTTTTTTAAGTTTGGCAAACAGAATGTTCATACTGATGTGTTGTGCCTTAAAGACAAGACAGCGTTTGTGTGTTACAATGTAACTTTGGTTAAAATCTCTGTAGATAATGAAAAACAAAAACCTTTGTGATCGTTTTTCAGATGACCAAATTTAAAATTCAAGCTATCAGAGCTGAATAATGCCTCAGCAAGAAACTGAGCATTTGTTGCAATAAGAAAATCATAATAATAATAAAGGAAAGCTTGTGTTTTATTTGGGTTCTTAATAATTCCAATAATTGTATGAGGCAACTATTTATGCATCCAACCAGAAGCAGAAGGTTTGGGAAAGACTGTGGGACCTTTACTTAGAAAGTGAAATGTATGTTGAAGCCTCGAGTACCCTTTCTACAGTTTCACTGAAGAAAACTAAAAGCCATATTCATGATGACCTGTACAATTTGGAGTTTGACTTTTTGATACGTATAAGTTGTGTAGAAGAAGATATTCAGGTGAAAATCATAGGCAAATATCACCCAAACTTTCTTAGGCTATGCATGAACATGGCTTAAAATTCACATTGGGTGAACAGGGCTTAAAATAAAGCTAAGTGCATTTATTCCCAATGCCATTGCAAAAATGAAATGTCATCAGTAGTGGAAGGCAAATTCCCCAGACAGTTTCTAAGGAGAGAAGAGAATAAATAAAATTTTTTCCTAGCCTATCATCATAAAATAAATTTACAAATGAGCTGAATCTTGGCAGCATTACTAAAATTAAACAGGGAAACGGTATCTGGTTCTCTGTCTTAACACATCCATCCAGTTTCTGTCCATTACAGACCTGTATATCTTAGTTTCTGCCTGTACCGTTACTGCACAATGGATTTCATTCATTGCAAGGAGAGCCTGTCATCGTCGTGTTTGCATGTTTTTTTTTCTTCTTCTTGGTGTGTAACCCATGTTAGGAACGCGATACAGGTTCTCCTGTCATTTTGTGTGACCTGATTTCCCTTGTGGAAATTTAAGACTTCAACAGAGTGTTTTAATGGTGTCTACACCTGCAGTTCTGTGTTTAAAATGTCACAGTGTGGAACCTGCCATCCAGCTACTAACCTGAGCTCCTAACCAGAAGCTGGTCCTTGATAATTCATCATCTGAGGCTTCCATGGCTCCCAAAAGATTGGTGCTTTGTACATTGATCACAACATTCACTATGGAAGTGTGATTTTGTTTTTCAAGCTATAAACCTGTGTTTCTTTATTGTACGCTAAGGTCTTGTTTGTATCAGGCAAAAAGAGACTGAAATCACGTTCCGCAGATATTAATTAACATTGTGGTTTCATCACATATACCCCTTAATCTTTAAATTCTGTAACTTATGGCTACTTCTGCAACCAAGTACTGTTGCAGACAGATTAAGGACAAATACATAATAATAATAAATCTTACATTTCTATTGACCTTTAGCTTGAAAATGGTAGTTTAAAAAATTAAGAGCTGCATTGATTATCAATACATAATTCTATTCTGTGCACTAAAACCTTAAATGTTTATTACTGTGAACAAATCAAAATTATCTTTACTATATAGCCAGGTTCTTTAATAGAATTTTGGCATTATATCAAAATTTTTCACTCTTTTTCGTATTGAACAAGCAAGACTTCTTACACTGCTAACCCTGCACGTATAGAAAGGAACATTGCTCTACAGGGCAAAGAGAAGGGTTGCTGACTGCATCAGCAGTGCTGTTTCTTACAAACCTCTTCTCTGATAATGATATGTCCAGAAGAGACTGCCAGCCTAAAACCTAAATGCTGGGTTGTTGGACAACTACTCAGCTGACCCTGCCATGGTGCAGGCCAGTGAGCCTACATCACAGTTTGTTCTGTGATTTTGAGCCTGCTCAAACTAGAATGTTTCTCTCCCCCCACTTAGGAGAGAGCCTCTTCCTTTCTTACCTGAAAAACATAAAATAAACCAACCAACAAACAAAAAACACCACCTATGGCAGTTTCCACATTCCGTTGACATTTAGAAGATTGTGCCTTACTAGAAACCAATTTGAAAAATGTTCTGTCTCAGACATGGGTTTTTGGTTCCTACATGTACAAACTTGGGCTATCACCAAGATAGGTAACCACCTCGTGTTGCACCTGAAAAGTAGTAAAACAGGTGGCCTGACTGTAGTAATGTCATAGACGAGATTAAGTTACTATGCCCTGCAAAGATTTGTAAATCAAATTCAAAGGCAAAACGAATATTTTAGTATCATACGGTTTGCACACAAACAGTAGACATAACACTCTAAAAATGTTTTTTTCTTTAGTCTCTGGTGAACTGATTCAAAATAGTGTCAACAGCATGCTGCAGTATGAAGGTTTTGGGTTTTTTTTTTTAATGCACATTTGTTTATGACAAGCCTACATTCTCAGTGAATATGGCATTTAGTATTTCTTTTAAAAATAAATAAGCGTCTTGAGCCAAAGTTGCATTTTGACTCCCAACTATGATAGCATATGGAAATCTAACAAAGAAGAGGGTTTCTGTTATGTATTAGTAAAATATAGATTATTGGGGCCTACATAATTTAAAGAAATGTAAATTAATATTAAAAGCTTGTAAAAATATGTACATCTTTACTTTTTCTCAATAAATACCTTTGGAAATGTTTTCATTTTCTTCACGTCCATGTCGTTGAGTTTCTGTTGTGTGTATTTAGCTCATCTCTAAATAATCTGAAATTTGTATTTAGGTTCCTTGCTGTGTTCTTACCCTCCCTTGTTTGTGCCTAAATTTCAATTTGCAGTTAAAGCAAGCTGAGATGCAACACAGTGAAACATCACTAATAAGACTGGTGTTCTAAGAGATGTGAGCACAGTTTTTTGCACACACGTAGTTATGCATCTGTGCTCAGTCAGTAAATCATGTCTGACTCTTTGTGACTCCATGGACAGTAACCCGCAGGCTCCTCTGTCCATGAGATTTTCCAGGCAAGAACACTGGAGTGGGTTGCCATTTCCTTCTCCAGGGACTCTTCCCAACCCAGAGATCAAACACACATCTCCTGCATGGGCAGGCAGACTCTTTACCACTGAGTCATCTGGGAAGCCCCATATGCTTGCTTCAGTTGTATCTGAGTCTGTACGACCCTATGGCTGCAGCCTGTTTGCCATGGGATTCTCCAGGCATGGGAATCCTGGAGTGCATTCCCGTGCCCTCCTCCAGGGGATCTTCCTGACCCAGGGATAGAACCAGCATCTCCTATGTCTAACCTGCATTGGCAGGTGGGTTCCTTACCACTAGCTGCCACCTGGGAAGCCCCAAGCCCCAGGTAGGTAGTTACATCAAAGTGCATGATGTAATCACACTTTGTTGGTGATTAAAATAATACCATTTAGAATATTTAAAGCAAGTTCCCTTTAGACGAATATGGCATATGAATTATAAGTATCTTCAAAGAGTGATAAAGGAGTGTTTTTTCCCCTGAAACAGATATAACAGCTCTTTTATTATCTTGTGTAAAGTATTGACTTATTTGCAAATCTGTTATTCAAATGCAAACAAAAGGGAAATTTGAGACCAATTTCATTCACAACTTTTAAAACCATCAACCTCCAAATTGCTGAGTAAGTCCTCATGTCTAAAATTACGTCTGCTCATCCAACGCTTCTGTCATGCCCCTGCTTTACTATTAAATAATACTTAGTCCTTACATTTACAATTATCCAACATGAAATATATCTTACATATATTTTATTTAAATTTGTATTGGATGATTCACCCATCAGAATGTATGTTCTGTGAAGGTAGGAATTTGTTTTGTCCTGTTCACTGCTATATGTCCCGTATCTAAGAATGTGTCTTTCATATAGTAGTTATTCAAAAAACCTTTGTTGAATGCATGCATAAACCATAGGAAAATATGACCATTGTTGGAAATTAAAAGAAATTTAAAATGGTAGAGCTAGATTTAAAAAAAGAAAAAGAAAACAGTTAAGAGCCTGATGTTGGGCAACACTGAGGACAGAAGGAGAAGGGGACAACAGAGGATGAGATGATTGGATGACATCATGAACTCAATGAACATGAGTCTGACCAAACTCCAGGAGATAGTGAAGGACAGGGCAGCCTGGCATGCTGTAGTCCATGGAGTTACAAAGAGTCAGACACGACTTAGCGACTGAACAACAAAATTTGGATGGGACCAATGTGAATTTTTACAACTTAGCTGGATTGTTTACTGACTGAATATTGATAATTCATGAAAATAAAGAACAAGGATGGCCATAAGCAAAGGTATATTTGGAAAAAAAGTTATACATGAGGAAAAAGTAAGTCCATCGTGAATCAGTAATTGTGTCTTCTTCCTTTTACTCTTTTATTTTAAAAAAATGAAATATCAATAGATTTAGTTGATTTAAATTACTTAAAGCCATAAAATATTACATAAAAATCAGATCTATTTGCAAAGTCTATAGTTCATGAGTCTGAATCCTAGAAACAAAAAGGAAAGTGTACGATTTCCTTCAGGTAACAAAAGATAGCTGTTGTTTAACATCTGCTGGTTGGTTTTTTTTTTTTTTTTAATCAATTGTTGGAGGTAGTGACCCCATATATTCTCATTCAGTGGTCACTTCTCAAATCCCTCTCAAATCTGACTCAGCCAAGGTCAATCCTTAAGATGAGCTGTGACCAAGAAAGATGCTTGCACAGAGCAAGAATGGTTCCAAGCTCTGACTTTAAATGCCTGACCCTCATCCAGAGGACCTTCCAGGATTGTGTTAGCAGAGTTTGAAAAGTGTGAAGACAGAATATGCTAATGAATCTGTGGCAAACCAGATACATACAAGCCATCATGTTCCCTCCACATGAAATACTTTTTGACTGGGGCTTGTATGGACACTGTCCCTGCAGCTAAAGGGCACTGTATTCTACTTTGTTATCATAAAGTCTTAGGTTTTTGTACCCAGTGCCTACAGTCAATCTAGTTCTCTATGGAGCCTTCTGGGAAATACACTGAATTGAATGAGAGCGTGTGTTGGAGAAGATGGCAGAGCCACCAAGTCAGTCTCCACAGAACCACAGCTGGTAGGGCTCACCATGAACCCATCACTCTCTGACCCTCAGTTCAGTGGAAGAGACTGTGAAACAGTGTGTGAAAGGCACGGGGATGGGTAAGCACATGGTACGTGACCAATAACTTGCAGACTCATCTGACTATCCCACAAAGGGAGGATTCCTGGACAAAATGATTCTCAAGCTGAAACTCCATGGGCAAAATGGAGAAGGCCAGGGAAAGGGGGATAGGAAACATCCAGAAAAAGTGGAAAAAATATGTGAGAGGGTAGATAAGAGAGAGAAAAGCAGAATGATGAAGTAAGAGGACTGCAAGTAATTCTTATTTCTGGAGCATGGAGTAAAGATAGGAAACAGTAAGAAATGAAACTGGAAAATAAACAAGGGTCAAATGATGAGGGTCAGGTTTTGATCAGTTTTTATTTTATCCTGAGATCAGTAGGTATTCAGTGAATGTTTTATATGCAAAGGATTTATGTGTCAGGATTTACTCCTGATAACAGTTTCTCTGGCCACTCCTTAGAGATAAGGGATCTAAAATGATCCTAGAGATTTATTGATGGATTGCTGAATTAGGTTGAGATATTAACATGCTAAGAAAAATAAAGATTTAGTAATTGTTGCTGCTTCTCAGGTAAATCCAGCCTGCCATTTCCAATTTGGGAAGTTTGGTAGAGGCAGAGCAGTTCACAGAAGATCAGAAACACAAGGAAAAGCTTCTGGTAGCTGTTTTTATCAGAGAAGGCAATGGCACCCCACTCTAGTACTCTTGCCTGGAAAATCCCATGGACAGAGGAGCCTGGTTGGCTGCAGACCATGGGGTCAGTAAGAGTCAGACACGACTGAGCGACTTCACTTTCACTTTTCACTTTCATGCATTGGAGAAGGAAATGGTAACCCACTCCAGTGTTCTTGCCTGGAGAATCCCAGGGATGGGGGAGCCTGGTGGGCTGCCGTCTATGGGGTCGCAGAGTCGGACACGACTGAAGCAAAGTAGCAGCAGCAGCAGCAGATGTTTTTATTGCTGTTGGTGGCACTTGTTTTTGAAGGAGGGTACTGAGTCTATTGTTTGAAGGTGTTCATTTGGAAGAATTGTTCAGTGCGAAGCTAAATTTGTAGCGACTCCCTGGGTGTTCATTAAACACCTTTCTGCATCATAATTGAGTTACTATGTAAACAGTCCAAAAATCTAAATAATTTCATCTGATCATACCAGTTAGTCGTTTAAGAAGCATTTAGCATTTGTGAAACCTTAAGACAATATGAGTGAAAGCTGGGAAATATGACTGTAAGGTAAAAAGTGTAGGCAGGGTGCTGCTGCTGCTGCTGCTGCTAAGTCACTTCAGTGTCCGACTCTGTGAGACCCCATAGACAGCAGCCCACCAGGTTCCCTCGTCTCTGAGATTCTCCAGGCAAGAACACTGGAGTGGGTTGCCACTGCCTCCTCCAGTGCATGAAAGTGAAAAGTGAAAGTGAAGTCGCTCAGTCATTTCTGACTCTTAGCAACTCCATGGACTGCAGCCTACCAGGCTCCTCTGTCCATGGGATTTTCCAGGCAAGAGTACTGGAGTGGGTTGCCATTGCCTTCTCCTAGGCAGCCTGCACATCGGAAAAAAATATTGGGGGTGACCAGTCAACTGAACATGCTGCTCCAAATATTTTCAGTTCAGTTCAGTTGCTCAGTCGTGTCTGACTCTTTGTGACCCCATGGACTGCAGCACCCCAGGCCTCCTTATCCATCACCAACTCCTGGAGTTTACTCAAACTCATGTCCATTGAATCGGTGATGCTATCCAACCATCTCATCCTCTGTCGTCCCCTTCTCCTCCCACCTTCAATCTTTCCTAGCATCAGGGTCTTTTCCAATGAGCCAGTTCTTCACATCAGGTGGCCAAAGTATTGGCGTTTCAGCTTCAGCATCAGTCCTTCCAATGAATATCCAGGACTGACATCTTTTAGGATGGACTGGTTGGATCTCCTTGCTATCCAAGGGACTCTCAAGAGTCTTCTCCAAGGCCACAGTTCAAAAGCATCAATTCCTCAGCGCTCAGATTTCTTTATAGTCCATCTCTCACATGGCTCAGACAATAAAGGGTCTGCCTACAATGAGGGAGACCCACCCAGGTTCAATCCCTGGGTCGGGCAGATCTCCTGGAGAAGGAAATGGCAACCCACTCCAGTATTCTTGCCTGGAAAATCCCAAGGATGGAGGAACCTAGTAGGTTATAGTCCATGGAGTTCCAAAGAGTCGGACCCGACTAAGTGACTTCAGTTCACTCACATCCATACATAACTAATGGAAAAACCATAGCTTTGACTAGATGGACTTTTGTTGGCAAAGTATGTCTCTGCTTTTTAATATGCTGTCTAGGTTAGTCATAACTTTTCTTCCAAGGAGCAAGTGTCTTTTAATTTCATGGCTGCAGTCACTGTCTGCAGTGATTTTGGAGCCTCCCCCGCCCAGGAAAAGTCTGTCATTGTTTCCATTGTTTCCCCATCTATTTGCCATAAAGTGATGGGACCAGAAGCCATGATCTTAGTTTTCTGAATGTTGAATTTTAAGCCAACTTTTTCACTCTCCTCTTTCACTTTCCTCAAGAGTGGGTTGCCACTGCCTCCTCCAGTGCATGAAAGTGAAAAGTGAAAGTGAAGTCGCTCAGTCATTTCTGACTCTTAGCAACTCCATGGACTGCAGCCTACCAGGTTAGTTCCTCTTCACTTTCTGCCAAAAGGGTGATGTCATCTGCATATCTGAGGTTATTGATATTTCTCCCGGCAATCTTGATTCCAGCTTGTGATTCATCCAGCCCAGCATTTCTCATGATGTATTCTGTATATAAGTAAAACAAGCAGGGGACAATATACAGCCTTGATGTATTCCTTTCCCTATTTGGATCAAGTCTGTTGTTCTATGTCATGCCTTACCCCAATTTCCAGTAAAGATAAACCCAGGATTTACAACCCTGGAGAAATCGAAGTGCCTCTGTGAGCTTTTCATCAGTGACTTCTGTACAAGTCATCTCCAGCTTGTGCTGGATTGGAAACAGCATAACATTTCAAATTTATTTGCCAAGCAAAGAAAAACTATTAGAGAAGGAGCTCTGTAGCAAAATGACAGATGACTCAATCAATTATTCTTAGAGTCATGTTTTTCCCAAAAACATGGCTTTCATTAAGAGATATTTTGGTTGAATAAGCTATTTCATGAGAGTAGGCAGTAATAGCATGTATGTGAACAGAAATTAAAATTAATGCCAAACACACACCTGTAAAACCATCCTATTTGGCTCATGAAATTACTTTTACATCAGTTATGGGAATAGCAGGGGGTGGAGGTAGGGGAGACACTAAAAAGGGCTCTGAAAAATGAGTGGTCTAACACATCATTTTTTAAAATCGCATTTAGTATTTTACAAATGACAAATGTGCATTCTCCAAATTTTGAGGACCCACTGCTTTTCTACTACCACATACTATTATTGCTCCTTTTGGCAACAGGCATTGTTACCAGGCTTGGCTCAAGAATTGTTTTTTTAAGAATAGAAAAGGGAACATTTTCCTTCCGTCTGCACAGACAGGACATGGATATTCATTCATGCTCCTCCTCCTCTCTCTGTGAAGCCTTTATTGTTGTTACAGTTTTGCTTGTTCCAAACTCAGCAGTGACAGCTGGCTGGAGACAGTGGGAACCACTGAAGCTAAGTGAGTGATGGGAATGTGCAGGAGGCCATCTTGCTTTGCTTTAATTGGTAGCTTTGGAGTCCGCTCTAAAAGAAGGGAGTATGCCAGAGAAGGAAGAGGAAGGAAACAAACATTTGGAGACACATAATGAGTCAGGAGCTTATCCTACGTGACCCCACTTAATAATCATATCCCTGAGAGTTGGTATTATTAGTCCTATTGTGTAGTTTAAGTGACTTCCAGAGGTCACGTGACTGGTGGGTGGCACAGGTAGAGCTGGAAAGTAGATCTACCAGGTGAGCCATGTATAGCGCAGAATTACGTTCCTTGCACTGTATCTCACTTTCATTTACTTTTTGTTCCTTAAGCTTATCAAGAGAGTGTGCACTAATACACAACTGGATATGGTGATTCCTGGAGCAAACATTCCAAAGCATGCCCTCCAATCAATGTCTGAGAGAATAAAGGAGATTAGAATTGGTCAAAGTGTATTAAGTGGTTTGGAACTCCTGATTTTCTGGGCTTGCTCTTTCTAGTTACACAGTGGCCAAGGGACATGGGATCAGCAGGAATGTAAAAGGGAAGAAATTGTTTATTTAAAAGAAAGGGACCTAAAATATCTTAGAATAGTCTTAAATTGTCACTTCAAATATTTCCCCCTCTAAAGTGCCCTGGATCAGTCCTGTAACCTCACTATATGTTACCCTGTAAATGGGCTATACACACTGAGAACAGATATGTAGGTTTAGAATGTCAGAGCTCCGTCTGCCTCTCTCATCCTCTCTACCCTAAACCCCATGGCCATATCACTTTATCATCTGCAAAATACAGTTTGCAACAAACTTAGTCAACAGAATGCCAAATCCTGTGACCACTTTTTATTTCTACGTTTTTATTTCTTTGGGAAACTGTTTGGACTGTCACCCTGACTCATGACTGTCCCACCAAGAAGCATGCAATGTAGTCAATAAAAAGGGCACTGCCAACTTCAGGCAAGTCCCCAACATTCTGTGTGATCAGAGCTAGTGTGGTGATTAGGACTATACAGGACTTCTCTTCTTTCTTCTTCCCCATGTAATCCAAAGCACCCATACTGGCAACCACACTGAGAGCTTATTTACTTTGTTTTCAGATCAACCAGACCTTTGTTTTTTAATAACTGAATGAGAAACCCTAAAAGTTTCTATTCCAGCAACTGACAGAACCTTAGTGCTAGGGAACATGTCGTGGTAATGAAACAGCCCGTGACCCTGAGCAGTTGTGAGGTTGTTGTCTGTTCATCTTTTTACAGCGCAGTAATCTAACCCTGTAGGTACTTATTCCTTAACATTATATCTAAGAGTAAATCACCTTCCTAGCCTGAAATTCCCTTTAACTAATGACCAAATTGTGCATAATTAACTAGTGCATTTTTAATGTTTTTTTAATGGTCCAGCAGAGTTTCCTTTTAAACACTTAGTTTGAATCATATTTATTATCTACAAAATATGAGACATTTGCCAACTCTGATCATAAAGTGTTCTTTCTTGAGACTCTCTGTGTTTTCAAGAGAATAAGAAGAGAAATATATTTAAAATAACCAATCCCATCCCAAGAAAACTTTGCAGTTGTTTTCTCTCCTTGGGATATTTTTTAATTAAACCAAGGTGAAATAAAACAAATAAAAATAAAACAGTCTGCAATAGTGGAAGCAAGTGGAATTAAAGTACCTTTCCATTCAAAACAATGTCTAAACTAATGTTTAAATTCATCAGACTTTCACTGCCTAATAATATGACATGTTTACAATGTTGAAGGAAATCAGGTGTTTTCATGCTAAATGAAAATAAAATTTATGTACTGTTATTACCATATTCTTTGCCTGGTGTTTCTCACTCTATTCATCATTAAAAGCTGCTCAATAAATACTGTGTGAACTGCATGTGGGGATGTTATGCAGTAATAACTCCATCAGCTATAAATAACCACCACTCAGAGCCTTGGGAAGAGTCAAGGACCTAAGAGGGAATCGTTGAAGAATTGCTAAATTGTGAAAAAGAGAGTTATTGGTCTATTTTCTCTTCGTATTTGACATAGTAGAAGCAAATTTGGACACTAGTGCTCTAGCCTGAAATGAGGTCTTTATTCATCACGTGAGCTGAGAGAGGCAGTAGGTTAGATGGTGTGATTTTGGAGACTTAAGTTTCCTCTACCCATCTATACCAGAAAAGCTGATGGAGAAAGACTTACCTGTCTACCCCCTGTATTAGTTAACCTTTGCTCTGTAACAAATTACCCCCAAATTTAGTTGCTCAAAACATCAAACATTCATCATCTCACACAGTATCTGATGGTCAGTAATCAATGAGTAGCTTCTGCCTCAGGGTTTCTCACCAGATTACAGTCAGGTAATCTGGCTTTCAGCCAGGACTACAGTCATCTTCTAGCTCAACTGGCCAGAGAATCTTCTTTTAAGCTCATTTAAATCATGATTGTCAATGGCCAGTTCTTCCATGGTTCTTGGCTGCAGGCTTCAGTTCCTTGCCATGTAGACTTCACCATAACATTAGTCACAAAAAGATGAGAGATTCTCTGCCTCACGATGAGAGATTCCCCAGGGAAAAGTGAGCTAGCAAGAGAGTGCCCTAAATAGAAGCTGCAGTATTTTATTCTGCATCTCATAAATGGCATACTTTTGCCATGTGCTATTAGTCATGCAGCTCAACCATGAGACTACACAGGGTGTCAGTATCAAGAAGTGAGGGATATTGGGGGCCACCTTGGAGGCTGGCTTCCTCAGTCTTAGATGAAGCTGGCATTGATGCCTAGGCACAGATTTTAAAAGTGAAACAAATCAGGATAGTTAATTTGAAAGAGCACAATTCAGAGTAATACATACCTGGACTCAAATTCTAGAGTGCTGTGCTACCTTCTGGCAATTGCTTGCCTCCTTGAGTCTTCAATTTCCCATCTCTAACCCTTAAACAACCCTTATTTGGTTATTTTTAAAATTAAATGAGATAATATCTAAAGAAATTTCTTTTTGTGAAATGAATAACTTGAACAGGTTAGATTGTAACTAGTCAAGGAAAATCAGGAGATCACCTCTTCAGTGTACTAGACCATGTGTTTACAGATGTTTTGATGTTGACTCAAGCTTGGAGTTTGCTTGAAATTATATGATTTATCATTTGTCCCCGTCTTCTCTCTGTTATTAAAATTCCTTTCTTCATAGATATATATTGTGTGATTGAAACAGAGTCGGATCCTATGGTCCTTCCCGGCATGTCATCCACCTGCCTTTTGTCTATAGAACACCTTTCAGTTCAGTTCAGTTGCTCAGTTGTGACCAACTCTTTGTGACCCCATGACTGCAGCACACCAGGCCTCCCTGTCCATCACCAACTCCCGGAGTCCACCCAAACCCATGTTCACTGAGTCAGTGATGCCATCCAGTCATCTCATCCTCTGTTGTCCCCTTCTATTCCTGCCCTCAATCTTTCCCAGTATCAGGGTCTTTTCCAATGAGTCAGCTCTTCGCATGAGGTGGCCAAAGTATTGGAGTTTCAGCCTCAGCATCAGTGCTTCCAATGAACGTCCAGGACTGATCTCCTTTAGGATGGACTGGTTGGATCTCCTTGCACTCCAAGGGACTCTCAAAAGTCTTCTCCAACACCACAGCATCAATTCAAAAGCATCAATTCTTCAGTGCTCAGCTTTCTTTATAGCCCAACTCTCACATCCATACATGACCACTGGAAAAATCATAGCCTTGACTAGACGGACCTTTGTTGGCAAAGTAATGTCTCTTGTTTTTAATATGCTGTCTAGGTTGGTCATAACTTTCATTCCAAGGAGCAAGTGTCTTTTAATTTCATGGCTGCAATCACCATCTGCAGTGATTTTAGAGCCCCAAAACATAAAGTCTGACACTGTTTCCACTGTTTTCCCGTCTATTTGCTATGAAGTGGCGGGACCAGATGCCATGATCTTCGTTTTCTGAATGTTGAGCTTTAAGCCAACTTTTTCACTCTCCTCTTTCACTTTCATCAAGAGGCTCTTTAGTTCTTCTTCACTTTCTGCCATAAGGGTTGTGTCATCTGCATATCTGAGGGCAGGAATCCCTTAGAAGAAATGGAGTGGCCATCATAGTCAACAAAATAGTTCAAAATCCATTACTTGGATGCAATCTCAAAAACGACAGAATGATCTCTGTTCATTTCCAAGGCAAACCATTCAATATCACGGTGATCCAAGTCTATGGTCCGACCAGTAACACTGAAGAAGCTGAAGCTGAACGGTTCTATGAAGACCTACAAGACCTTCTAGAACTAATACCCCAAAAAGATGTCCTTTTCATTATAGAGGACTGGAATGCAAAAGTAGGAAGTCAAGAAACACCTGGAGTAACAGGCAAATTTGGCCTTGGAATGCGGAATGAAGCAGGGCAAAGACTAATAGAGCTTTGCTAAGAGAACGCACTGATCATAGCAAACACCCTCTTCCGAAAACACAAGAGAAGACTCTACACATAGATATCACCAGATGGTCAACACCGAAATCAGATTGATTATATTCTTTGCAGACAAAGATGGAGAAGCTCTATACAGTCAGCAAAAACAAGACCGGGAGCTGACTGTGGCTCAGATCATGAACTCCATATTGCCAAATTCAGCCTTAAATTGAAGAAAGTAGGGAAAACCACTAGACCATTCAGGTATGACCTAAATCAAACCCCTTATGACTATACAGTGGAAGTGAGATATAGATTTAAGGGACTAGATCTGATAGAGTGCCTGATGAACTATGGACAGAGGTTCATGACATTGTACAGGAGACAGAAATCAAGACCATTCCCAAGAAAAAAAAAAAATAGAACACCTTTAGCCAAGGAATAAATTTAATCAGAGAAGTGAGAAAACACAGAACCAAAGAAAAGCAGTCAGACAGGCCGAATTAACAATAGTTTAGTCATTAGGCAAACTGAGTTCAGTTCAGTCGCTCAGTCATGTCCGACTCTTTGTGACCCCATGAATCGCAGCACACAAGGCCTCCCTGTCCATCACCAACTCCCGGAGTCCACCCAAACTCACGTCATCGAGTCAGTGATGCCATTCAGCCATCTCATCCTGGTTCGTTCCCTTCTCCTCCTGCCCCCAATCTCTCCCAGCATCAGAGTCTTTTCCAATGAGTCAACTCTTCGCATGAGGTGGCCAAAGTACTGGAGTTTCAGCTTTAGCATCAGCCCTTCCAAAGAAATCCCAGAGCTGATCTTCAGAATGGACTGGTTGGATCTCCTTGCAGTCCAAGGGACTCTCAAGAGTCTTCTCCAACACCACAGTTCAAAAGCATCAATTCTTTGGCACTCAGCTTTCTTCACAGTCTAACTCTCACATTCATACATGACCACTGGAAAAACCATAGCCTTGACTAGACGGACCTTCATTGGCAAAGTAATGTCTCTGCTTTTCAACATGATGTCTAGGTTGGTCATAACTTTCCTTCCAAGGAGTAAGTGTCTTTTAATTTCATGGCTGCAGTCACCATCTGCAGTGATTCTGGAGCCCAAAAAATAAAGTCTGACACTGTTTCCACTGTTTCCCCATCTATTTCCCATGAAGTGATGGGACCAGATGCCATGATCTTCGTTTTCTGAATGTTGAGCTTTAAGCCAACTTTTTCACTCTCCACTTTCACTTTCCTCAAGAGGCTTTTCAGTTCCTCTTCACTTTCTGCCATAAGAGTGGTGTCATCTGCATATCTGAGGTGATTGAGATTTCTCCTGGCAATCTTGATTCCAGCTTGTGTTTCTTCCAGCCCAGCATTTCCCAGGATGTACTCTGCATATAAGTTAAATAAGCAGGGTGACAATATACAGCCTTGATGTA